>NW_028227258.1:76537500-77010000 GCF_978045245.1 Mus caroli | reverse complement strand
CTGCACACAAAATGACTGAGTTCCACATCAAGGAGAGACCCGACGCAGGGAAGGCAATCCAATCCAATGGCCTTAGATCCTACAGGGAAGCAGTCTCAGTACCACGTGTATTAATACCGTGATTGATGCAGGTCCTCTGAAGAATGCAAACCAAAGTTATCCGATTGGCATTGGGATTAGAACAACTGTTCCATTATTGTATGCAAACTCCTGCTATAAATAATCTGACAGTATCCATCTGCATGGGATGCAGGGAAGGAGGAAACATGCAAAGTGAAGACCAAAATAGACCTGGGATCCATCTGGTGAACTCTTTCCATGGAGCCCCAAACAGATGGTCCAGATTCCCAAGATATACCTGCCTAATGCCATTGGGGTGGGAGGGCAGTATAGAGACAGTTTATTCTGAAGCTAAATATGAGGCACCGTGACCCAGGAAGACAATTTACATTACTTCAAATTCCATGGTCTATCATGGCAAGTAAGCACCTGATGAAGGGTTCACGGTAAGAGAACGTGAAGGCCACGAAGACAGTTTTAAAATACAATGGCAGAAACACCAGGCAGGAGGGTTACAAATGTGTGCCCTGTGACCAACAGCTTTATGGGTCCCAGCTCCAGAGCGCTTAAACTACTCTTCTCTATGAGCTCCTGTGAGTTCAATTGTTTTAGACGCTGCATGGGTGTGAAGCAGGGAATGTTTGTATTGTGAGACTGGCTTTTTATCACACAACGTTGTTATGCCCTTCAGTCTCGTTCATATTTTCACAAGTTGCAAGGATTTCACATACACACACACACACACACACAATCTTAGTGTATATGTGTTTGTAGAACGAGGGTGTCCACTCAGGCGTTGGCTTTGCCTTACCTTGTTCCTTGCTTGACAGAGTCTTTTACTGTTTGTGTTGTACAGGCCAGGGTAGCTGGCCTGTGGGCTCCAGCATCCTTTTGTTTCCACATGCCATCTTGATAAAGCAGCATGGAGAGTCCATAGGTGTCTGGCTGCTGCATCAGGCTCTGGGTGAGCTATGGGGATCAGAGTTCATGTCATCATGCTTGCACGGCAATCATTTCAGTCACAGAAACACCTCCCTTCCCTTGTATTCCTCATTTTCAAGGATGAATAACTTTCTACCATTCACTAGGGGTTGGGGTGGGGGAGGCTGGAAGCAGCCATTCCAGAACAGCACTAGTGAAAATGGCTGTGTTCCTGGCATGAAAGCTCACTCATAGTGTGGTTCTGCTTTCTGCCTCTCTGCTGAGTGTATGAAAAGCTCTTGGGCAGACTAAATGGAAGGGTGCTGGGGTACATTCTGTCCTCACCACCATTGCCATGGGGGTGAGAGGTAGTGGAGCATAGCATAAGATGGGGGCCCCAGCCCGGGGGTGGGGGGTGGAGAAGGATGGCAGAGCAGGCTGAGGCCGAGGAGGCAGGGGTTCCCAAACCATACGGATTCCAGCTTAGCTCAACTGAGTGTCTGAGTCCAGAGGGCAGAGGAGCCTTCTGCAGCTTAGGTTCTGTATGATGGAGACTTAGGCAGCTCGGCTCTGTATGATGAAGGCTTCCCTCTATGGCAGTTCTTGATGACAGAGATAGTCTTTGCTTGTCCAAACTGTTTATTCATTGTTCATTGTGGAAAATGGGTAATTCGACTTACTCAGGGTGGACCAGAGGTCAAATACCTTTTGCAGGAAGGAATGTCTGAGAAGGGAGGCTTATTGGATAAACCCTCAGGGCCCATCTAGATATTTAATTAGCGTGGAGAACTCTGTGCTCCATGCTATCTAGCTGTCACAATCCCCGTGTAGGGTGTTGTGGTCACATGCTCTAGGACAGGACCGGCTCAGGAGTAGTTGAGACGCCTACCATTCTCAGTTATGAGGATTTACTGGGGTTTCTGAATGCACCCAACCTTCCCAGTTTTTGTCTGGTGATACAGTTCCACTTGCCCCACAGCACAGGCCAATATAGCTCTGCTTGTACTATTCATCCTTTGTAAGATTGACCGAATAATCCTGGAGTGGACCTGGGAGACAGCAACCCTCCTTTCAGCGTGCCCTTAGTAGTGGGGTTGCTGGATCCCATGGCAATCCTGCTTTACAAATTTTGAGGCAGGTCCATACAGTTGCCACAGTGGATATCACCCTGATGAAGAACAGCTATATATCAGATGAGATCACTAGAGCTGTCTACCTCTGGAATTTTTGGTGACTTTATTGAAAGCTAGTTGACTGTGTATGAACTGTTTGCTTCTGGCATTTCTAGTTGGTTCCATTGGTCCATTTTTCTTTGATAGTAGCATATAATTTTGATTACTATAGCTTTGTAATATATTTTGAAGCCAAGAATGGTGATACCTTCAGCTTTCCTTTTTCTGTATGCTGTCACTTCCAACTACCAGGGCTCCTTTCACGTGAGTTCTTTTGTGGTTTTGGCTTGGGTTTTTTTTTTTTTTTTTCTATCTTGCAGAACTTCATTGGGATTTTGATAGGGACCACAGCATTACTTCTTCCAGTCTCAGCATCTGCAATAGCTTTCTGTTTATGTCTTCAGTTGATCTCATTAATGTTTTATAGTCTTCAGTGTGAAGGCCTTCATTTCCTTGATCAAATTTATCCCTAGAACTTCACTCTTTTTGATGCTGTTGTTTGTTTCTTTATCATATTAACTTTTCTTTCTGAGACAATTCTCTCTTCCTCCCCAAAGTATATCCTTTACATTTTTTTTTTAATTTAAATTTTTGGGAAAAAGTCTGTCTTAGTTACCGTTCTATTGCTGTGAAGAGACACCATGACCAAAGCAAGTGGCAGAAGGAAACATCTATCTTGGGACTTGTTTACAGTTTCAGAGTGTTAGTACACAGCTGTCATGGTGGGAAGCAGGGCTGCGGGCAGGCAGGTATTGCTCACTAGAGCTGTAGCTGAGAGCTTACGTTATCAACTGTAGACAGGAGACAGAAAGACAGAGAGGCAGAGGAGAGTGGGCCTGGTATGGCCTTTTGAAATCTCAATCCCACCCTCAATGGCACATCTCCTCTAATAAGGCCAACATCCTAATAAGGATTAAATAGTCTACCAACCAGGAGTCAAATATTCAAATATATTAGCCCATAGGAGCTATTCTCATTCAATCCACAACAGAGTTCAACCAGGCCTCAAACGGTAACCAGGAAAGACCTTACACTTCTGATCCTCCTGCATCTACTTCCACAAGCTGGGACTATAGCTGTGAACCGCCCGCCACACCTGTTTGATTTCGTGCTGGGGATAAAACCCAGGGTGTTGTGCATGTGAGTCAAGCACTCTACCAATTGAGCTATGTTATCAGTCTCCAAAGTATATCTTTTAAAGTTCCTTTTATGATAGCTTGTTGGTGACAAACTCTATCAGATTTTATGTATCTGATAGAATTTAATATGTCTTGGAAAGAGGTAAACAGGGTTTTCTGGTACTAGAAATAAAGAGACACAATGGGAGAAGTAGGGGTCCAGGAGAGTTTCTAGCAGTGTCACTCATGGGGGCGGGTAGGCATGGATGACATAACAGGAAACAACTTGAAGTGGTGCTGCCAAGTACTGCTCACCCTGTAACACATGCTCCCTAGTGCATCCCTCGACCAAGCTGGGTCCTGGTTTCTATGACCTTTCTGAACCAATGGCAGCTGAGTCCTGGGCCATGTGACCTTCCTGAACCAATGGCAGCTGTGTTTATTCATTCACCAGTTCTTCATTGAAAATTTCCGAATCTTCAGTTTTACATTTATTCATTATCTAGTTTATCAGCTAAGCATTTTTTTCTGATAAAGCCTGAACAGAAGTTCCTGGAAAGAAGAACCACACCTTCCACTGAGCCTTCTGCAAGGCTGATTGACTGGTGAGACCTTCAGCATTGAGTAGAAGTGGAGATATTGCAAATGTAGGGTCAAATTATCTTGGACTCATCTTTAGCCTCCATTAATAGCCATTCATTGGCCTGCTTTGTATGTGACCTAACATCTTGGTGACTATTCATTAGGTAAATCATTTGGAACATTGAAACAGAATCCTGTATTCCACCAGCTAAAAGGCTAAAATGTCCCCAGACGTTATCCAAGGTCCATGGCTGAGATTTCTCTCCTTTGTTGTAAGCCACCTACCTGATGTTTCTGCCACTGTATTTAGTAATGGGTTTTTAAAATACGACTTTCTTGTTTTGTTACTGTAAACCCCTCCCTGGCCTGTTATCATGATAGACCATGGAATCTGGAGTAATCTAAATTGCCTTCTTGGGTCATGAGCACTCATATTTGGCTTCAGAAGACACAGTCCCTCTTTAATTGACAATTGCATTTTTTGAGTTGACAAAAGCATCAGCTACACTCTAGGCAGCCTGTTTAACGAAGAGGCTGTGAAGATGAACCAGCCCTGTGTGGACCCCACACACGAGGCTCAGGCAGCTCTGTGTGAGGGAGGGACACACAGCACAAAGGTTTACATAAATGTGAGTCCCTGATTTTGATAGCTGTGAATGAACGTCCTGGGCTCTGAGAACCTACAACCAAACTATGGACTCTCAGGAGAAATGGTTAGGACCTCTGAAGCTGGGGTGGGCAGAGCGATTAGAGAAGAGCAGGTGGAGTCTCGAATGAGAAAGTTGGGGCAGATGGAGCCCCTAAACTTCCTTTTAGGGAGATGTTTTTATTTTGGGAACAGTAGTAGCTGCAGACAGATTTTAGGTAGGGGGAAAGCCCACGTCAGGTTTGTTTTAAAGACAGACTGACTATAAGCTTGTTAGCCATTCTTACTGCAGTGGCCTGGCTCAGGGAACTGCAGAATGACTCTGGCTTTTTCCAAACAGCAGCTCTCTGCCTTGTGGGAGGGAAGTCTGGGTATGTCCACTCAGGTGGGGGTGGTGCTGCTGGAGACACAGATGATGGACAGGCACTAGAGGCTTTTCTAGGACAGGGCAGGACAGTTGGTTCCTCTGCTCTACTGCAGGCAGACCTTAGGAAGATCTGAGTGCCTTCAGGAGGCAAAGACATTAATTAATGACGAACATCCCCGAAAGCCCTCATAACCCTTAGCTTGTATCTGAGGCTGCCAGGGGCCACTCCTCACAAGCACGAGCCAAGATGCTTCAGCACAGAGTCTGGCAAGCAGGCTGTGCCCTGCTCTCATTCACGTGACTGTCTGTCCCTGTAGGATCCCATCTTTCAGTCCCCTCTGCCTCTGAGCCCCTGTATCTCTAATAGGAAGAATAAAGAAGCCAGAGCAGGACAATGCCAGTGGAATCAGGGTACCAGAAGGAAGATAAGAATCAGCAGGAAAGAAGATATTTGCACTGTTGAATGGAGGCAGAGGGCCAAGGAGGGGTAGGGAGCCTGGGTCTGAGCACAGAGAGTGCTGAGACTCTGGGTCCAGGGAGAAGTATGGCCTCAGGTATAGGCAGAGCCCAGCACTGGGCCCAGGTAGAGCTGCAGCCCAAGTTCAGGTTTCTCTGTACCTCCCTAGCTACAATCTGGGTAGACATCACCTCTCACTGGCCCCTGGGTCCTCTTATGTTTGTAAGGGGGCTCCCTGAGGTCCTGTCACACCTGAGGGTGTGGCATGGGTAAGGTGGCAGGGAACAGAGGTGATGCAGCTTCCTGAGGAAGATCAACATGACATAAAATTTTTGAAGGAAAATTGAGTTTTTACATTAAAACAAATGCTAGCATTTTTTTTTTGCTCAGAATGCAAATGTAAGCTTTAAAAAAGGATAGAAAGGGCAGTGTCAAAAAAAATTGTTCATGCTCTTTCTCCTACTGTTGAGGATATTTGAGAAGGGAGTCAAAAGGCAGATTGGACACACTCAAAGATGCCCTCCAGCTTTTCTCTGGCTTCACAAAGGAGATCAAGTAGAAGGAGGATTCTGCAATATGGAATAGTGAAAGGATCTGGGCCGCCCCTTCAGGGTTCAGGACATAGTATTAATGTGGGCGATGGGGACTCAGCTGTGCCCCGCATCGTTTTACAGACCGACTTTGAAACCTCTTGTTCCTCTCTCAGGAAAGCCTCATCCTTCCTGTCCACCTGGCTCTCCCATTTGTGTTCCAAGGGATGCCGTGTCACTTCCTGATTCCTTTCTGCCACCAGCTCGAAACTAGGAGCGTGGGCACTGCTTCTGCTTCCAGCCCGGACAGGACCCCACACATAAGGCTGCTCCCATCCCACTCATGGGTTTACATGGCATTCTTTCCTTGTCCTTGTAATCTACTTAATCCTTCACATTGTTGGAGAACATGAGCATGCCTGCTATCCTGTAGGCAAGCCCTTTGCTAGCCTCCCTTGCTGGCCTCTCTAGCTTTGTGTCTCAGAGCTAACTCTGACTCTTGTTCTGAACTCGGGATGTGTCAATGCCTGCATGGCCTTCAGCAGTGCACTGCTGTCTTCTGTCTCTCCTATTCTGTTTCCTCATATTCTATTTTATCTTTGCCACCATGAAGAATTTCTTTTTATCATTCCAGGACCAATCTCATTTGCAACCCCACAGACAAAACCTTCTTGGTCTCTCATGGCTTTCCCACCTTTTCATGGTGCTCAGAAACCCTTCAGCCTCTGTCCCTGTGCTGGCTCGTTTTATGTTAACTTGATACAACTTGATACAGTCATTGGAAACCATGGACCCACAGTTGAGAAAATGATTCCATAACATAGGGGCTGGTAGATAGGCCAACAGGGCATTCTCTTAATTAGTAATTGATGTGGGAGGTCCTAGCCCATTGTGGATGAGACCATCCCTGGGCTGGTGCTCTTGGATTTCCAGGGAAACTGAGCAAATCAATAAGGAGCAGGTCACTAAGCAGCACTCCTCTGTGCTCCTGCATCAGCCACTACTTCCAAGTTTCTGGTCTATTTGGGTTCCTGTCCTGACTCCTTCAATGATGAACAGTGACATGGAAGTGTGACCCAAATAAGCCCTTTCCACTCACAGTTGCTTTGGTCATGTGTTCTATCGCAGCAATAGCAACCCTAACTGAGATAACCCCTATCCATCTCTAATGTCATTTTTTGGCATGAATTCTGGGTAGACTGTAGCCTATGGGAGGTCATGAGTGTGTGCTTTGGGCTTAGCACATCCATCAGTAAATAGGACTGGATGCAGAAATGCACAGGCAAGAGAAGGAGGGTAAACAAGAAACCATTCTTTCATTAATGCCTCCTCTCCTTCATGTTAGTCCAAGCAAAGAGGTTAAATCCTGGATTCCCAAGGTTGAAAGTAGAACATCATGCAGGCATGTGTCATGTGTTAATTGATTTCATCACTCACTTGTCCTTGGTCCTTGTCCTTTGACTCACATTACAGAACACCTGCTACTCGTTAATTTATCAGAATTGTTGTACCATTCTAACTGCTGAGAAATGACATTGAACCAAAGAGACAGCTTCTACCTTCAAGACCCTTATGTTCTAGATAAAGGAAGCACAAGGCAAAGGAGATAATTTGCCATGCCAAGTCTTTTAGGTATTCTGTAAAGAAAAAGCAAAACACAACGGCAGGCTAGAGGTCAGGTCCTGGCAGGACATTTAGGTCAAAGTCAGGGGTCACCGTAAGAGAACAGAGAAGTGAACTCGTCTCTGGCTTGTTACAGCAGGCTTACCCTGCCTATTGTATGGTGAGAGGTGGAAGCAGGGGAGCATCCAAGAGTCCATTATACACCCTAATGGTGGCAGTGGAGGATGGCAGCAATGACAGTCTTCCTCTGTAGAAGGGACTGCCAGCAGGTGCTGCTAACAAGTGGGATGGGTTCCGGAGGAAGGAGGCACAGATGAGGAAGAGATTGGCCTGAACAACAGCAATGGTGCAGCTCTAAGGAAGAGAGGGGAAGCTTCCGGAGGGGCAGGTCAGTAGTTGGGAGCATCGAGGGTTCAGTTTGAGATGCTCACTAGACATGAAGGTAACAAACAGATGGAGAGTCACATGGAGTTCAGAGGAAGGGCCAAGCTGGGATGAGGATTTTGTGTGCCACTTACACACAGGCAAGGTTTGGAGTGGATGGCATAGAGACACAGAAGAGAAGCCAAGTCCTGGGTGGATACTAGGTAGGATGCTGGGGAAGAACAAGGGAAGCAGCAGGAGATGTCACCAGAGAATGGAGGAATATAATGGAGCCAGGGTCCAGAGGAGGGGAAGGACCAAGATCAACGAGGCAGGCTGACAAGGACCAAGAAATAATAAGCAAAGGGAAAGGAAAAACCATGGTGATTTTGGAGTTCACACATGGTCCGTGAAATGGACGTTTGTTTCAGGTTAGCAGAGAGTCGTACAGCCAGCAGAGAGTAGACATTTTTGAAAATTTGGTTTTGCCACCCCAAAAGACAAAGAAAAAAAATTTCATTGTTGGTAAGTAAAAAACAACAACGAAACCCAGAGTGACTCCTTTTACTCAAATATCATCTCCAATTAGTGTCTTTCTGGAAATAAATTCACTTTAAAAACACTATGCCAGGAATATCAAAGTGCCCAGGAAACAATCAGCGTGTATAGACTGGCCAGGAAAGATCTAACAGGATCCCCAGGAATGGGCACTGGTAGCCTGGAAAAATGATTCTTTAGTGACTCAGCATTGCTAGAACCTGTTTTGGAAAGTGTTTGAGGCAGTGCCATGGCCCATTTCTGCAGAGTTCATCTCTTCTCCCTGTGGAGTCTTCCTCTGGTGGGTGGGACTTCCTGCTAAAAGTTGGCTGGTCCTGGCCAGAGGTCAAAGCCTTGAGCCCAAACGAGTTCAACTAGCTCCTCTTGTCAACTCTTAATTAATCTGTCTAAAAATTGCACAGCGTATCAGTGCTGGATTAGAGGTCATCTAGATCAACAGTGAGTGCCAAAGGCAAGCTGTATACCTAATTTATAATTTCAAGCAACCATGCAAGAAGAGAGAAGAAAAAAAGATCATGCTATAAGAAGCAAGAAAGAATAATTAGGGAGATCTTGTTATCACAGGCACCCACCCAACCTATGAGGTGGTGTGGTAGTTTTTGAGATTGGAATAGTGTTGTTTAAGGAGGATAATTGTAAATGCATAGTGCAAATTTTAGGACAGTTACTACAAAGTAAAAGAATAAAACCTAACTATACAGTAAGAAAGGAGAGAGAGGGGTTAGAGAGATATCTCAGTGGTATAGGACGGCATTGCTCTTGCAGAGGATCCAAGTTCAGTTCCCAACACCCATATTGGGCTGTTCACATGTACCTCGAGCTCCATGGGATCCAACAGCCTCTTCTGGCCTCCATGGACAGAGGATGCATGCGTGTACGCATATACATACAGATGAATGAACATAAATAAATACTTTAAAAACAGAAAATGGAATAATATAGAAATGTTCAATTAAATTAAAATAATAAGAAAACAACACTTGACAATAAAAGTGGAAATAAAAGCAAGAGTAAAAAAAAATACAAATTAGCAATAAATCTAGAGGATTCATTTCCAACACTGCCAATCAACTGTTCATGTCTAGAAGTACACCCTCCTGTAACCTCTTTTCAGGTTCACATGAGACATTCACCAAGATGGACCAAATCCTGGGCCACAAAATGTGCACTGACAATGTAAAATAACTGTCACACAATGTGTACTTTTAGTCTACAATGGAGTTAAATTAGAAGTCAATATCAAAAAGACAACTGGAAAGTTTCCAAGTACATAAAAATTAAGCATTCTTCTTTACCAGCATACAGGGCATGGAATAACTCTCAATAGAAATTTAAAAACATTTTGAACTAAGTGGAAACAAAGTACAAATTGTTACAGGTTTCAGGTTGCAGCCAAACAGCGCTTACCAGGGAGATTGTTTAAGGAGTGAATGCAATGATCTGAGTTTCCATTGTAGACACTAGGAACAGTAAAGTTCTACAAGAAAAGCAGAACACAGAGGAGGAAGAAAGAAAGAAATGATTGGAATTAGAGTAGAAATTAAAATTAGGAGATCATTAAAGAAAGATCAATGAAACAAACAAACAAAAGCCCTAGCTCTTTGAATACATGCATAAGATTAATAAGTTTAAAAAGAGAGGTGAGATAAATTGCCAATACCAATAATGAAAGATGGGATATCGTTACAGATCTCACAGACAACAAATGGTTAATTTAAAAAAGAACCACAGACAACTATTTCTATACAAATACCTGCTAGCCCAGGTAATAAGGACCAATGTTTTGAAGGACACACACTGCAGAAACTCACAGAAAAAGATACAAATACTTTGAATGGGCTATAGTCAGTGACGAAATCGAATCAGTAATGGAAAACCTTACAAAACAAAAAGTACAAGGCCCAAATGGGTTCACGAGTGAATCCTACCAGCCATATAAAGATGTTATACTGTTCGTTCTCTACAGCTTTAGAGCCTAGCAGCTGAGTGCATACTCCCTAAGTGGCTCCCTGAGGCCAGACATATACTAATGTTTAAAAGGCATGTATGAAAAGAAACTGGAAGACTAACTTCTGTATCTCAACTATCAATGATGTTATCAGCTAAATCTAGGCAACTTAAATCCAACACCATGTAAACAATAACTGTAAGCCATAATCCAATGAGATTGGTCCTAAGAATATAAGACTGGTCAACTGAACAGGTCAATAGCTACAATCTATCATACCAGAAGACTGAAAATCTATACAATTCTACCAGCAGAGGTAGGAGAAGAATCTAACAAAATGAAACATTTCTTCATGTTTTTTTCCTTTAAAAAAAAGCCTCATAGTAAACTAGTGATGAAGGGAAACTTCCTCTAGGAACAAAGAAGATGGGCAAAAAAGCCAATAGCTAATATCATACTCAAAATAAGAAACTTGAGTCTTTTTCACTAAGTACAAGGATATCCCTCTTGCTCACTGTTCCTTTTCAAAATGTTCCTATAAACTCTAGCTAATACCATAAGACCAAAATAAAAATACTGAATTAAAAGTATACTGATTAGAAAGGAAGAGAAAAAAAACCTGTCTTTGTTTATAGATGACATACTCATTTATGTAGAAAACCTAGCAAATCAACAAACACCTCTAGAGCTGAAGTGACAAGGCTGATGTGCAAAAACTAGCCACTTAGAAAAATATATTATCATCAATTACAAATCAAAAATTTAAATGAAATTTAAAATTAAATATTTACTGTTATTTACAGCAGCATCCTAAATGAAATGCTTATGTATGAAGTCAACAAAATGTGCAAGACTAATTGAATCAAGCAAAAACCATGTAAAAGCAGAGACCATCCTTGAACATAAATAGTCAATATTTTCAAGATCTGTGTTCTTTCCACAGTTCTCTCTGGGCTCAATATAATCTCAATCGAAGCCCCAGAAAGTTGTCTGTGGTTACCAAGTCACTGATTTTAAAGTTTCTACGGAGACTCAAAGGACTCAGACTAGTCAACATGCTATTGGAGGAGAAGAACAAATATAATCTCAATTGAAGCCCCAGAAAGTTGTCTGTAGTTACCAAGTCACTGATTTTAAAGTTTCTATGGAGAATCCAAGGACTCAGACTAGTCAACATGCTATTGGAGGAGAAGAACAAAGCTGGAAAACAAACGTTCTCTGTTGTCAAGACTATCAAGCTACAATAACAAGGCTAGCAGGGTACTGGGTAAAGAATAGACAAATAGCTCTTACAGAGTCTAGGTTCCTGGGAGAAAGGCGGGAGTCTTTGGCTTCCTATTTCCCTTGCACACAATGCTAGGAGGTACCAGAATGAATGAGGAGTGACTGAGGCTTCATTGACAGACTCACTGAGTGACTGGATGTCTGTGGAAACTCTTACCAATGATATAATCAATAAAGGCAACATTTGTGACACTCTTTATATTCGTTACTTTCCCCCTTTCAGTGTTTAGTTGGCTTGCATTTGGGTCTTAATGATTTAGTATTGTGTGGGTCAGAGGAAAGGGGCGTCAGGATCATCAGGAAAGTGTTACTAATAGCTAGGGCAGTAAACTTATTAGCAAACTACAAGTTGCTCTCCTGGGTGATGTCTGGAAGGAGTGAGGGTCGACCTCTGCCTGGACCCTTCTCTGAGTTTAGATCCTGAAATGACTCTGGCACCTGGAGAATAAACTCTGGGTGTAATGGGAAGGAAGACATGGAAGGGCTCAACTAGTTTGTGGTTCTCTTACTGAGTTCTTAAGCAAGGCTACTTTAACTTTTATTTTGTTACTGCTGCTGGGTGTTGAACTCAGAGCCTTAAGTGTGCTAAATGTTAGCAATCAGGCAAGCTCTGCCGTCAGCCCTGCCTTGAGTAGATGGGGCCATCAGACAACCATTGACAACAAAACACATCGTTAGCTGCTCAGAGGCAACACATTCCTATGGTTGCCCCTAAAGAAATGTCCTCTCGTGCATGTGCTGTGGTCCCTATAAAAGAGCTATGTTTTTCTTCCCTCCCTCTTCTTTCGCTTCCTCCCCAGAGGCAGCCTCTGCATCCCTTCTAACAAACCTCCCGCGTGAGACTTGTTGCAGCACGGGATTGTGATTTTGTTGGAACCTGAAGCTTGGTTCCTTCCCTAAGAACACACTCTCCAACTGAACTGCATTTGGAGCCCTTGTTTCGGAATATCCCATATTATGTGTGACTTATTTTCCTTCTGATTTCACCATCTCCATCACCTCCACGGCCTTCACTACCATCATTGCCTTTATTATCAACCACCACCTTCTCCACTACCGTCACCTTTATTATCGTTACCATCTTCATTGTCATTGTTACCGTCTCCACTACTCTAGCACCACCACTGGAAACATCTCTTTGTTAAGTGTTTTTTCCTAACCCATTCCATCCAATATGGAAATTTCCCGGAGCCTGAGTGTGCTCTCTCTCTGTATTCCTCATAGTAAAAGTAGGTGGTCTGGGGTTGGGAGATAGTTATCTGTGAAAGTTGAGTCTAATATACGATACCCATCGAAGATCTTATTTTATTTTTGTCAATGAAATAAAATGGTGGTTAGCAGTTGTTTTATGCCTTTACCTCAGATATCTATAAAATTAGTTAATATTCTTTATGGTTAACAGCACTTCTGGCACTATAAAGATTCCTCCACATAACAGAAACTAACACTGAATCATGAAATCCCTTCCTTTAAAACTCTAGAATCCATCACACACCTCCTCTTTTCTCACAGTGGTGTGAGTTAGCTTCTTTGTATAGGCCCTATTTGAAGGAAGCTCTTTGTCTCTGCCTGTGGAGTCCAGGGCATGAGGCACTGAATGGAGGAACCTGAGCTGAGCAAGCTTTCTAGACCTGGAGAAGGGCTGGGGGAACTTCTTTGATGCTTCTGAGCCTCTAGCTGGGCACAAATCACTCCGTTTTCTAATCATGGCCATTGTGACCTTTGCAGGAGATGCTGACCATTCACAAGGAAGCCTGGCTGGACTTTGTCCACTAGAGACTGGAAGGCAGTTGCTATGGGAACAACAATCACAAACTAACTTAGAGATGTCCACGTTGATGAGGTCTGTGCAGTTGAGCCCTGGCTGATGCAATGTGACCTGGGGACAATTAGAACAGGACCTGGCAGCACAGGAAACTCGAGAAGCAGTGTTGAGGAAGAGAAGGGATCTGCCAAACTTACGGTTTTTCTTTCACACTGACTAACTGTAGGCAAATGTTTGTGAAGGTTTGTATGAAGTTGCATTTTTTCCCCTCCTTTTGATTTTCTTCTGCCTCTCTCTGTCTCTGTTCTCCTGTGAAATCTCTGGTCCTCACATCTGCAGGGATGTGAGCTTAGATACAGTAAGCTCCCAGATGCAAGGATGTGGACAAAGTCCTCACTTAGACTCTCCGAACAGCCCCACAAGTGAAATCAGAATGAGCTCTGGCAGGCAGCACAAAGATCAGGATATCCCAGACACATCTGAGAGGTGACTGCCACCTGCTTTGCAGCATAGGCCTGTGTGATAGCTCTTCCTCATTCAGAAAGAAGGGAGAAGCAGGGGCTGTGGAATGTGAAGGCCCTGGCTCCCCTCTCTGCTGAGGCTATGGATTCCAGCTGCTGACAGCTGCACCTAGAGGAGCCCTTTACTATCTTGGCAGAGGGGATCTGGCTCCAGGCATTGGTGTAGTAAGATCTATTTCCAGCTGAGTTGACTTCACTGACAAGCGTGTGTCCCTAGGCTGCTGTGTCCCAGCTGGCAGATGAGGAATTTGTTCCTATGTCCCGACCTGGGAGATATCACTCTCTCAGAATGGTACATTTGGGGATAGCGGGTAGCTCTAAGAACTAAGTGGGAAGCAGTAATAAAAGCACACTTGGAGCCACATCCCCATGGCTCTGATGTCCTCAAGAGGGCCATGTGTCCTCTGCCCTCCATGCCCTTGGGAGGTTGACCTGACTGCTCTGGTCCCCTTGGCTGGTATATTAGTTAGCCTTCTGGTGATAAAACACCATGACTAAGAGCACCTTCTGAGAGAACCAGTTTATTCTGGCTTATGGTTAAGAGTCCATAATGGTGGAGTGTGGGAGCTAGTGGCAGGTGTAGCAGTTAGTGCAGGAAGCTGAGAGCTCACATCCTCAGTGCAAGCCCTTCCACTCTCAAATCCTTCCACTGTCAACACTTCCTCCAGCAAAGCCACACCCACAAAGCCTCCCCAAACAGGGCCACCAACTAGGGACCAAGTATGTTCATACTGAAATCAATAAGGTTCAAGCCACAACTTCTAAGGACTCCTTAGCATCAGGATAGCTTAGGACTTGATGGTACACACTCCAATACCAAGGCCTGGTCTTATGTGGAAGGCTGAAGCACTCGTATAAAGGCCATGTCCTGCATAACACCAGAGCAGACACATAGGTACATCACAGAAGATCCCTAAAAAAGTCCCAGTGTAGGGTCTGTAAGGATGACCTTAACAGAGGCACACTCTGCCTTCTTCCCCATACTCCCTACTTCTCTTGTGATTGACAGAACCAGGTGAGCATAATATTGAGGCAGTGAGCATTGTTGGGATGGCAGGAAGATGTTGGGTAAACTGGTAGATCTGGGACTGGAGTTTTAGTCTAGGCTTGGTCACTGGCCCCAATGTGCTAATTAGAGAGATGAGTAAGGGCGATAAACAAAAAGAGGAGACCAAATCAATGTGAAGGAACAGATGAAGGGAGTCGGATGGTTCAGATGCTGACATGAGCTTTAAGCAGCGGAAGAATAGGGCAGGGGACGGGTGAGATGGAAATAATTAAACTGCCCTGGTCAACTTGCCCTGGTATTGCCTGGCTGGTCATTGCCTCACTTCCGGTTCTGTAAGGTCATTGTCCCTAGAGTCCATGCGGCTGTTATCGCTTGGCCAGATCATCTGGCTCATTACAGATTTCATGTCTGCTCTGGTGTAGAAGCTCATCCCCATCTGGCGATGGTCTGTCCTGTGAGGTTTTGTGCCTCAGGAATCCAAGGTGACTGAAGATGATAACTCATTTCTCTTCTTGCGCCTTGGAGGGGGATGAGATAGGTTAGACGCATTCCTTTAGTGATTAATATGCCTATGTGCAGAGTTAGGTACCTCAGAGGGGAGGGGACATGCTCACAACAAGGGCAGAGAGCTTTTCTCTGTTCGTGCTTTGGCAGCACCTGAGAGTCTGTTAGAGAGCTGCTCCTGGCCACTGTTTGCTCCTTGTTCTGCACCAGAAACACCTTCTTTGGCTTGGTGGAGAGCCTCACACAGACACAAGGGGTGTTGGCCAAGCTTCTGGCAGTTAAAGAAACCCAGATGAAAGGTGAAGGGTGCTTCCTGGAGGTGTGCTTCTGGGGTCTCCTGCCTTTCTCCAGGGACCATTTCCCGCCTTCAAAGAGAATACAACAATCTTCAGAAGTGATTTCAACAGGGACTCAGACTGATGCCCAGTTGTCACTCCTGGATGGCCTGTTTGTTTGTTTTTTATCTATTGTGCCATGTCTCATGCATGGAAGCTCTTCCTAGACTTCCCGGAAGGCCATTTCCCGTCTTGCTGCCATTACTGTTACAGACAGTGGGAGGAAGGTCAATTTCCACCTGGGAACAACTAAGCCTGAGAGGTTGTTCTGTAGCAGAGACCCTGAATCTGCACATGCTAAGAGTTCACAGTTCCCTTTTGGGGTGTTTTGATTTGGCTGCGGAATGTCTCTCTTCAGGCCTAACATGTCTGAATACTTGGTCCCTAGGCAACGCTGCTGTTTTGAGAGGCTGTGGTACTTTGGGGAGGTGGGGCCTTGGCTGGAGGAAGTGGGTCACTGCAGGGGTGGGCTTTGCTTCTTAATGTTCTGAGATGGGAACAAGCATGTTCAGGTTCCCACTGCCACAGCCAGGAACAACTTCTGCTTTCTGACACCCCCCTACTCCCCATGCAATGGTTCACTGGTTAGTTTTGTCAACTTGATCCAAGCCTAGACATTTCTGGGAAGAGGGAATCTTAACTCCTCCATCAGGCTGGACCGTGGGTATGCCAGTAGGGCATGTTCTTGATTAATGATTGTTGTGAGAGGGCCCAGCCCATTGTGGGTAGTGCCACCCCTGGACAGCTGGTCCTGGTTGGTATAAGACAGTAGGTTGAGAACGTCATGGGGAACAAGCCAGTGAGCAGCACCCCTTCATGGTTCCTACCTCTGCTTCTGCTTCAGTTCCTGCCCTGACTTCCTTCAGTGATCAAGTGTGATTGGGATGTGTAAGCCAAATGACCCCTTTCTCTCCCCACCAACTCTCCAAGTTGCTTTTGATGATGGTGTTAACCACAGCAATAGACAGCAAACTAGAACACGCCATCCCGATGGACCTCACCCTCTAACTGGGAGTCAAAAGAAGTCCTCTTCCTTTGAGTTGGCTTTGCTAAGATATTTGCAGATAGAAAGAAGAGAAGTGATTGGCTCTCTAACCCAGCATCTGTGGTCCGTGTGTCTCCCATCTTGTTGTATAAAGCCGATGTCATTTACGTGCTAGCATGGATGGGTGGTCCCTTAGACCATGAAGACTTCCATACCTCAAGCTTGCTATGTTACCGCCTGCTTACTGTCTAGGTCCTGAGAAGAAATTATGAAATTGGGGGTTCCCAAGAATTTCACAACCTAGAAGTTACCTGTGCAACCTCCCAGTTTCTACACAAAGTCGAGAAGGCGAAACCACACAACCAGACTAGGACATCCCTTGACTCCCAACCCAAGCAGAAGGGCACTGAAGTCTTAAAGATTAAAAAAAAAAATGTTTGGGCATCTGGGGACACTTGTCATGGCCTCACACCATAGATGTGGGTATAGTTCTAGTGATCGTTCTGATTTTCCTGGCGTAATGCTCTTGGATTGAATTCCAGATTCAAATTCCCTTAAGTATAGTAAGTCAGGCTGTGTGTGTGTGTGTGTGTGTGTGTGTGTGTGTGGTGGTGGTGGTGGTGGCAGATCCTGAGGGTAGATTTACAAATCTGTCAAAAGTGATGGCCCCGTTAGGCAAGAGGTATATGTGGTGGTGGGGAAGTTCTGGGAGGAAGCATCAAGATGTTCCTAGGTTATTGGTTTAGACATTTGCACCACAAAGTGACTCTGTTTTCCTCTCCCACAGTTCTGTGTCTCACACAGAAACACGAGCTTGGAAAGTTTTAACAGATGAAATACCTTTGGGCAGAGTTTACTTTGTTGATACAATTTGGCTGTGTTCTGCTCTCAGTAAGCAGCTGGGCATTGATCCCATTAGCTGTGAGTTAGGGAAGTTTAGAGTCCCTCTTTTCTATCTCCTGAGTGGGGGGGAATCATCTGTGATTTCTACAAACTAAATTAACCTTGCCCTGATGAGAGAGGTTGTCTTTTCGAGTTTTGCCTTTGAACAAGTTCAGACTTATCCCAAGGAGCCATTTTAATCCATTCATTCAGTTGACAATATGTCATGAGTACGCGAGGCATGACGGGAATAGAAAGAATGAGATGAGGCCATTATCTAAGTCCACTGCGATTTAATTGAAAATATCTCATGTATCCAAGAATCCAAGGCAGAAAAAAAAAATATCTGAGCAATTTGATGGGAGGTCATTCTAAAGGGATATTTGGCTATAAGGGGGTAGGAGGAGGTGGGGACGGGCGTATGGGTATAGCTGTTAGCTGGAATTTCCTCTTGTCCCAAGGAGAAGCACCTTGGAATTGTGCCCCGGTTCCTCAGGAGTGGTGTGGGGTGCTGTTAAGGGCTTATAGGATGTGCTCCCGTAAAAACCATCTACAGAGTCTATTTCACTGGCTCTTGATCCTGACAAGCCTCTTACCTTCTGTGTCTTTTTCTTTGAGAGGGAGGTAAATGGAGGAGAAAGAGAGAAAACATTCTGTAGTAACTTAGATGGAGGCTGTCTGATCTGGGGTGGAAGGAGTTATCAGCTGGGCTGTCTGCAGCTGGAACTGCTTAACACGGGTTGTACCACAGACATGGTGGTGAGGCTTGGTAGGTTCTGAGTAGCCTGAAGGCTCAAATCCCAGAAAGATGAGGTAAGGTGGGGAACGCAGAGACTAGGACCTCTGTCAGGGTGCTGGTCTTTGTATATCCTGCTTTCTTTCTTCACCTAGGCCACTTCTCTTGAGTTCCTTAGAGCCAACTGCCTCTTCCATGACACCTTTAACCTATAGGGCAGCTGCTAAGAGACCCCATATTTGTGTTTACCCCAGTGCAACCCTCCCTGGTGAGTCTCCCAGGAGCCCACTAGCTCCCCTAGCGCAGGGGCACGTCCATCCTGTTTGTCCTCACTGTCCCACAACAACGCTGGACTTAGGCTTTGTGCTCATGAATATATGAAAGAATGTCAAATAAATGTCAGCCCATGATGGATGCCACTGGAAGAGGAGATGTAGCAATTCCTGTAACACTTCATGTGTTGGGGAGCCAGGCCAGCCATCTCCTGCACAGTGTCCTTAGTAACCATTGACCCCAAGGGGCGGTAAGTGCACCAGCAGCCTGTATTGGGCCTTTTTAGGCTCTTAGTTGGATTGCTTCTTCTCAATTTGCCACCTGGAGCCTTCTGATTGTGAACAGAAATCCTTAGATATTCATCAAACTCCCTGAGCCAAACCACTCTGTCCCAGCACACGACTTCCCATTGCCGGGTTCTGTGGACCTTCTCCAGAGTGTATTAAATTAAAAAGCACACACAGCGTGGCCTACACTCCCCTCTCCTGTGACCTCAACCCTGTGACTGGGAAAGTGTGACTCAGCCTCTGGGGAGAAAAACACTGCTGGTGTCACCAGCAGAAAGGAAGGCACCTCCGGGGCTGGCCCTGGGGATATTAATAAATCCATCAGATCCCATCATCTGTGCCACCCGCTCTCTTTTCTTTAGGGAATGAGAGTGTTCCAGGGCTTTAAAGTGGAGATAAAACAACCCATGATTCATGTCCCTGTCTTTCTGAAGAGTTTCCTTGAATAAGCTGCAATAACCTCTGCAGTTACTTGAAGGTTAAAACTATTCTTTACCCCAAAGGAGGAGAAGGCTTCATGCCTCCGTTCACTGCTGCCTTTTGCTCCTGAAACGAAGCGAAGATTTGCTGCACTTCTTATTCTTAGCAAGGGAATCTCTTCCTTACTCTCACCTTTCTGGTGACTTGAGAGGGGAAGAGGAAAGGTAGAGAGGGAGGAAGAGAGAGAAGAAGGAAAATAGAGAGGGGGAGAGGAAGGGAGGAGGCAGGGGAGGGAGGGAAAGAAGGAGAGAAAGGGAGAGGGAGAGGGGGAGAGCAGGGATCAGCTCACCTTATCCTTTAAGAAGACTTCAGGATCCCACACGATTCCACCTCCTTTTGATTTTCTTTATTGGATTATCAGATTTGAGCAGTTCAGATGCCAGGCTAGCGGCCTCATTATGCAAAGCTCGATCATGAGAGAAAAATACCTTGGATTATTGGACTATTTGGGCTGCCTGTCTAATCACAGAGAGTTGAGGGCTTTTTATTGTTGTTGTTTTGTTTGTTTGTTTGTTTTGTTTTGTTTTACAAAAGTGCTGCTTCTGTTTTCTTACATAAGCTTTGTATAGCTCTGAAGTGGAAGGTTCTAGTGGGTATCTGGTTTCTGTGGATTGGGATAAGAGCATTCAAAACCTTGAGGAGGCCCAGAAGGCTAAGAGAGACTCAACCCTGGTACCTGGGAAGCAAGAAAAAAAAAACAGCAACTGAGTGTTCCCATCTGGAGTGAAGATGTGAATAATAATGACTTCTCTTGTAGCTGTGACAAAATGTCCAAGGAAAGTGGCTTAAGGAAGGTTGATTTTGGCTCAGAGTTCAAGGGTCCAGCCCATCATGGTGGACAGGAGCTGGAGGTGGCTGGTCACACTGAATGTTGAGGTGGTGACTGAGTCAGGAATCAGAAATGGAGGAATGGCGCTCTGACACTGCAAAGTGAGCTTTCCCCCTTCTTAATGTAGTTTAGGCTCCAGGGCATGGAATGGCGTTGATCACAATTAAAATGGCTTTTCTCACCTCAATTAACCCAATCTAATCTAGATAATACTACACAGAAAAGCCAAGAGGCTTGTCCCTCCGATGATCCTAGATACTGTCACATTGGCAGACATTATTAAACATCACAGTGGTCTTTTGGGGGCATTGCAAGATATGGGGACTGCCGAATGTGTACCTGTGTTCCCAGCAGGACTCTGGGCAGGCTAATGGTGTTGAACTTTGTGCTGGAGGAGCACAAATATCCTTTAAAGCCTAAGGCAAAGGGAAGAGAAATTCTAGCTTTTGGAACCACCTGTAAGAGCAGGTCTTGAGGAGATTTTGAGGGAAGCAGTTTTCCCTGAAGGCTTTTGACTTGCATTCATTCCTTTGCAAACAGTTTTGTCCGTGGGCTGCTTAGCTCTCTGAAGGGGATTATTGTCCATCAGCTGTCTAAGAGAAGACATTAAGAAGCACTTCATAATGAGGTTCCCTTATCTTTAACACATCACCTGGCTGAGGTGAAGTGGATGCTGTTATCAGTTGTTATGATAAGTACTGGAGATGATCAACTAGTTCACAGTTTTGGGGATCTCAAGTTTAATCAGTTGACCACATTGCTTTGGGCTGGCATTGGCGTATTGTAGTGGAAGCACAAAGTAGAATAAAACTGCTTCTCTCATGACTGGATGTGCAAGTGAGGACTGTGCCATTTCCTTCAAGGCACTTGAGAATGTGATGTTAGAATCCAGCTGCTTCTCTTCCTTTTCACAGATGCTGACGGCCATCCTACTGAGCACCGGCTGAGTCTCTGGTGTGAAGACTGCCCAGTACCAGGATCTCTCACTTGGGAAGTGAGATTCCATCAAAGAAGGTATTTGATGCCACATCTTACTCTCCACCCTGGTCTCTGCCTCCTGCTGGGCATCAGAGGATCTGGCTGAAGGCTGTGCTGTGAAACTTTCCCATCCTCAGAAGGGTACAAAAAGGGAGACCCCACCTATGTCCTCTGGGCTCTGATCCCGTTCTTTAGAGACTCCACCATGCAGTCTGTTCTGAGGCCTGATGCCCCAAAGCCTCTGCCATGCTGTATGCCTGTCTATCCATGGCCTTGATAAGTTTTTCAATAAGTTTCCAATTCTCCAGGAAGCTGTCTCAGTGACCTCTGAAATCTTTCAGGTCATACTCTCAACAACATGAGGACCTCCTACTAGTCTCCACCTTCAGAACGTTCCTCTGCCCACATGGCTTTACTCAGTCAGGGGATCTAGCCTCTACCTCATGGGGTTTTGAGGGACACTCACATGCTGAGAAAACTTTCCCTATTTTAGGAGGCCCAGTGTGACCTGTGATGACTGGGGTGTCCCCACTTGAGGCTGCAGTCTCAACTTGTCATCGTCTTTCCTTCCGAGAGGAGGGCTTTTCTGCTTCCCAAACTAACTTGTGACTTTCCCAGCTTTAAATAATTCTCATAGGTCCCATTGCTGTTTGAATCATGAGGAGTGCCCTGCTAAGTCTGTTTTCTGTCTTAAAAAAATATAATTTGTAGACACTTGATTTTAAAATATACTATGGATTAGTTTATAGTAAAAAAAAAATTACCTAGGTCATTTCCTGTAGAGGCTACTACTCTTTGATGTTTGTCCAAAACCACACTATTTAGAAATGCATAAATATGTCTGACACACACACACACACACACACACACACACACACACACACACACACACAGAGCTCAAATTTTAAAAGTTATTCTTCTAACAAGGAAAAAAGCCTTCAGAACCATGTTGAATACATTCTATAATTTCTAGGCATGGTTTGGGGTGGGCAATGATAATCTTAGTCTTCAATTGAAATTATATCCTATATGGTATTTGGTAAAATATTCAGATAAAATCAGTTTAGGAAAGAAAGGGATTTTTAGGTCACAATTCCAGGTTACATTTCATCACTGTGAGAAAGTCAAGGTGACAAGAATTTGAAGCAGCTAACCATATCACATCCACAGTCATGAGCAGAGTACTTTCTAGAAGATGATGCCACCCACAGTGGGAGAGTCTGCTCATCTCAACATAATCAAGATATCCTGTGGGGCAGCGGACTGTGCACAGACAGCCTGGTCTCCAGTCGAGCAAAGGTCTGGAACCTCAGGGTCCTGATGGGTGGTGATTTCCACCTACATGGGACGGAAGGTGTTCGATCATGTCTCCTGGGACCTTGGCTCCTGTTGAAGTTACTACCCCCACAGCCCCCTGCAGGAGAGGTATGTGGCTATCAGTCACATAGGAGCAGCACCAAGCCTTCCCACATGCATAAGGTTTCCCCCAAGCTCTCAGTCCAAGCCAATGAGAGGTACCTGCTGTCGAACCCTGAATCACCCCCAGAACTGTATATAAATCCTATCCAGGGAATCAAAGGTGTGCGAGAACTACTCCTTCATCTGAGCCTTTTGTTCCTAGAGCTGTAACTCTTGGGAAGAGATCTGATCTTCCAAAGCCTGAGGCTTCACCTGAGGCTCCACTGCACTCCTCATTGGATAGTCGGCCTCTCAGCCCAGCCTGACCCCACTTAGTGCAGGCTCAGAGTTACTGAGTGACCTGGAAAACATGGCAGAGACTTCACCTCCCTGCCTGCACTCACTTCCCTTCACTGAAACTCTCATACCAGGCCTGGCCAGAGACTCTGTGGAAAGCCTTTGGCACTCAGGCCCACAGTAACCTTCATAGACAGGGCCACAGGTCAACCTGATCTACATAATCTCTCACCAATACACTTTTCCTAGGTTATTCTAGATTATGCCAAGTGGAAAACTAAAGCTAACCATAGCAATAGTCATAGAACACAAATTCATGTATATGTGCATACATATGTTATTGTACGTTTATGTAAAGGCCAGCATTATGTTGAGAATGCTGTCTTCCAAGCATGGCCATTGCCCTCGTGAACTATCAGCAGCTGTTATTACTTGAAGGAGACCTGTTCAAGATTGGGCCCATTAACTTTTCAGTGGAAGGGGAAAGGCTCATGAGGTCCTGTCCTTCATCAAGAATTTACAGACAACTAGACAATGAGAAGGAAGGGGGCTTCTGGACTCCGGCCTCTTCTCAATATGCATAGGTGGTTAATAGCTGCTAGGGAGAGAGACTCATGAAGCCACCCACACCCTTTGCTAAGAATAGTCTGGGATGGAGAGAGAAAATTTTCCTTCCGTTGTGCAGTTGTCCATGAGTTGCCCATATTCCTGTAAGTAAACTCTTTCCTATGCTTCTGTAACCAATTCTAATCAAATCCATCACTTCACCAGGCTAGACTTGAGTAGAATCATTTTAATTTTAGTCTGATTCCCTATCTGGAGTGAATAGAATATACCTTACTTTTTTTTGTTTTGTTTTGTTTTTGTGAGAGTTCTGGTTGTTATTTCCTTTTCCATTTTTTCCCATTTTGCTACACCAAGGATAGAATTCAGACCACATAATGCTAAGTAAGCAAAAATATTTTTCACTAGTTCCTAACTGCTGAAAAATTTGGAAGTTTCTCTGTCTTTTACTATCAAATATTAGAGTGGGTATCTTCATTAAGTTGTCAATATATATATATATATATATATGGTTATGAGATAACTTTGTACAGGTGAAATTGCTGGGTTAAAGGACACACTTTCAAGGTTGACACACACTGATGAATTTTACATCCTAAGCACATTATATTACACGGTGTTACCAAGGATTTGGGATTCTCTTTTGAGTTCTTAGCCTTGTTAATAAAAAGAATTTAGAAATAGACTCAAGAGGAAACTTGAAGACAATTTTATTAGGGTTGGAGAGAAAAATTAACAGAGCCGGCAAACTGCAAAGCTCAACAGATGCTGGGCAGGAGGATATGATAGAACATAAAGAGGAAAAGCCATGTCCTTCCCAGTTAGACTCGAGCAGCTGCATGGGAGAAGGTGAGGGAGGAACGCCTTCAGGAAATGAGAAAGCCGTACTCTCAGTGAAAGCATGCATATGCCTTTGATCCGTGTCTGTTAGGAATAGACAAGGGAAGGACAAGTCCTGAGTAACTTGGGAAGGAAACCCCTGCATGGGATAAGAGCTTCCGTGAAGGATGCAAAGTACAGCATCTCCACAAGGGGACGATTACTCCTCCCAGCGCCTTCGCATTTCTTCAGCTGAGTCAGATTTCCTGATGGTTGTCTCCTGGCCATGTGATTGACAGACCCAGCTAGATGAACTCTTCGGAGGAGAGACATAGCATAAGAACGATCTTATCCTTGGATCAAGCTAGAAAGTCACGTCTCCACTGAAGACCAGAGGTCAATTCTATTCTTTTGAGAGAAGGAAGTAACTTTCTCTTAATGAGTTTGTTGTATGGTGCTTTTCCCTAGGCTCAGGACAAGATGCCACTCTAGGCTTTGTCCCAGAGCTATGGCAACTGGTGTAGAACAATCCACTGGTAACCAGGTCTTCCCAAGGGAGTCAAGAGGCCTTGACTGGGATCCCAGTTGTTACTCTCTCCCCTGGATGCAGGTGATCTTGGGAAATACTAGACTTTATAAGAAGAAAGCAGGATTCTATAATGCAGTTTACATAAGGTCACCATCGACGATGGGGTGGGACTTTGTAATGATGCAGTGGTTTGGGGGTCACTTGTGTTCTTGTACATAACACCTCATATATGAAACCCCCCAAAACTCACTCTTATTGTGCTGGCCTGCAGTATAATCATACTTTAGTTTGTTAGTGCCCATATGGAGTGGTTGGATGTTTGTTTTCTCTTTCCAGGAAAAGTTAATGTCATAGGGCCTTAACAAAGCCCTTATAGCTCCACTTTCTTTTAAGGTTCAATCGATGCTTCCCTTTCTAGTGTTGCCAGGGAAACAGGAGGTGAGGGGCCAAAGCCAACCTTGAGTGTAGGACGTATCTTGAATGTCCACCAAAGTTACCAAATCTTATGTAGCTATATAACAGTCTAACTTCATGAACTGAGACTCTAAAATAACTTTGACTATGGGGCAAAGTTGATGATATAACCAATTAAAACCCTTGAGCATCCAGAAATTCAACTTCGAGGCCATTCTGTTAGCATGAGGAATTGATGCCTGGGCTCATGAAGAACTTCCAAGTAGGGGTGCCAACTCGGGAAAAAGAGGTAAGAAAGTGAAACTCCCTTCTGGCATCCCTGGCCTCTGACCAGACAAAAATCAAAGCCATTTTCAGCTTCTGGCCAAGGACAAGAATGAAACTATTAGCCTTGTGGGTCCTTTACCTTAAAGTGATGGGCAATTTCTATCCTCTGTTTTCATCAACTCACCACTTATGTCATGTCATGTCATGTCATGTCACCCCACCACTTATGTCATGTCATCTAAACAACGTGGTGCATGTCCTAGTTTGATCTCTGGTCTGGTGCTGTGATAAAACTTCTGACCCAAAGCAACTCAGTTCAGAAAGGAAGGGTTTATTACAGATGAAATAAATCTAGGAACGTGTGTGTGTGTGTGTGTGTGACCTTCACAGGCCTGCAGAGAGTCTGTTTATGGGACTCAAGAAAGCAGTTTGGTTCAGAATGCCTCAGTAGCCAGCATTGGTTCAAACTTCCAAAGTCTGACCCCCAAATGGCATATTCAAGCAGAAGACAATTTGGTAAAATCTTTTCTGATGTTAATTAACCCTACCGCAAGTGTACAACAAAACATTCATAAATCTTCGGGGGAACCAAAGGAAGCTGAATAAAAACTGGATGTGACTACATCATAGCTCTTTATAAAGTACATGTGGCACCTTCCATAAGTTCCATAGATTGGGAAAAACAAGCTTTTGATAAGGGTCTGGAAGAGGGTTTTGTGTGGTTTCTAGACACACAGACAGGGCAAAGGTCACCAGGTCAGAAAGCATGTCGACCTCCAGCCTTCTGGACAGATAACAGTTGGTCTTGCATTCCTTCCATTTAAGGTGCAACTCTGGGTTTAACATTCCAGATCCCCCTAATCTGTGAGCATAAAGATCTCCATCTAACTATAAAAGGACATTGCTCACTGGCTAGTTCCCTGTCTCTCTCTCTTAAACAATCCAGACCTGCTGCCTAGAGATGGTACCAGCCTCTCATACGAACCAAGCAAGACAATCCCTCACAGCCATGGTCATAGGCCACTCTTCTGTTAAGGTTGTCTCACATGACTCTAGGTTGTGCCAAGCTGATAATAAGAACTAACTGGATAGTACACTATTTAAGTTTTTGATCTCTCTATATTTGATATGTTTGATAAGTTACATTTTATTATCATTTTAAGTTCATTTATTCAGTTTGAAATAATATGAGTATATTCCCTGTTGGAAGCCATTCAGATTTCTTTCTCACGCACTATATTCTCATGATCTTTGTTTTTCTATGGACAATTGGCCTTTTTTTTCTTCCTGACTAGTAAGAGTTCTTTATTGCTGAGAAAATGAAACAATGATTCTTGCTATATAAGTTCATTTTTCTTCTAACAGTTTCTGTCTTATATTATCCCCCTCTCTATCTTATTACTTCATTGTATATTTGCATTATTTTATTTGTATGTAAAGGCCAAAGGAATAAAAGTCAGCATTGAGTGGACTATAAGTACGCAGTTTACAACATCAGAAGGCGGTTCCTCCTCTGGTCGGCTGCCAGGCGCTTGGTTTCTTTGCACCCTTGCTCGTTTGCTATTGGTTAATGTCCAGATTCCACAAAGGTCTTAAACTGAGGTTCACCAGCAGTTCTCAATTTGTCGGTTGTGGTCTCTTTGTCAAACATAGAGAGTCAAAATGGATTAACCTACAAACGGCAGCAATGCCCCTCCTAGACACCAGAGGCTAACGAAGAGCCTCACAGACCCCCTCAACATTGCAATCTATTATCAATGCTATTGCTTAGCCTCTAGAACAGTGGTTCTCAGCCCGTGGCTCGTGACTCCTTTGGCAAACCTCTGTCTCCAAAAGTATTTACATTGTGATTCATAGCAGTAGGAAAATTACAGTTCTGAAATAGCAATAAAAATAATTTTCTGGTTGGGGGTCACCATGTAAGGAGCTGCATTAAAGGGCTGACACCTTAGGAAGGTTGAGAACCACTCTCTTAACCTTTTCGATCTTCTCCAGAGTACAGATCACGCTTCGTCTAGACTCTCTAGACTCAACAGTGTGTGCCTGAAGTGGCTCTCTGGCCCCAGAGTCTTCCCTCTCTCCTAGGACTGATTTTCAGAGAAAGGAGCCCCGGGGGAGAAGTGGCTCCACTCCCCATTGATTTCTGTGAGGAACCCACCTCTCCAAGTCATGAAAAAAAAGTCCATTTGACTTAGCAAACATGGTAATGATTTGTGGGGAGCAGCAGAAATTACTCTGTAATTATGCATGATTGATGTGTGATTTTCTAATGAGCTTAAGTGAAGAAATCATCGTTTTGTGATAAATGCTTTATATCTTAAGATGCCAGCAACACATATCTAATAAATTCAATCAACCTGCTCTCGTTTCTTCAACATGTGCAATAGTCGTTTAACATGCTCGTGTTCCCCACTGCCTGACCGCTTCGGGTAATGGAAGACCCCAAAAGCTCCTGTCATAAACAGGGCCACAAAAACCTCATTGTGTTGGAACTCTTCTTAAGAGGCTCAGAAATGAATTTATTTTTAAATACATTTGCCTACTGTTGGCGTGCTAAGGCCTCCTTTTCAGAAAATGTTGCGTTTCTTGGAGTAGTTTGCCAAGTTGAGGACATTTGTCCCTGGGATGAGCGAGGGCATTTTGAGACCGCTATTTGAGCTTCTTACCATGTCCAGACAAGTTCAGAAAAACAGGACAGTGGTCAGAATATGCGTTTCTTTTCACTGAAGTTGTGATGAAGCGGCTGAAACAGAAAGTTTAGTGGCCTTCCTGGGTCACAGGGCAGCAGTGACAGAAGCCAGCATGAAGACCTTAGGGCATATTGATAAATGCATCAATTCAGGGCTCAGAGTCTGAGCTATCATGAATAACTAATACGACCTTACACATTCCTCTAAGCCTCAGTTTACTTGTCTGTCAAATAAAGATTGTCCCTACTTTGTTAGGAGTAAACTCAACAAAACACATAAACACCACCACTGCTAACACATAACAAATTTTTTAGCCAGCTATAGCTTGTTAAAAATTATTGATATTTTCAGTCACTGTTAAATACTGAAATTTATAGCTCCCAGGTGTTTCTCCAGTGCCCAAGAAAAGTAACTTTTATTCACCAGATGTAGTTGCTGTCTCGGAGGCTTACTGCTGAATAAGCTCACCCCTTCTAGTTCTTTCTTGAACTCTGGCTGGCTGGTTCAATTCAACTGTTCTGGCTCAAACTCTCCCCCAAGCTGCTTTCTCTCAGCTTTCCACTTGCTCAGCTCAGAAAAGCTGCCTCTGAAATCTATGATATGAACTGCAGTGGCTGCACAAACTGAGTGGAACCACAGGAACTCAACTGAACTCAACTGCATCCAGCGGACATGCACTGAACTGCACTGAACTGAACTCAAGTGAACTCCACTGCACTGCCTGAACTCGACTGAACTGCACCACTGAACTGCCCTCCACTCTTGGCTCACTCTGTGATGCTCTTACGTTTCCTCTTTCCTGTCTGTTCTCCTGAGAGCTGGGCCTATCTTATCTGAGACTCATTCTGTCAAATCTTTGTTTGATTCCTCACTTTGAGCCTAAATTAGATTGGGATTAAAGGAATGTGCTAAAGGTGTGTTTATATTCCAGCCAGAGCCATTAAAGGTGCATGGCATGTCTGTATCCCAGCCAGATTGCCTAGACTTAGGTCTTTGGATGTGATCCCTTGCCAACAGAGCTATGTTTCTGGATTAACATTCCTTTGTTTTTAAAAAGCAAAGAGGTTGCGTGCACTGAAAATAATACATACTTTTTTTCCTGCTGTGTGATTGCACACATGTGCATGTATGCCTGTGTGTGTGTGTGTGTGTGTGTGTGTGTGTGTGTGTGTGTGTGTGTGTAGAGGGGCTTGTCCTGAGTAGCTTTTCCTGAGTAGGTTGTTAATCCCTCAGTCAGTCCTTTTTTCACTTGAGTTGTATTAGAATTTGGGGTACAATAAACATAAGCTTAAATTGGTTTTCAGACTCATATCAAAATTAGCAACAGTAGATCAAGAGCTGGTAGCACATGCTACCATCTATATAGCCCTGGCTGCCCTGTGGTCTCTTGTAAAGGTGTTGTGTGTGACTGTGATAGGCATCCATTATTATTGTTATTATTTTTACACCATGTGACTCTACTCTTGGTCATGGCTGGTGTGACAAACATAGGTGCTTAACAAGGGCTAATTGATTAGACTGCCAAGTTACCAGGGGAAACTAGGCTGGGCCAATCATATTTCTTTATTTGTAACTTAAAAAACTACAGTTATGTAATTGGTGCCAAGAGATGGAGCTTGCTCCAAGAGACCAAGTGAGAGAAGTCTGAACAGAACTTACTAGAAGGGAGTGTGGGCAGTGGGCAGAGAGCTTTTGCCAGAGAAAGAGGCTGCAGTGAACTGGTCCCTTTCACGTGCTGCTCTGGCCACTGATGTTCCATAGTCTCCACACAGTTTCCCAGCCGTCCCCTGTCCTTGAGGCAGCTAGACAGGGGCAGCTCTTCCCATGCTCTTAAGTGTAGAGTGAGGTGCTGTCGGGTGGAGGAGGAATGACTGACGGAATGCAGGAACATCGATGTGGAAATCACCACTAATTTTTCTGCAAGAAACCTTGTCATCCTTTTATTTTATAAATAATAGGACAGACCTTGTAAATTGCAATGGTGCGCTTGGTTTCCGAACTGAAGTGAATAAAAAAAAGATGCAAATTCTCAAGGTATTTGATTCTAATAGAATTCAAAGAACTTAAACTTCCATTCAAATAGAGAACCCCATTGTCTGTTCAGACAATTGGTATGCTCATTGGTTCTTCCAAGGACATTAAATAAAGCTCATCTCAGTGTTCCTTTGTTGGCGTCTGCATAGATTTCACAGTGGCTAACATTCTCCCTAATAAAGAGACAGCCCCTCTTTTCCAATTTCTACCACTGCTGTGATAATTCTACAGTACCTTTCACTTGAACAGTCTTTCACCAAACAATGCATAGTGTGTATATTTAAGATACACAACGTGATGCTAAGGGGTACAGAGAGATAATATAATGCTTATTATAGCAAAGCAAATTAACTTAACTGGACTCACATAGTTAGCTGTTTCAATGTGTTTAAAGCAAGAACAAAGAAAACCTACTTATTAGGGACCATCCTGAGTACAGCCCAACACTCTTTACTTTAAAACTCAAGTTGTGCATTAGACTTCTAGAATATTGGTCCTCCATATATTCTACTTGTGTCTTTTGATCTTTGAGTCCCTGAAGGGTGCTCATTAAGTGCTTGCTGAATGCTTCTGCCATACCAAAGCTAGTAGCCCCTCAATAGGGCCAATGAGATGGCTCACTTAACAGAATTGCTACATAAACCTGATGACCTGAGTTCAGTCCCAAGAATCCACAGTGGAAGGAGAGGCTCCTCTTCCAAAAGTTGTCCTCTGACCTCCACACGTGTGCTGTGGCATGCACATGCCTGCATTCAGACACACAGGCCATACACACACACACACACACACACACACACACACACTAAATTAAAATGTAAATCTCCCCAAAAGTTTCAGTTCTTTTAAAAATATTTTTGTCCTTTTACATATTTATTTTTTGTTTAATCATCATTGTTACATGTGAAATACATATAAAAATATAAATACAACCTGCCGAGTCTGTTTGGTGCTGCTTATATGTACTTATTACTGAATAATCAGCTGGGGGGGTTGTGGTGGCTTGAATTAGCTGTCCCCCTTGTCTCGGGAATTTGAATATTTGGTTCCTAGTTTGGGGAGGATTAACAAGGTATGGTCTTTTCAGAGGAGGTATGTTGCCAGGAGGGGGGTAGGGTGGGCCTTGAGGTTTCAAAAGATACATGTCACTTCCAGTTAGCTCTCTCTGTTTCTTACTTGTGGATTAAGATGTAAGCTCCTAGCTGCCACTCCAGCCTGTCCCTCTGCAGCCATGTTCCTCGCCATAAAGGCAATGGGCTCTCACCCCTCTGGAACTGTACGTCTAAATGAACTCTTTTATACGTTGTTGCTTTAGTCATGGTGTTTTGTCACAGCAGCAGAAAAGTAACAAATACACGCTCCTCCCTGGGGAGGACTAATTCTCAGCTGTTATTAATTGCATAGAGCTCTTCAGTTAGGGGTGAACCCCTGTGAAATCTCCCCCATCCACACTGGCATGTTGACTTGTGCTGCCATTGTTAAGGTCTTGTCTAAGAAGCCATAATGTTGAGATTTGACTATAGTGCCTTCTTTGTCCTATGTAGAAGATACAATCTTGCAGCTAATATTTTGGTCTGAAATTGCGCAAGTTCTTTTTGTAAACAAAAGGAAACAACTTATCTTTTTTTTAAAAAAAAAACCAGTGTTTTTCTGTGGCGAATTTCAAATATACACATAATTAGAGAAAATAGCACTAGAGACTCCCATATACCCACAACAAGATTCTAGAATGATCACCTTAGGACCTATCTTGGATCACACATTTCCTTTATTGTCTCTTCCCTCATGCTGATTTGAAACAAATTCAAGATATCATATGGCTTCATTTAGGAATATTGTTTTGTGCTGTGTATACTTTAAAAAAAGAGTTATTTTAAGGGTCACTGAGATGGCTCAGCATGTAAAAGTATCTGCTCCCAGCTTTGGTGACCTGAGTTCAATCCTTGACACACACATGGTGGAGAGAAGCTGTACTCCAAGAAGTTGTTCTCTGACACATATGCTGTGGCACACATGTGTGCCACATCTGTGCATACACACTCACACAGGTGAACATACACACCTCTACTAAATAACTTAATTTAAAAGATAATTATTTAAAAATATAACCAAAATGTCATCATTACAAGAAAAAAATTTATTAATTACTTAACATTGCCAAATACCAGTGTTTAATTCTCCCAATGCCTTATCAATGCCTTGTTATGATTTCTATTTTTGGATCAAGTTCAAACAAACTGAAGAGCTCACAGTAAGGGGTGGGAGATCAATTCTGTTTTAACAGTCAACGTCTGTGTGTCCCTTTTCCCTGCCTCTTGCTCTTTCCTCACAGTTTCTGTGTCGAGGAGGCCTGCTGTCCAGGAGTTACCTACTCTGGTTTCTGCTGACCACATCTCTTCTATTATTTAAAGTGTCCCTTTATGCTTTGCAAGTTCACTAAATCGGTTTTTATATCTAGATTGGACTCTCAATCAGATTCAGGTTCAACCTCCTGGCTGCTGAGGGGCAGGGTTGCAGGCATGCCCACATGTCAACAGGCCCTTGTATAGCAGAGAAGCAGGACAGGCTTTTGTGTCTTCCTGTGGGTGATACTCATGGTTACCAACCATCGCTGCCCAGAGGGGTGATGGTTCAAAGGACTGATCATGGTGATGATCTAATTTCACCGCTTCATAAATGAGGTAATTTTAACCTTTGATCAGTTATTTGGTTACCATAAAGAATAGTTTATATAGGCAATGTAAGATGAATGTTTGGTTCAAAATTGTTGGTTTCTAGTATTCATTAATGTGGCCAATGAGCTTCTCTGTCTCAGTTCTTGGATTTAAACCTATTTTAATCTATTGAAGCTATGCTGTTATTGTTGCTGTTTTGTTTTTGAAGATTGGGTCTCAGTATGTAGCCTAAACTTCAGCCTTCCAAGGCTGGGATTCCAAATCTATGCCACTTGGCCTGGCCTATTGTTGTGTTGATGATCACTTTGTTTGATCTCTGGTCCAGGCATCTCCTGCACTTGGCTTCTGACCTCTGCTGCCTGGTTTTTGTAGTCTGAGGTTACTCATTTGCTGTCTGAAACAGCAAAACTCTCTCTTTGTTAATCTCTTACCTCAGAACTGGAACTAGTATTCCCCAGGAAGATCCACACCTTGCCTTTTCAGCCAGAATGAAGTTCATCTGATTGTGACTGGGTGGATAAAATATTCAAGTTTCTCCTTTCTATACAAGTTCTCAGTTAACCCAGCTATTAACCAGTTCATCTTTACATGCCTTTAGCACATATTATGTTTCAAGGAGTTGGGCCTGTTTCTGTACCATTGCTATCTAACCACACACTAAAGTCACATCACTACATTAAATCACAGGAGCCCTCAAATATGCCTTTCGCCTTCCAAGTTTTCTAGACTGTACTTGCTATGAAACTTGACTTAGGATCTCTGTCTCTTCCTTAGGGGGTGTGGGGGGAAGGTCTTACACCAACTTCCCAAGGTAGCACCTTCTTGATGTGTTTAGAGGTGGTGAGAGAAAATGAGAGAGCCTTTCTTTTTCTTAAGACTGGAATTGGTAAACTGTGGCCTACCGCCATATTCATTTTTAAATAAAACTTTATTGAACACTTGTTGTACTCAAGTGTTTATATGTTGTCTACAGCTGCTTTTGTGGCATGGTGGGAGGTTCATTGTGGTAAGAGCATTTGAACGGGGCAAGGCTTAAAATATTACAGTACTATTTCTGACCTTTGACAGAATAAAGTTATTACTCACCTTACTGTAACACAGTCACATAGAAACATCTTCTTTGGAGAAAGCCACACCCCACCAGTGGCATTCCCTGGTCTTTGTTTAAAATACAGGGAGAGGAGTAGTGCTAAGGGAAGTACTAAAAGGTAGAGCTTTTCTTTCCTTCTAGGCCTTTCTGTTTGTTACATTTTTTTTTTTAAATTGGCCAGTCAGTGCCATTGAAGTAAAGAAAAAATTTAAAAATCCACTTATTAACATGATTTTACCTTTCATCTTTGCATTGTACAAAACCTCATTTAAATGCAAATATTAGCACTTAACTTGTATACAGAATCACTGAAATCACACAATTCATATTTTTGTGCAGCTACTTAAAAGAGAACAACACAGGCAGACTGGGAAGGTGGCAAAGAAGGACAGTCTCCCAGCCATGGAAGGGACCCATCCTCTAGCATAGGGACATGTCAGATGCAGGTGCACACTTTCAGAAAAGGGCCAGATGCTTCTGCATAGCTCAGAGCATGGAACGTGATGTCTGTCCACAAGGACATGTGGCCTTCAAAGGTGTTGTGTTCTCTATGTCAATACATCTCCATACCTGAGACAGAATGCAGAACAACATGCCCAGCAGTGGGCGTCAGGGTGAATGGACGGAGCCAGGATGAGGGCTGCTGGGAAGCCGTCCCTGGAGAGGTGGGGAGGCAGCAGAACTGTGGTAATGGAGGTTCTAACTCCTCTACATTCGCTCCGTTGTCCAGTTGGAGTTCATGACAAACACCAGGTCAACAGTCACAAAGCTAGGAATTTCAAGATGGAGACCTGGGTCACTGACCATCTGGTGAAGCCCCAGGGCTGGCACTGGTCATCACCCAGGGAAACCAGTCCTGACCTCAATCAATGTCAGCAGTGCTGAAATGGCCTATCCATCCCACAGCTCTAAGGGAAATGAGGGGGGATGTGGGTATTTGGGGGAGCCCTACACATGCCATGCTACTCTCTAATGACACCTTAGGAGGGCTTCCATCTGTTTAAGTCTGGATATTTTTAAATCATCTTCTTCATATGTTTTTTTTTTATCGTGGTAACATACACATAATGTAGACCTTAAAGTTTTTCCTGTCTTTCACTGTACAGTTCAGTGCTGTTAAACCCATCAATATTGTTGTCAAGCCATGACCATCACCCATCTCCAGAATGCTTCATGTTCCGTAAAGCTGAAACTGTCCTCACAAACCGACAGCATCTTATTTCCTTCTTCCTTCAGCCCCTAGCAATTGCCTTTCTGCTTCCTGTCCCTGAAAAGTTGACTGCCCTAAGGAACCTCATTTAAGGGCAACTGTATGTAGTGTGCGCTCCTTTTACCGTGATTCTGCTTAGCAACATGTGCTCAAGGCGTCACGCGTGTTCTAACACGGGTCACAATCTCCACCGGTTTAAAGGCTCACTTAACAATTGTATGTTCGTATTCTGTCTTGTGTTTCAGCTCCTGTGTGGATGGACATTAGGGCTGCTTCCGTGTCTGGGCCACCATGAATCATGCTGCTGTGAACACAGGCGAACATTTTATTGTCTTCTTAAACCTGGCTCCTGCCAAGTGCAACTTGACGGAGCTCTCTAGCGACTCTGTAGCTACTCTGTAGCGGAGCCTCAGGGACCTGTCCCACGTGCCCTCTCTGACTCACCGTGGGTTCGTGGGTTCAGTTTGCAGCCTGCCTGGGCGGGCGGCAGCAGGGGAACCGGCTTCTCTCCTCTCCTCTTCAGGAAGAGAAGCCACTCTGCAGCATTATTTTTCTTTGTTTCTGGGAAACAACTTTGCTTTGTTTTCTCCCATTTGAGTCTTTGTTTCACCTATGCAAATGCGATTCCTCGTTCAGTGCCGGAGAAGGGCCTTAAATAACATAATTACCGCACCAATCATCTACTTGGCTCCTGGAAAGCATCTTTTTAGTGAGGTCGATTCCTGTTGCTTCAGCTCTATACAGACCCCAAATAATGAGCAAACTTCCTTTCTTAACATGCTAATTAGTCTCTGAAACCAGCGTTGCTTTAAAGGGGTGATTTAATTGGATATTAAGTTTGCAATTGAAAGATTAGATTATGAAATAAACAAACATATCCATCTAATAGGTCTTTGGAAAAAAAATTCTAAGTATTCTACTCAGGTTTGCCTGCTAAGTGCAAATGCATCCAGCTATGTTGTTTAATTCTCTGCCGTTTTGCTGAGTTTTGTAGCTCTCAACCTGAATTCTTTCCTGGGCTGATTCCAAAGAAAATAATCTCAGGAGGCTGAGTGAGCTTGGGATCCAGTGTGTGCTGGCCCCCAAATAACCTTTTGCTTAAAGACTTTACCTGGATAAATGAAATTCAAGAAATGTTGAGAAACCATTTTGAAATGAATAATACCGAAACAATTCCAAGGGGTATAATTTTGGATGCATTAAAGGTGATGGTGAGAGAATACATTTGCCTCGATGTACATTTAAAGGAAATCAAAGATCAAAACAGGTGCAGGTTGCAGAAGGAAATTAAGAAATGAGCAGTACATCATAGCTCGTCCCAAATCCCAGATGATGCTTTCAGAAAATTATTTCGAGGCAAAGTAATGCATTTTTAAATAGAAGTGAATGTAACCCCTCCTCCAGTTTACCAACTGGGCTTCCTGGGAACGGGAAATAAAGATGCACAGCTCTTCAACGTTACAGTTTAAAAAGGTACAAGAAAGCAATGATCATCTCCCTTAAAACAAGGACGCCTTTGGGAGAGTGGTCATGCCATCAGGATGCCAGGGGATCTTTGAACACAGGTGCTCAGGGTTAGGAGATAGAAAGGAATATGCATCATCTGCATCATCTGCATCATCTGCACCATCCTCATCATCCGCATCATCCTAATGCATCCCACAGCTCTAAGGGAAATGAGGGGGGGTGTGGGTATTTGGGGGAGCCCTACACATGCCATGCTACTCTCTAATGACACCTTAGAAGGGCTTCCATCTGTTTAAGTCTGGATATTTTTAAATTAAATCATCTTCTTCATACCTTTTTTTAAAAATCGTGGTAACATACACATAATGTAGACCTTAAAGTCTTTCCTGTTTTTCACTGTACAGTTCAGTGCTGTTAAACCCATCAATATTGTTGTCAAGCCATGACCATCACCCTCGCTTTGCATCACCAGATGAAGCCACTCAGCCAGAGTGCAAGGACAGAGTGACCATCTTCACCATCTTCACATCTAATGATATCCTGAAAAAGATAATTGAGGGTGACATCTTATGTGGAATATATATGCATATATATATGCATATGTATAATATACGTATATATATGTATGTGTATGTATACACATATATGTGTGTGTGCGTTTATGCGAGATGTGTGGTATGTGTGGTGTGTGGTATGTGTGTGCATGTATGTGTACATGCATATTTGCATGTGTGTACTCATGCATGTAGAGGCCTTAAGGTTGGTGTCAAGGCTTGTCCACTATATTTATTGAGCTAATTAGTCTCTTAGTCAAACTCAGAGCTCACAGCTAGGCTAGCAAACTTGTTATGGGAAACTCTGCCTCTATCCTTGTCTGCTTTTTGAGGTTGGAATTACAGGCATGGGCGCCATGTCAGGCAGTTAGGTGTGTTGTGGGGATCTGAACTCTGATCTTCACTCTTACATGGCAAACTCTTTAACCACTCAGCCATTTTCCCAGCCCCTTTCCCCAACATTCTCTAATAACCAGTTTATCCAATAGCCACGGTCACCTCTGCACTGGGTATACTCTAAGCACATTACTTCCTAGGCTCTAAAGCTTGGTAACGAGGGCAGGGGCTACAGCTGTACTATGAGTGTATGTTAAGCACGTGGGAAGCCCCAAATTCCCATCCCCAACACTGAAATTTGACACAGTCTGGTACAATATCAAACGCAGAGCAATAAAACAAAGCTTGATAATGGATTTTCATAAAGATTTTATTCTAGAAGCAGTAAATGTACTGAAATAATCTGATTTTTTTTTTGGGTGTGTGGATGAATTCTCTTTATTTTCTTCTAGAGAAATTCCATGCCAGCCCATTAGTTATTGTCTACTCGTTAGTTGGCTTAGCAATAAGCATTAAAATAACAACGAGGCTTTTGTGAAACGGGACAGGGAGACCAGGTGGACAGAATAACAGCCCCTGTTTGAGTTTAAAAGTTGTCTCCTCACACTGCTAATTTCTAGATCTGACAGAGTTAATACAATTACGCTCAAAAAAGAACCTATGCCTTTCATAGACTGAAACATTTTCTGATAATTGTATTATGCTTTGCATCTGCTGCAAGGGTCACCTAGAACTTGGGCAGGTGACACACCGTCCATGAGGTGACACCATGGAAGCCGGCCATGGACACTCAGGGTTGGCTATACTTGTCTCTTCTTGGTGCATGTTTAAGAGTGTCTGTAACTAATCCTCACATCCGGAGGAGGAGACAGGCAGATCCTACCCTGACCAGGCAGCAGAAGTGGAATGAGGTACTGTTCACAAACTCATAGCAGATGGCATCAAGCAGTGACACTGGGCACGCATGTGTGCACCTATAGACACATGAACATAAACACATGCGTACTCTCTCTCTCTCTCTCTCTCTCTCTCTCTCTCACACACACACACACACACACACACACACACACTCACACACTCACTCACACACACACACACTCAGACTCGTCGTTTACTTGTATTTACTATTTACTTACTCACTGTGGGTGGGGTGGGGGTGAGTGTAGGTGCATGCAAGCCATAAGTGTCGGGAAATCAGGCAACGTGTGGGAGTCAGTTCTCTCCATCTATCACGAGGGACCTAGGGGTCAAACTCAGTTGGCAGCTTTGGCAATGAGTTCTTTATCTGACAAACCATCTTTCTAGCCCTGGATGTCACCTTAAAAGCCTTTTCTTTTAAAATTATTTATTAATTTGTCTTTTGTCTGTATGAGCATTTTATCTGCATACATTGTCAGGGCCCGGGGTTTGCCGAAGAATGGTGCTCCAGACTCCGATAGTATGTAATAGCAAAGAGCGAGCGTTTATTTTGCAGAGATCTAGCATGCAGGAGTCTACCATACATCAGAACGGAAGACAGAGGTGTGGACTTTGCAGGGTCAATTTAAAACTTGTAGGGTAGGAGTAACTTCTACCTTTCTTTCACTTGATTAGTTGGCTCTAACTCCAGGGGTATAGGTGCCTTTGGGATTGGTCAAGGTTCTGGGGGAGTTTGGGGGTCTTTTCGGAACTGAGGCTGATTAACTATTCTTGGTTCAGGCCAGGTGGTGGTGTAGTTCCTGGTAGCTCCTGATTGGCTGCCTGTGAGGGGTGGCTTTTTTTTTTTTTTCTTTCTTTCTGGAATTGACTCGTTTTGGACTTTTCCAGTTCTGGGAAACAGAAACTCAGGCCTAGTCTTCCAAATTACCAGTTTTCAGCCTGTCGTGGAGTCAGCCTGTTTCTGGGCACTTCAGTCCTCTCACATAAGGGCATCACAGCCAGGGAGTTGCATGTACAACATAAATTTCCTTTTCTTTCTTTCTTTCTTTCTTTCTTTCTTTCTTTCTTTCTTTCTTTCTTTCTTTCTTTCTTTCTTTCTTTCTTTTAATTTCCTTTTCTTTCTCTTCTCTCTGTGTGCATTTGGATCCATTAAGTGTCTCTTGTTTCCTTACTATGGCTAATCCTTTAAGGCAGAAAATAAATGGAGAATCAAGCCATCTACTAAAGGCATGTTTATCAAGTGTTAAACAGGGGTAGGCACTCTATGTAAGTAAGATATGACATATAATTCTGCCAAGTGAGACATTTTTTTTAAATCCCACTTTAAAAAAGAGGAAATTGACGTTGGAGAAATTAATGATTATGCTGGTCCTCTTGGTTTAGAGTACATGGGGTTGCAAATTAATTGTATACTGAACTCAAGCCGTTTCAAAGAAAGGAGATTTCCTAGCTAAGCTGACCTGGCCCTAGGCTCAAAGGCAGTTTTATCAGGGTTTTGGTCCTTGTATCTCTATGGCTTTTCAGACCTGAGCATCTCCCTCGCGCTGGCTTGATACACAGCATGGCTTCCCTCATCGCAGTAAAAAGGCAGCATCAGCTCCAGGTTTTAGATCAAGGTAAGGAGGATCTCATCTCTTCCCAATGATGAACCAAGGCCTAGGGTTCATTTGGATAGAGTTAGCTTGTTGCTACGGACAGGCACACTTCTACAAACAAGAGAGTGATGTAGTAGAGATGGGTGAGGATGATGTCGTTTCAATAGAGAGTTGCTGTGACAGACATCAGAGAGAAACAACTTCAAAGGAGGGAGGGCTCATGCCAGCCTATTGGCTCCAAGGTTTTAGCTCAAAGTGATTTGGCTTTATCACTATGGGCCTTTGGTGAGCTAAGGTAGTATGGGGGAGACAAAGTGGTGGGGCAGGGCCACTCACTTCATTGTAGCCAAAAAAAATGAAAGGAGAGAAAGAAAGAGAGAGAGAGAGAGAGAGAGAGAGAGAGAGAGAGAGAGAGAGAGGAAGGAAGGAAGGAAGGAAAGAAAGAAAGAAAGAAAGAAAGAAAGAAAGAAAGAAAGAAAGAAAGAAAGGGCCAAAAGAATGGGAATGGGTGGGTAGGGAAGTGGGGGGCGCTATGGGGGACTTTTGGGATAGCATTGGAAATGTAATTGAGGAAAATATGTAATAAAAATATTAAAAATCAAAAAAAACTTAAAAAAAAGAAAGAAAGAAAGAAAGAAAGAAAGAAAGAAAGAAAGAAAGAAAGAAAAGGAGGTGGCCAAGGACAAGGTCTATCTCTCCATGGAAAACCACTCATAACCCACAGTCTCCTCCTTTCCCAACAATGCCTTCATATTATGAATCTATCAATCCATTAATTAGGTCAGAGATGCCAAGAGCCAATCGCTTCCCAATGATTGGATCTATAAGCTGGAGACCAAGCCTTCAACATTTGAGCTTCATGGGCAATTTATGTACAGACCATATCATTTCCCTCCTTCCTCCAAAGACTCATGTCCAGTCCATAATACATAATGCGTTTCATTCATTTCCAAGAATCCCTAGAGTTTGTTTGCCATAGGAAGCCCTGAAGGTCTGTTTTGTTTTTTTTCTAAAGGAAGCAGTGACCTTTAGTGACTCACATGACTTTGTGCGTATGTGCATATGTGTGTCATGTGTGTCTGTGCAAGCATGTGTTGGGAATGTCTGACTGTTATTTTCCACGTTTCCGAATGGAGGCCGGGATGTTCAGTGAATGGATGCCAGCGATCCCGCCACAGCTGTTGTGAGTTAAGTCTTTTTTCTTTTTGTTTGTGCTCTTGTGTATCGCTTTTGTGTCTGACAAACCCTTCCTCTGTGTAGTAAAAGACCGCTCCAAGCACCCTGATGTGGCTTATTCTGTCTTCTTTGTTCACGACAAAGCAGGTGTGTGCTATTTATGAATTGCCTAAGTAACAAAATTGAAGGCAGGTTATTTGTAAAGTCAAAATTTGTTATTTGCATTAATCAATACTAGAGTCCAGAAATGGACAGGGGATGGGATACTGACTACCCAAGGTTGCTCGGTTTGAGAAAAGCAATCAAGCTATACATACAGTCATGTGACTGGGTATGTATACATCTCAGTACTTTTCTTTCTTAATTTTTGAACTTATAATTATTTGTGTGTGTAGGTGCACGTATGCAACAGTGCACATGTATACTCTGGGAGCCATATTTTTCTTCTACCGTGTTAAAATAGGGTCTTTATTTTATTTTTTATGTTTTAAAATTATTGTCATATTGCTTTTGAAACAGGTTCTCATTATGTAGCTTTGGCTAGAAGGCAAGGCCTTTCTTGTTTCTGCCGTTTTGTGTGCTTTGGGTTAGCTGAGGTGGCCTAGGTGCTTCTAGCCAGTTCTCTCTTTTTTTCCTCCCAGTTTGCCACGGGAATGCTGGGGTTTAGATGTGGGCACTGTTTCCAATTTTTTCTTGACAGTTTCCCTTTGAAGCTCAGATTGGCCTTGAACTCAGGATTCTCCCACCCCATCTTCCCAAGTTCTTGGATTTCAGCATTGGGCTGACAGGGTCCAGGCAGCAGTGGCTCCCTTCTGTAGGTTCTCGGGAGCCTTCACTCAGGTGCCAGGCCTGCTCAGCAGGTGGTTTTCCCTGCTTAACTATCTTGCCAGATCAATTGTTTTCCCTTTTAAATAAAAGTGCTCGGAACCACCACCAATGGCTCGTATCCTAGTGGTGATTGATATCTAGGGGCTAATGATCACTAATGGACTCAGATGCTTCAGAGAAGCCAACTTGCCTCTCCGTTCTATGGGATTTTAAACTTGGATGGGATCTGAGAAATGATGCAGATTGATTCATTGTTTCCAGTGGTGGACAGGCAGGTCCTGGGGGAAGGAGCTTAAGCACTCAGAGCCCTGTGAGGGCTGACCAGTCTAGCTCCCACTTCCTAGCAAGAGCTTGGAGATGCACAGCTAGAGACGAAATTCTGAGGTCAGAAAAAGTGGATGGCTGGAGACAGGGCTGAGCCTGCTCCATCTCCACTGTTTCAGTGGAAGATGAGGAATTATTTGTTTTGGGGATCATCTATTGATCCCCACCCTGAGTCTATTACTCTTTCTCCTGTAGAGTCTTCCTTCTCCCATCAGACGATCACCTTGGGCTGCAGTTGTGGCTCACTGGTAAGGGGTCTGCTTAGCATGCATGAGTCCTGAAGTCGAGACCCTAGATCTGCAAAGATCAACTGAGTTAAGGAATACAGAGAGGGAGGGGAAATGTTTCTCCAGTGATTAATAGATGCTGCCTAGGCATAAAAAGATCCAATGCATTATTGTCTTTGAAAGTTTGAAGCCGAGCTCATGACACTTTTGGAAATGAGAAACAAGGCAATGGCCATTTCTGCTCTCTACTTTCTTCCTCCAGGGAAATGGGATGCTGAAGGAGGCCTGTAGGACAGCATTGAGAATCTCTACAAGAGGAATAAAGAGGAATTACAGGGAGAGCACGCTCTAAAGGTCAGGCAAGCCTGCCTCGCCTCAGAATACCCATTGGCCTTTCTGATCCCCAAACTAGGGACCAAACTGTCTTCGAGAAGAGATATATATACAGGTAGTGAGATAGGTAGAGCAGGGTGACTAGTAGTGTGAAATCATGCTGCATTTCACTTACTGGCTCTTGTTACCCACTCGCTACCTGTGCTGCCTGGAAGAGTCTCATAAAATAAATATTGTGGGTTGTCTGAGCATTGGAATGGAAATGGCATATGTAACCTACTATCTTAAGTTACAGGTATCCTAGTTTTACTTTTGTTTCTGTGATAAGTAACACAAAAAAGGTAACTTGGGGGAGAAAGGGTTTATTTTTAGTTCAGAATTCCAGCCTATGATCTGTCATTGCAGGGAGTCGCAGAATCAGGAACTTGAGACAGCTAGTCTCAGTACACTCATGGTCAAGGGCAGAGAGAAACAAAAATTGCTTACTTTCTTACTTTGCTAGCTTTCTTTGCCCACACAGTTCAGGGCCTGGCCTAGGGAATGATGCCTCTCACAGTGGGCTAGGTCATCCTACATTCATCTCCTGCAGACATACTCAACCTGATCTAGATAATTTCTCATTAATATTCTACCCATTCTCCTTTTAAAGACAGGATCTCATATATCTCAGATTGACCTCAAAATTGCTATGAAACTAAGAATGACCCTGAATTCCAGATCGCCCTGCTTATGGCTCCCAAGTGCTGGGGTTACAGGCATGTGCTACCACACTGGCTCTGTACTTCTGAGTCCAAACACATAAAATCATTCTGGGAAGATGAGAAAGGAAGAAAGAGGCCCTGGAAGAGAGTGATACAGTAAGAAGAATGCTTCGGATAAGGATGAAGGTGAATGTAGTCCTGGCTTGGGCCTAGAAAAAAGGCAAAAGGCTTCAGGGAGGGAGGTAATGAATTCCACAGACAAGGAAGAGAAATGACTTTAAGTAAGGATTAAAATAGGAAGAGGAACTCATGACCTATATTGATTGTTCCACAAAATAAGTCCTATTTATAGTTGATTAATTTCCATAACCATAATTGTCCCTAGTGGTGAGTAGATAGTACCACCAAAAAAGTATGTGTGTGTGTGTGTGTGTGTGTGTGTGTGTGTGAGATGGAGGTGGTGGTGGTGGTGGTGGTGGTGATTCTGTCCATTATAAACCATCTTAATCCTGTCTTGATCAGGTAAACAATCACCTTGTTTGGCCTCCCAAAGGCTGATCATTCAGATTAGAAGGAGCAAGGAGTACTTGAAAAACTGCCAAGCTGTCCATGACTCCAAAATGACTTTAGTAGCCAGCGACCCAGTTGGGTTTTGGAAGGACATAGCGGATGACACTATCCATCCTGTCTCCCCTCTGGGCAGGATGGGGATTTGGTTTCTGTCTGTGGTTGTCACTGAACCCCCCACTTTGGCTTGTCTCCAGCCAGGCCCTCTTGTTTCTCTCCCCTTCTTTAAACCTTCTAGCTCATTACTCCCACTCTATGAAGCTACTGGAAGTTTGGGGGTTGGACAAGACCTCTCCCAGAGCCTGAAACACAAGAGTAGAGTCAGGAATTGTCCCCAGCCTATACTTCTGGTCACCTCTCTCCAGCCCACCTCAGACCCCCAGGCTCCTTTGTGTTGGTGAGAAGGGTACCCTGAGGAGATTTCTTTCCTCCAATTCTGCACCAGCCCATTTTGGAACCCTTGGCCATGGTCGGCCCTTTCTCCAAACTCAACTCAGAGATTCTTGCTGCTTGTTGAAACCAAATCCACTCCCATTCCATCAGGCTATTCTGTTTCCTAGAGTCTTCTAAGAGCAGAGGTCCTCAGGCTTTGAGGAGGGATGCGTAGTTAGGGGCTGGCTATATGTGTCCTCACTGGTACCTAGAGTTTACCCAAGTGTTCACTTGACATGACGATTTACGGTCACCTTTTTATTATCCACCATCAGGTTCCCTCATTTCCAAGATATTGAGTTATAGGAGAAAAAAGTGTATTTTGTGTGGGTGTCAAAGAACAGAACTTGAACAAACTGAGCTTTAAGGATCTAATGGGCTTTTATTAATGATTTATGAAGCTCGCAGCATCCATTCTACAAAACAGACAGGGGCTCCGCAGGGCAGAATAGCTGGCTTTTAAGATCTAACTTGAGCAAAAACAAGGAAAACTTAAGCTAGAGGTTCCGTTAGCCTTGGAAGGTGTGTGCCAAGCCCACCACATCTCTGGATGCCTGATTCCTGTGATATGTTCACTGTTTTCTCCCTACCCATGATTTTCTATGATACAGTTTGATTACTTAGGCAAGTAAAAGATTAAGAACAACAAATAATAAAACAGATCAAGATCAATTATAACTATGTGCACTCTATCATTCCCTACTTCCTATTTGTGTTGTAGTAACACTTTTAGACCTAGTTTGACTGTGAATAACTGTGGGAACTTGAAATGCAGATGAGGGGGCAATTGCCTGGAGTGTACATGGTGCCTTCTGCATCCTTCAGTTTCTTACCTGGTTGGAGGAACATATGCACACATTGACATGCACACATACATTCATTCATGCACCACACACACACACACACACACACACACACACACAAGTGCTGGTGTGTCTTTGAAACTCCTCTCTTCATATGAAGATGCTGTTGGATATTTGAGCCTCCTCCCCTATCTTGTATGAAATTGTGAGTACATTTTCACACTGACATCTTGCATCTTTTCTTAATTATGGAAAATTCTTATATATATATATATAATATATATATTCTTATATATATATGTATTATATATAATGATATATAATATAATGTATGATGTTATATATCGCATATATATTGTGTAATTATATATAATACATTGTATATATAATTATATATTATATATTGCATATAATATGTAATATGTATATTATAATATGTTATATGTCATGTATATTACTTTGTTAAATACTATTTCTCTGCCACATTCACTTCTAGAATTCCTATTAACTTCTCAGTGCACACAAGCTCTGATTATCTAGTGCTGCATCATAGACCGCCAACATGCATGGAAAGTAATTTATTATTATTGTCTTTCTCGTGGTGCTATACCTTGATTAGACTTGCTTGGTCTCTTGTGTTGCTGAAGCTGGAGCTCAGCAGCAGTTGTGATTATCTCAGGCTTGCTTGACTTGGCCATCCAAGCTGACTCAGACTCTCCCAAGGTATCAGGCAGTTGATGCTAGCCCCAGCAGGAGCTCAGTAGGGGAAGTTAATGGGCAGAGCCACACACAGGTTCCCCATGTTAGATTGTTCCCTACATTATTTAATGATCTTTCCCTGTGGCCAGGCTTCTCACAGTATTTTACTGAGCTCTGTTATTGAATGCTTGAAGGGACCTAGTCAGAAATGGCTGAGAACTTTTAAGATATAGCTGTGGAAGACTCAGGCAGCACCTTTGCCACATCCCATGACCAACTTAGATATTGAAGCCAGTACAGATTCCAGGGGAGATGGAAGTGACACCTCTTGGCCAAAGAGTAATGCGTGACCAGAGAGAGTATGAGACAGAGGGGACCATCATCTGAGGAAAGCTGTCTCGCTGTGTGCCTGGGTCAGATCTCATATTCATTACCATCCTTCAAGTCACCAATCACCGTGGTGACTGCATCTAATCTAGATTTTATTGCATATACTGACTCTTTCATTGTAATGATTCTTTTTGTTTATGATCTTTGTAATTGGTTCCTCTTCCCATTCGCTTAAATGTTCATAGAGCATTATCTGCTTTTGTTTAACAATTTCTTCTTCTTTTCAGTACTTCTTTGAACATCCTAAACATAACTATTTAGCTAAGACAAATTCATCAATTTGAGAGATATTTTGGTGTTAAAAGTAGATAAGTCTCTATTTTAGAGACATTGACAAAATAGGCATGTGGGCAGCTCTCAAGGCTTTATGGTTTATTTGGATAAGGGATAGGGAATATGGAAGCCATCTGTTCTTGAAGGAGAAACTTGTGCGTTCTGCTAAATTCTAGTTAAGGGCAACTGGTCATAACATGGGCACTCATAACAATTCTTAGTATAGAATAAGAGAGAGGTGCTTTCTATTGTAAGGGCAGGCTGTCAGGACGAAGAGGAGTCTTGAGTCTTGTGTATGTTGACATGAGTGTGGCCATGTCAAAGGTCCTGATACCTCAGCCACACGGGACTGAGCAAGCCTGTTCTGGGTGAGGCTCAGACAGTTGCCAAAGCTTTCCTCAGGTCTGAGTGTGAATGCTGACAGTGTGCAGGAAATGTCCACCATCATTTTCTTCCCCTGATGGTTACTGTCTAAAGATGGCTTCCTTACAGAAACTGCACCTACTGAGATTAGCAAAACCTGCCTCTTTGTTCAGCTCTACATAGTAAGCCTGCCTGCTTGTTTTATGTGTGTTTAATAACCCTACCCCCTGTTCATCTACATGCAATAACTCTGTATCACTGAGCTTCAGAGAGATTGTAGATTCTCCATTTAGTCAGACCAGTCTACCCAATCGTGTGTCTGCCATTTCTTCCTTCCCTCATTGGTCTTAGTCAGGGTTCTGGGACCCAAGCTGTACAAAGACGTACCAGCAGGCTTCATTTATCAGTTGAGGAATCACTCCATAGCTATAACCTCAAGATCTTCTTTTATTTAATCACAGACTTAAAATTTCAAGGATCCCAGGTGTAAGGGTACAGATATGCAGTTCACAATTTTGACAATACCTCCAAGCTACCATTTTTTTAAATTTCAAAACAACTTCATAATCTGCCTACTGTCCTTGGTCCAAACTCCAGAAATAGCCTCAGGAGAGGAGGTAAGGGAAATGACAGAGATCCATCAGATCCCAAAGTCATCTCTGCTTGTTGCCTCTTCTATTGGTTTAAGATAACTTCTGATATTTTGTTGTTCAGCTTTTTCCTTCTCAGGCACCTGTAATTCCACCTTTGAGTAAATCTCTCTCTTCTTCCTACCAACGATAACATTACTTGTTCTGCCTCATACAGGGACTGAGCAAAGGTGACACTAAGAAGCAGGGTGCATCTCCCACTTCTCACAACAGGACAGAGGAGACCAGAATGCTTTGGCGATGAGCACACATGCAGAAGGCAACTCCCCCCTACCCCCTCAGAGATATTGCCAGGGAAGTATATCTGAGAATTATAGCAAGAGACACTAGCCCCTCCCCTCCAAGTCAGAGACTAATGACATAAAAAAACATGACTCAGAAGCTCCATCAAAATTTAATGAAGTAATGTGATATGTCTTCAGATTACTTGGGAATTATTCATTGTTGAATGAACAAGGAAACAAATGGAGAAAGAGTTCATAAGAACCCATCCAACCACAGCAGTGGACCCAGTCAGTGAGACTATCTAAGTTCCTGGTGTTACTGTCCAGAGGACCCTGTGAATTTGGAATTTATTGGTCCTTATAACAATCTTCTAAGTGAATGCTTCCTTATATATTCCACTGTCTGCTGAGTTCAGACGGTGGCCTGAGGGTTTCAAAGCTTATGCATGGCAGACCTAAGCCAGAAGTTTTAGCTTTAACATTGCTGTATATGCTACTGTTTCAGACTAGGCACCCTGCGAGTTCATATACAAAGACATTTGGAACAGACTTGCCATTAGACTATGTGATTCCAAGCACTGTCTACTAAATACTAGTTTCCACTGGAGTGTGTTAGTTAGCTCTCTGTGAATACCTGAGGCAATCACCTTATGAAGAAAGCAGGAGGTCTAGGGAGATGTCAGTGGACAAGGGCACTTGCCACTAAGCCTGGTGACCTGAGTTATCCCTGGTACCCATAAGACAGAAAGAGAGAACCAATTGTTGCTGTTGTCCTCTGACCTCAACACTCACACTGTGGCAGATGCTTCCTTGAGCTATACATACAAAATAAATGGATGCAATGTCATTTCTAAAAATGAAGAAGTAAAAGGGTTTATTTTGGCTCAGTTTTGGAGGCATTGGTCCACAGTCAGCTGGTCCTACGGCTTGCCCTGGTGAAAGATGCTGAGGGGGTTGTGGTGGAAGTAAGCTGCTTACCTCTCAGCAGCCTGGAAGCAAAATTGTGAGGACAAGAAGGAGGAAGAAACTATGGTACTGTCTTAGTTAGATTCCCTTTGCTGTGAACAGACACCATGACCAAGGCAACTCTTATAAAAGACAACATTTAGTTGGGGCTGGATTACAGGTTCAGAGGTTCAGTCCTATATCATCATGGCAGGAAGCATGGCAGCATCCAGGCAGACATAGTGCTGGAGAAGGAACCGAGAGGTCTACATCTTCATCCAAAGGAAGCCAGGAGCAGCAGACTGTCTTCCATACAGCTAGGAGGAAGATCTCAAAAGCCCGCCCCCACGGTGACACACTTTCTCCAACAAGGCCACACCTATTCCAATAAGAGGACATCTCCTAATAGTGCCACTCCCCGGGACAAGCATATTCAAACCACCACAGATCCCGCATGCCCCAAACAGCCTAAACCATCACAGTAGGTCCCACCTTTTAAAGCATCTATCACTTTCAAATCGTCAAAGTGGGGCCAAGCCTTTAGTGCAGACATTTGAGATACAAACTGTAGGAACCATAGCAACTCCCAAGGACATTTCCAAGAGACAGGCGTCCTTCAGTTTCAGGCTGCTGCATTTACCTGAACAACGAGTCAGTCTTCCTCTCTCATCAGAGAAAGAGCAGAGGCAAGGAAAGTGGAGACTAATTGCTTATTGGCATGCATGGAGAGAAAGGATGTATCTGATGGAAATTTCTATTCATCCATCATCCTGTGGAATGAAACCAATGTTATTCTCTAAAAGTCTCAACCAAAAGCTTTGGCAAATACATAGTGCCTGTTGGGGAAAGAAGGGATGGAGGCACCCTAATCTTCTTATTTCTAAAGTAGAGAGGTAGGCATAAGGAAGGCAACATGTACCTAATTAGCAGAGAGCCTAGACTAGGGCAGGTGTCCCAAGTCAGTTTGTAAAGAGCTCTCCACTATTCCAGCTCCACTCTGGGTTTCTCTCAGTGGCCTTTCTATTTTGAGGTAGTCATTCATTCAGTCATTCATTCATCCCAAAACATTTGTTGATGCTTCCTCTGTGCCAGGCTTTGCTCTCCTTGGGATATAGAATACACTGGAGGATGGATCCCCTTCCTGAATTCAGAGACTATAGTCTCTTGAGGGAGACAGACCATAGTAATCAAACCAAGAAATAGACAAACGATTAGACTGAAAACTACCAGGAAAGAAAAAAGTTCAGTGCAGCCTGGGGGCCAGACGGCCCTGGGAGTGTCTGTAGGCAGAAGGCTGAGGGGTGATGGGACATGGCTGCTGGGAAGAGCATGTGTGCAGGAACTCCTCTTGGAGTGTCTCAAAAACATTGTAAAAGAACAGTGTGCAGGTGAAGAGACTGGATGGCTCATTCTGTGCCAGGTTTCTCATTATTTGGATTCTGGGTGCATCTGTGAGGGTGCATAGGCATGAAAATCATGTCTAAATCGTTAGATAGGCCAAGAGGACGGCCCTCTGTAGTGTGGATGGACATCTTCCAACCTACAGAAAACCCTACAAGAACAAAAAAGCAGAAGGTGGCATGGTCTAAGCTCTTAGCTCTTCAGCTTCCTAGACCCCTGCTTGGGTTCTCCCTGCAGACCTGAGTTTATGTCCCAATCCCTTGGCTCTAAGAATCTCAGGCTCAACTATGGTCCCAGCGTGCAGATGGTAGAGCACAGGGCTTTTCAGCTCTCCAAAACCGCAGGAGCCAACTTCTCAGAATGAATCTTCTTGTGTGTGTGTGTGTGTGTGTGTGTGTGTGTGTGTGTGTGTGCGTTCTGATGAATGTAGAGTCGATATAACTTGTTGAACAGAACATATCAACAAGTTTTATCAAGCTATTAGAAAGGCTACTGAAAAGCCATTCAGCCAGATAGCTAGGCGCTGACCAAAGCGAATGGAAGCAAGCCTTGACTGTAGCTGTGAAACCACACATGGAGACCATAATGAACATAGAGAAAAACAAAACAAAACAAAAACAAAAACCAAACTTTTTAGACATGGGAAAACAGCTTAGTCGGAATCCCCAAGGATGCACCTGATAACCAGAACCCGGTGACATCACTCACTCAAGATAACCAGACACAGTCCTAGAACCCTGTGATGTCCACTGCAGTATGTGAGCAGAGGCCAAGAGCAACGCTCTGCTCTGCACATCTGAAGAGATGCCACCTTGATCTGCCCTGTGACTGGAGTGTCTCCTACAGGATCCTGACCCTCAAATCAGAGACTTCCGTTATAGGCTGGGCCTGACCTTCAGCTAAGATAGTCCCACAGGTGAGCAGCCTGGGGAGATAAGCTTAGATAATACTTAGAAATTCAGGGTGCAAACATTGTGTGATGGCATATAATGTTCCTTATGCTAATTGCACCTCTCTACCTTCTCGCTTGTGATGGAGACACTGGGAGGAAATGCGTAGAATGGTTAGGATGGTTGTAAAGAGTCGTGGGGCTCTGGGTAACGTCTTTTTTGTCTATTTCTTTATTGTCTCTCTCATCTTCCCTAATGCGCTTCATGACTCTGGATATAGAAAAGAAAACTATGCCTAACATTTAAAACATGGCCTAGAGTCGAGGATGTTTTAGATTTGCCTTGACCTTCATATTTTAACTTAAAGATAAGAAATAAAATGTAAATATAGATTTTAAATATCAAATAGTAATATGTCAAATGATAAAAACTGCTGTATTTTCCCCATGTATACTCCATTTTCATCATCTCAAGGTGAACACTTGCAAGTGTTTGAGGTGTTTTCCCACTTTCAGTTGTCACCTCCAAATTCCTAAACAAGATGGCTGGCCTGCCTCCCTGCCAGCCTGCTGTTCCCTCCCTCTTCCCTCCCTCTCTCTTTCCTCTTCTCCTCCCCTCCTCCCCTCCTCCCCTCACTTCCCTCTCCTCCCCTCCTCTTCCCACCCCTCTCCTTCCCTTCCCTCTCCTTCTCTTCCCACCCCTCTCCTTCCTCCACCCCCCGCAACCCCCACTTCTCTCCTTTTCCCTTCCCATAAGAAGGCCATACATCAGAATAAACAAATTTGGGGAATTTGAATGATCTCTTCAATAATCTCTCCCTCCTTGACTGTGGGGCTCTTTTGAAATATCGGTTGTTTGTATTTTGAACATCTTCATTGTTGGTCATATCTCCTTATCTTTCCTCTGTAATTTCCCATTGTTTTTAATTTATATCTTGGAAGAGGCTTTAACTTTGTCATATAATAAATACCTTTTACTGAATGTTTAAGTGTTTGCTCTGTTTTAAATTTTGAAAAGCCAGTTCTTCTGTTGGATGTAGAGTCTCTCATTTCACAATGCACCATGTCCTCCTCCTCAGTACTAAGTGCAGCTCATCGGTCTGATTTTCTTCTGTCCTGTCTGGTTCCTAATTCCCTTCCTTCCTCCTGCATCTGTCTATTCTAGTGCATGACTTTCTTACTGGAAACTTTAAGTGTCTGTTGACTCCTGGCTCTAAGCTTACACTTTAGATGAGGATATCAGATAGATGTCTGGAGACTCTAGGAGGAGAAGCAGGGCTTATGAAAAGGTCAACTTCATTTTCCAAAAGACAAGTAGTAGGTGCTTGCTGGCTTCATTGGGGAACCCCCTAGAATAAAGGTCCTTAGTGTATCAGGAGACAGCCAGCCCATTTCTCTAGAAACCAAACTCCCGGTCTCTCTGTGAGTTAGGGTGTGAATGCTGGTGGAGCAGGTATCTCATAAGATCTAGCATGTTGTCAGGTTTGGTATTGCAAGGCCACAGCCTCCTCTTTGCCACCCCCGACCCCACTCTCTTTTCTTTACATTGCATGTCTCATGTGTACAAGTTGGCCTCAACCTTTATATGCAGCTAAGAATGCCTTCTGGAATAATGGGTAATCATTCTAAACTCAGTTTCTCCAGAGAGACATCTAGTTTTATGGAGGAGAGCTACCCAGCCGAGTCTGCCAGGACAAGGAGTCCTGACCCAATTACTCCAGTCTAGAGTTTAGCTCTCTCTCTTTGGTTATATGATGTTTCCAAGTCCTAAGGCTTTCCATGGTCCCGTGTCTGAACACACTCACTTGTGGGCGCCTTTGACGAGACATGGCCAAGTTCAGAGAGCTCAAGCCTGAGCTGACCCCACTTTACCCAAACAATTTTATCTGTTGAGTTATGCCATTTACAATACACTGAGGAAGAACGAACGTCACATTAGGTGTGTTAAAGCCTAATGCTAAAATGGACACCAGCACATCTACCATCCAATTTGAAAGCCAGCACATTGCTAATATCAGACAATTTCCCCTGCGAGAGATTGCTTCCTAGGAGAGTGAACGGGAGCTTTTTCATTAGTGCCACGGCCCTGCCCCCTCCCCCATCTCCATGTCACGCCAGTCCAGGCTGGCCAGTCCCCTTGCTTCACCTTCTAGCTCTCTTGGCCTCTCCCTCACGTTTTCCATCTGTTCCCTCTTTATGTTCTCAGAACGCAATTTACGTAGACTCTCATTTGAGTTGGATGGATGAGTCAGCTGTCATGTTTCTGGAAAAGGAGGTCCTAAACCCGGCCCAGCTTGTATGTTTATTTAACATCTCTAGTCAGCCAGAGAACAGAACTCTTCTCTGGGTTTTTATTTATTTATTTGTTTGTTTGTTTGTTTGTTTGTTTGTTCCTTTGTTTCTGGTGTAATTGTAAACATTTTCAATTCCTTTGCTATCATTTGGGGGGGGGGTTGGAGAAATTCAAGATGTTTGAATAAATATTGCTTAGGCGTCTCTTTTAGAACTGTGCACTCTTACGTGAGGAAGTCTGAAATCGCCAACAGAGCAAACTCAGGTGGAAGTCTGGGCTGGATGCAGTCAGAGAGGGGAAGTGACCAGGGCAAGTTCTTCAGAGCCACTGTAGGGAGTCTCTGTGGGCTCCCTTTGGGGGTGCAGGGGGATGTCTCCTAGACAGGAGCTTGTCTGAGGCTCATCTAGATGGAAATCTTTACTTTAACCTTTGTACTTCTTAGTGACATATTAGTTACCCTGACTAAAGAGCTGAACTTCCCGATGTGGTTTAGAGTCAAGGAAAGGCAGGAAGTCTGTGCTCACAGGCTGCTTGTCTGGAAGAATGATGGACTCTTCGAACAAGCACTGCTTATTTCTGGTGATTGAAAACCTCTTCACAGTATGTCACCACTGCTGGTGACCCTGGGTAACAATGCAGTAGAATGCACAGTCCTTTGGCCTGATCTTTCCGTGAGCCTACTCCCCAGAGTGTGGGACACGTAAAAACATTCCCCCGCAGGAGGTTAATGTGGTCCACTTCACACCCGGGCTCATTTTACACACCAGCCCCTCGATGCCCCTACAACTGCAGTTTCAGAATCTGCCCAGGGGTCAGTTTGGCTCTTCTCTTCTGCAAGATGGGGTAGGGTCCTATCTGGCAGGGCTCTGCCCCTCTGGGTGCTACCCCACTGGGTAAGCATGTTCTGTCTCCCGGGTCCTCATCTGTCTTAGAGGCAGGTCTCTAATGACCCCAGCGCTGGCCTGCTCAGCAGGACTGCAGATGTTGTTAATGGATGGGAAGTTATCCAGCGCCTTGCAAGACTCTAGTGAGTGTTTGTTCCTGAGCCCTCACAGACTTGCATCCTGTGTGCGCCCAGGTGAGTCCTTCACCAAGACACAAAGCGCAGAGTGCAACTCTCTCCTGTGCCTCCCGACGGCTTACGTAGGGCTCCAGGCTGTAGTATACATGTGAGTCACTCTCGATTGTAGGGATGCTAACCTCAACGCCCACCCCAAAAATCGTCCCCCCCCACAAATTAAAAAAAAAACTTGTTACTAATTATTAGGAGATCAATGCATTTTCATGGATGGAAAATTTAGCAAAAAACACAAATCAGCAAAAAGAAGGAGGAAAATCCATACTCCTGTCTTCTAGAGAGAAATATTGTTAAGATTTTAAGTTACAACTTTATGGACACTTTTTCTGTATAAATAGAAAGATATGAAATAACACTTAATAATAATGTGAATCATAACTAACATCATTGACCGCTTTATAAGTTTGTTTCCATTTGTGTAAACACTAAAGTAGTTGTTTAGTGTGCAAGTGAGGGGGAGAGGGGAAAGGGAAGAGGAGAGGGAGATGGAGACTAACGGGGAGAGAGAGAGAGAGAGAGAGAGAGAGAGAGAGAGAGAGAGAGAGAGAGAGAGATTCAATTGTGTGGTTCTCGTGTGAGCTTTGTAGATGAAGTTGCTGCGTTGTAGTGTGGAAAGGTTTGACATGGCTGAACAGGTTAGTGTTGAGCAAAATGACTCACTCTGGAAAAAAAAAAGGTTATTTCTACCTCTCAATTGGGACAAAACTGAATTCCCAATGGACTAATGACCCTGTGTATGACAGAAAGACAGGAGCCGTATAGAAGGGGGTGTAGTCTTTGTGACTGTGGAGCTTGGAGCAATTTCCTATCTGAGACCCAAACAATAGAAACCTATAAAGGAAAAATTACTGGCTACATACAGTCAAAATTAGAGATTTCAGTTCGGAAGAGTTAACCTACCTGACAGACAGAGTTAGAGAAGATGTTTGTTGGGCTTGAAATCAATAAGGACTGGAGGCTTCCAGGGACTCCCATGGACTGTGGAGAGAAAGGTATGGAGCTCCCCAGAAAACAGGGCAAATGGGGAGGCAGTTTACAGAAGAAGAAACCCAACGGCTGATAAGCATATGAAGAGACACTCTTTTCCTGGTAATCAGAGAACTGCACATCGAAGTTACATTTTGATCCACTTCAAAATCATCAGACTCATACAAATGGAAGATTGTACTAAGTTTCAAGTGCAGAGGAGAATGTGGAAAACAGAGAGAGAGAGAGAGAGAGAGAGAGAGAGAGAGAGAGAGAGAGAGAGAGAGAGAGAGAGACTGAGCCTGGCACTGCTGTGTGTGTGGAAAACTCTATACAGCACTTCAGCATCCAACTGCTCCAGAGACAGATTTTACAAATCTCTGGGGACTTCGGGAGAGGTGGCAGCCACAGGGCATATTTGTACAAGGGGTTCCTGTGCAGTGGCCTGTGTCCCTGCAGGCAGAAGTGTTCCTGGCCAGGATCCCAAGCAATGCCACTGGGGGAAGGTAGAGTTCTTGGCCGCCATAATTATATTGAACATGACAGGAAGCATGGAAAAAAAAGAAGGATAATGAGAATGATTGTCAATTAGGCACGCACACACAAAGCAAAAGGAGTATCATCTATTATTCAAGGGGAGTCATATATCTGAATGAAGAGAAGTGAAGGGGTTAGAGAAGCTGGTGGGGGCAGGTGGGGGTGGAGGTCATGGTATGGACGAGCACACAATAACATTTAAGAAGGCCTTGTTAGCTATCAGGCACGTAGCATTGGAAAGCAGAATTAATTCAGCCCTGTGAATCTCTGGTCCGAAAGAAAGGAAAAGAAGGTAAAATCAAATTGGAATTCGGGTGAACAGAGGGTATCCTTATATGGTCAGAATGCTGAGATGGTCTGTTTAAGGGCTGCATAATAAATCATTGATAAGTTTCAATTCTTCATTATTTGTAATGGAGTTCTCACAACAACCTCTCCAGCTGTCAGGACCCTAGGGCGGAGCCAGAGCCAGAGCCCGCAAGGCTCCCTTCTTTCCCTACCTCGAACCTGCAGTGAATATAAAGACAGGGTGTGGGGACCACCTCAATATTCAAGGCACAATTAGGAGAATGCCTTGGGAAAGGTCTGCAATTACTATTCCGTAAAGACAGTCTGACTATCTCTTTATCCATATTTCATTGGCTCCATCTAATATTTAAAGTCTATCCCCAATATTTGTAGAATGAAAAGCAGAAATCTAAGTGGTTCTAACGTTATTTCCCCAGTTCCCACAGCCCGCGCTGCTTGGTGTCGGTCTCTGAATTCATAACACAAACGAACAGAAGACAAAAATCGTTTGCAGATTCTGAAAGGAAGGATTTCGAAGAGGGAGATGTTTAGAATGTGCTAGTCTGGGAAGCTGGAGAGGAGGCAGTCCTTAAAACCAACCAATCAAAGACCTGGAAAGGGAAGCTTTCAAAGCACCCGCCCCCTCGGGAACATCTGCCCCCATCCCTCCCTCCACCACACCCCATTTACACCAAAATCACTTGTCAATTTCCTCAGAGAAACTTGAATGGATTTTTCTAACCTGCCCCAACTCCAAATTGATCAGTTAATTAAGCTGATCTCTAGGAGGTTGTTGAGGAACCGGCTCTCTTTTCCTTTTATGTTCTACAGTTCCAAATAAACTCTTCAGAGGCACCTGCCTCAGGCAGAGGAGCACTCCTTACTAAAATCCTACTCCTTCTCCTCCTGCACACAAACAGATCCAGTGGTTATCTGTTGCTATTTATTACTATTTATTACTTTAAAATATACAATTGTTGGGTTTTCCCAGGATTGTTGTATATTTGCTGTCTTTATTTGCTTTGAGGATTCAAAAGGAACTGGTAGGGAATGTGTCACTATTGCCTGTGTGACTTGCTGCAGTATTACATTTTAAAGTCACTCCTTTGGTCTACAGGCAGGTGAGTGATGAGGTAGTTGCTGTGTATTGTAATGCTAAGTATCGCCCCCAAGCTCTGGTTGCCCCCAGTGAGGAGAAAATCTTCACTTTCACCAAATGATGCTATGTAATCTTTCTCCCTAGGTTATCCCTAGTTGGTCAATAAAGATGCCTACAGCCAATCAAGTTGGACCTGGGCTTGGGGTCTGAGTCAGAGGCCAGGAAGACAGAGAGGGGAAGAGAGAGGAAAATACCATGGGGTAAAAGGTCATGGGACCTGGCCATGAGGGCTGGCTAGTTGGAGTAAGAGTGTCCCAGGCAGAGCATGGGAAATCATATTTTGGGGTTATTGACAGAGAAGTAGACAAAATAGCCATAGAGGGTTGATATCTGCCCAGCTCTAGTGCTTATAAGACTTATTATAGATATAAAAGTTTTGTGTCTTTTAGCTGGGAACTAAGTGATCTAAGTGGGGTAGAAAACCCCAATTAATTTTTATTGCATCGAGTGAGAATGGTTGATATCTAGACCTGGCTGAGGAGGGAGTGAGGCCAGTGACCTGGGCACTAGCTCTCTCTTCAAGGTTCTTCTGGCTACTTGAAGCACATTACCTCATTGGTCCTCAAAATATCCCAGTGAGAAAGGAAGGCAGGCAGGCTGGTGCACGGAATGGAGCCATGAGTAGTGCAGAGTCCATTGCTCATGTAACCATCACTCCTTCCTCCCCCACCTCTCCTACCTGTAGTCAATTTCAGAAACTGAGGCAGAGGGAGCTGAAATTGCAGCCCTGAGTTTCCGAGAGTCTTCAGACCAATGAAGGCCAGGGAGGCCTTTAAAAAAAAAATGCCTAAGTAAGGGTTAAAACACACACTTAGACGATGGCATCCCTGGGTGTGGACAGCTGGGAAGTCAGAAATACACATAGGAGAGTGATGGGCAGGAGCCATGCTAAAGTTAGAGACAGGCTCTGGCTTTCAGAAGTGGCCACTTTGGGGTACAGCTGGCTCTTCACCTGACTCAGTGTTCTGCTGATAAGTACAACCCAGTTTGGTTCTCCTACACACACACACACACACACACACACACACACACACACACACACACAGAGAGAGAGAGAGAGAGAGAGAGAGAGAGAGAGAGAGAGAGAGAGACAGACAGACAGACAGACAGACAGACAGACACAGACAGACAGACAGACACACACACAGACCTTCCCCCCCCCCAGACACACACACACACACACACACACACACACACACACACACACACACACCACATATAGAACTGACCCCATTTGGTTTAATTTCTTACATTTTACAAGGCCTTTCAGATTACTTCCTGAAAAGTTGTTTTGATAATGATTTTTAATTTTAAAGAAGGTCTGATTCAAAGATTATCAACCTACATCTTAGTCAAAAGTGCTTTGGGAGGCGCCTAACTCTGAAGCCTTCCTTGTACTATGCAAGGGCAGCCTTAATGGAAACCACACCTCCATCAAAAGCACAGTGACAGCTCTGGGACCCTCTGGGAAGTCCTGGTGCTTTTCTGCTCATGGCCTTTGTGTACCGTGTTCTAGGTTCCAGGAAATCATTCTTCTTTGGAGGACTGATACTGAGGTCTAGGTAGCTTGGGAGGCAGGAAAACAAACAAGCAAACAAACCAGGAGGCAGGAAAACAATCTCCTGATGTGGAACTGTAGGCACGATGGAGTTGTATGGCTCTCCACCTGGCAGCCCACCTGGGAAAGGAAGCCCTGCAGTGAAGTAGTCCTTGGAGTGAAACCGGTGCCTTGGGCTGGGGATAGAGCTTGGTTGATTCAGTGGTTACCTGCCAGGTGCAAGGTCCTGAGTTCAGTCTCAAGTACCATAGACAACAAGAAGTGCTGTTGCCTCCACCTAAGAGTTTGTCTCCTCAGCATTCTAAAGCTAATGCAAATAAATACACAGCATTCATTTATTCCTTCCTTCCCATAAGAGCCTCAAAGGTGACATGATAGCCCCCGATATTCAGGAGCTCACAAATACACAAACAATCAAACTGCAGGATGGTACCACTAACCATCATAGAGATAGACACAGAAAGCAGAGGTTTGGGGTAGACACAGAAAGCAGAGGTTTGGGACAGAACTATGAAAGCATTTAAGGAATTTATAGAATCCAAGACAACATTTATAAGTCCTAAGTCATAGAAGGCAGCAGAGATGATATTTAATGTCAATATGTATGTGGCATTGAAAACCATGGATTGATGACCTCCACCAGGACACAGCGGGTCAAGACCTGGGTCAAGGGGGTACCCATGTTCCAGTCCCATGTTCCAGCCATTGTTTTGTCTGCATGCAAACACTGCATCAGTCCTAAACATCTTAATGTCCTCATCTACAAAATGGAAATTCATAATATAATTAATCATAGATCGTACTGGAAAGTGGTGCTGGGGTACTAAGTGAGATGATAGCCCTTATGTATCTATGCTATGTGCCTAGGAGATTGCTTGGCACAGAAACCAGCGCTCAGTAAGAGTTAACAGGGGTTTAACAGCAATACTTTACTATACACAAAAGATTCTTCTACACAGGCAAAATGGAGAGCTCCTAAGTAGCTGCGTGGTTTTTCTCGCTGTGGTCGGTTTGCTACTCAACGCTTTGGTTGTGTACTGCTGTCCCAACACAAAAAGGAATGGAAAATCACAACTGTGGGCTTCATATTTGTCACAAATGATGTAAGCCATAAAGGAAGGCAACTATCAGGAAGTCTGGAGAGAACCCAGGGCTACTGTGTGCTCCAGCGAGGCGCCATCACTGAGGAAGAACCCCCTGTCAGTACAAAGCTCTTTAGAGGGATGAGAGACTGGGAGGGAATTTGCAAAGGGTTTAAAGAAGCTGTGATGGACTTAATGAGTGCAGAGTTTACAAAGACCTCTGCAGAAAATCGAGAAAAAGCATGAGACCAGGAATGGTTACAAGAGAAGTGTCAGGAGGATGAAAGTATAAAAGAAGCTGAGCGTGCAAAACACAAAAATAAGATAGTAGAACAGGTCGTAGGCAAGATTAGGGGAGGGAGAGGCCAACCGGGGCTTGAGTGGATGGCAAACGGGTAGACTCTTTATATGGAGAAGTCAGAGCCCTGTGGTAAGTACTTTTGTCTGTTTGCTCCAACAAGAATCACGGAGGAATGGAACAGCATTTAGGAATACAGGGCATTGGTAAATGACAATGGGCCAGGGAGTCTTTAAGGGGCATCATGGGTGAGCTCACAGTTGGGTGCAGAGTGCGGCAGTGAATGAATTATGTACCCAGGCAACTTGCAAATGAGATTCTGCAGTCATTACTGGTTGAAATTGGAAGAATCTCAGAGAGTGGAAGAGGAGCTGAAAAAGAAACGCTGGTGAGCACAGTTGCTTATTTTTAGAAACGGAGAGGCAGTTGAGCTCACAGATTTTGCTCTTAGAATCACAGGCAGGGAAGCTGGTTGTCCACCTGGGGTAGAAATTGGTTCTTGTTGCCTGAACTATCACTGCCTGACCCTACTTGCCCTTGGGGGTTGGAAGTGAGGTGGCACGGAGTCAACCACACAGACTGTGGTAGCAAGTGAGAAACACGGCAAGCTCCTTTAATACCTTCCACTCTTGCCCCATTGGTCCCAAGAAAACATCTCTTCTAAACAGCAGTTCCCGATTGGCCAGCATTGTCCGCACCAGCAATCCTTGGTCTCTCAGGCAGTCCTCAATTAGGTCCTCCTGCAGGAGGTGCTTTTGCGGCTGCGCTGGGCCCTGGTATTTACATAGAGGTGGTCTTGCTGGTTGTGCTACAGGTTATGGTTTGGATAATTGATGAGCCCCCTGGACAACAGGACAGCCTGTAAGGCAAACCACCATGGGTGGGTCCCAGTTTCTTCTTTTATTCCTTTGATCTCCTTTGGCCTAGGGTCCCCAGAGGTCAACTGAACTGTATGTGTAGATTTCATGAAGTCTCTCATGATGCTGTTGCTGAGGGAAAGAATGATTTAAAAAACAAAACAAAACAAAACAAAACAAAAAACAAAAACGGAGGGTGGAAAGAGTCTGTGAGGAGGACTGTACTTAACGAGAACCCATAATCGGCAATCTCCAGCAGGAAGTGCATTTCTAACGGTTTCTACCTCTTTCTTCATTGTCTTGCCCAAACATTTTTTTATATTATTGTTTTTATTCTAGTATTTATTACAAGTCCACTGTGTGTCAGGATACATGTTTAAACAACTTTCTCACCTGCGTGACTAGACGGAGTCTGATGCTGGCATTTTAGCTTCAGAATACCTGTGTCCCAAGCCACCGCTGTCTACTTACATTGATGGGCTCGCTGCAGAAAGAGGGCAGATGGGGAAGACATGGGCTGAGGTCAGGAAGAGCCAGCGTGGTTTTTCCAGGGTCACAACTGAAACAGGAAGCAATTTTACTGAGCAAACTGAAGCTCCTGGAGTAAGGTTAACCACAGGACCCCAGGCCCATACGGATAGGGAGGAATGGAAGAGCTTGGCTGTTTGAGTAAGCAAGACCCGGGTGGCAGGAAGCTTAATCTGAGACAATAGCATCATGAGACAGACAGAAGCCAAAATAGGAGGAGACAACCCTTAGCTTTTAGTTGGTCTGAAGATATTAGCTAGGGATTTGGACTCATTAGCATAATTTGATGGATTAGCAAGAGGAGGCAGAATTCCTCATCCCAATTTTTTTGTCTGTCTTATTTTCAGGAACACATTAAGACTCAACCATGGTGGGAGAAAGTCATCAGGAGAGGATGCTGGGAACCATGACTTCTTGGAGGCCGCTCTTCCACAGGAGCGGAGCCAGTGTTCTCAGCAAAAACATCCAGGATCTACCACCATTCAGGAAACAAATGTATGACCCTGCACTCAGCTAGGAAGGGCGAACTTCAGAGACCCCTGGAGCGCTCTTCCCACACTGGAAAGACAGGAACTGGAAAGGCATTTCCAGGAGCATGCCTTTCAGACTTGACTGTTGCCTACAGTCAGAATTACATGCTGCATCTCCACCCAGACTATACATAAGCACACATAGGCTACTGAAACAAGCATTCCAGAAAAATCACTTACCATTGTTGGGTTGAAGTGGCTTTGGTTTGGTCTATTCTGTTCTATTCTAATCTATTCTGTCTAATTCTGGTCTTTATCAAAGCTATTTAAAAGTGCTTGCCCAGATCATTCATGAAATGATTTCCTGGCTCATTAATGGGTTGTAACTCATAGTTTAAAACATGCTGGAGCTGGGCAGGCAGGTGTGGAGCTATGTCATGCTAGACATTGCTCCAGATCAGTAGCCCTCAACCTTCCTATGCTGTGACCCTTTTAACACTGTTCCTCATGTTGTGGTGACCCAACTATAAAATTAGTTGGTTGATTACTTCATAACTGCAATTTTGCTACTGTTACGAATTGCAATGTAAATATCTTATATTCGAGGTATCTGATATGCCAACAGGGTCACAACACACAGGCTGAGAACTCAACACATGTTTTTTAAGTGTCAGCTTTGTTTTCAGAGCTGGGCCTCCATCAGCAGTCAAGACAAAAAACTTGTAAAAAAAACATCTCTGCTTTCATGGAGTTTACACCAGGAGGTCATGTGTAATAATCAGTCTAGATTGTGACAAGTACCAGAACCCAGGGAGAGCAGCAGCTCAGCACAAGGACCATGGGGTGGGTGGTGGGTGTGTCCCTGAGAAAGTGACATTACCACTGAGGATGACTGGGGATGAGGAGCAAGAAAGAATATTCTAGAAAGAAAGGCAGTTAATGTATGAAGGTTGAGAGATGAGAAGCATGGTGCCCTGCAGACAGACATGGTGCTATAGAAGGAGCTGAGAGTTCTACCTCTTGATCTGCAGGTAGCAGGAATAGTGTTACACTGGGTGTGGCCTGAGATCCTTAGACCTCAAAATCCACCTCCTAGTGATGCACTTCCTCCAACAAAGCCACGCCTACCCCAACAAGGTCACACCTCTTAATAGTACCACTTCCATATTTTATTCAAACCACCATACTCAGGAAGTGGGAATTAATCCCAAGAGCAGGGAGAGGTGATTACAGGAGAGCAGAGATGCAAAGAGATAGGGAGGAACCGATGTAGATAGAGACAAGCTGTGTGCAGGGCAGGGTGAAGGTGACTTGGTACTGCTGGAGAAAGGGAACAAAGATGACCTCAGGTCTTTTGTTTTGAGGAGTTGAAGGTGACAGTGGTGGAGAAGAGAGAAGGTCTTTTCACTCATGAAGCTCTTCATAGACTCCTCCTAAGAGACTGATGTCTCTGCTTCCTGCTGGGCATCTCTACTTTCACCCGCAGACTTCCACCACAGTCTTAGAAATGCTGATTATACTTCTTTGTGTGTAGATGATGATGATGATGAGGGTGTTCATTGAACATTCTGTCCCAACCGATACTTTGTGTGACCCTTGCACAGCCTCTTAGTCCAGCAACAGTCCTTTTGGGTGAGTCCTATGCCCAACTACTCTTCTCAGACAGAGCAAATTGAGACCAAGGCAGGTCTCATGAACATGGTGTTGCTGTTTGGACAGAGCTGTTCTCCAAGCCTCGGCAGTCTGACTCTGGGGTCTATGGTCTTAAGTACTGCTTACATCGTAACTGCTCTCTACCTGTCCTGGATCCTTGAAGTTTGGGACCACTTAGTATTACTAATGCTGTTTTAAAATGCTTCTAGTGCCCACGACAACTACTGGACTCTAAAAGGCCCTTCCAAGGGTTTGTTAGGGAGAACTGTTGACATAGTGATATTGCTCAGACTTCACAGAGGTTCAGGATTACTTTTGTAATTCTGACGTAGGGGTTGGCAATGTTTTTCTGTAAGGATACAGGCAGTCAATACCAGGTCTTGCAGGCTGTGGAGGAAGTTCTGTTTCTACTGGGCTCTGACACTGTAGAGCAAAAGCTGTCAGAGACAACATGGAGACAGTTGGGTGTGACTGAGTCTCAATAAAACTTCATTTATGGATACTGAAATTTGGATCTAATGTAGCTTCATGTCATGAAAGTTTCCTAAGATGTAAAAAAGGTTTGTTGGTTTTCTTGCTCGAGACAGGGTTTCTCTGTGTAACAGCCTTAGCTGTTCTGTAATTCTCTTTGCAGACCAGGCTGGCCTCAAACCCATAGAGATCCTCCAGCCTCTGTCTTCCAAGTGCTGGGATTAAAGATGTGCACCACCACACCCTGCGTAAAAGGTTCTTAACACCTTAAAAATGTAAACATATTTTAAATTGAGACATCAATTTTAGCTTTCTGACTATAAAACAGTATTCTGTTTAGATTCAACCTGAGGGCCACGGTAGGCCAACTCCTAGTATGGACAGCAACTTGGAGCTGGCAGGTGGAAATGCTCTGGACCCTCTGAATTCAAACAGGTTAGGGAGAGGAGCCTATCAGTCCAGGGCTGCTCCACAGAAGTTTCTCTGGTTAGAACCTCTTAGCCAGGGGCACAGGCATTGTCTGTGGGGATGCAGGGATGGGGGAGGCACACTAGGTGACTTGGAAAGCTTTTCCTCCACTTCTCATGATTCCATGCAGCGACTCGCTGGGCTTTAGAAGAAAACCACAAGAGCTGAACTGATTGGAGGGAAGGTCATTCAGAATTTGCAAAAGAAAAAAAAAGTCTGAGTTATAAAACGGTTTATAAGAAATGATGCTTCATTGCGTTCAAGGACATTCGGCAATCAAACGAACACTTAACAAAGGGCTGTCAATAATCCATTTGAATTGCACTTCGTATTTGTCAAAGTGCTTTCCAGTACATTATCCCCATTGATCTGGCCAGGCACCCTAGGAGGCAGATAACCCCATTTTACAGGAGAGGTCACCGTGAACACCTTCACTGAAGGCAATGGCTCAGAACGGCTATGGATTCTGCCCTGTAGCCTCCATGACCTGATACAAATGGTGACTTCATATTATGTACATCTATAGCCCTAACTGAAGCTTATTTTTAACCCCTGTGAATCTCCTAGACACATGGCCACCTAGCCAGATCAGCATGAGGAATTCATCACACAGCACTAATGAAACACCGAGAGAATTCACGGAGAGTCCTTCCCAGGTCTGAAGGAGAAAAAGTGTATCTCAAATGATAAAGTTTTTTTCCAGGCTTGAGTTTGTTTTTCTTCTGCTAACTTCATAATTGGGAGGAAGCTTGATACTGGGGGAAGGCACCTCCAGCTTCCGAGCTGCGCTTTCCCTTTGCCTATCACAGCAAGTGTGGCCTGGGGGACATGGTGCACTGCCAGCCAGTCAGCCAGCCAGCCCTAGTGAACTGGGGGGACGAGCCTGTTCTTCTTACCTCCCAGCTCGGGTCTCTCATCAGCATTTCTCTGCCAAATTGGGCTTTGGCACACCTAAAGATGCCTTGGCAAACTTTGCTAATTTCCCAAGAGCAACTTCCTGGTTCTTAATTAGGCCTTTTATTCCTCGATGTCTATATTTAACTGCGCTCCGTTAATGCTGACCTCTTTTGGACAGTGCCAAGAACGTCAGGGAGGTGGCAGTTGAGTCTAGACAGGGCAATTATTCAGATATCTAAGCTCCCCCAACTCATTCTTACAGTGTTACCCCAGGAGGAGACAGTCAGTCACTGAGGGACGCCTTCCTGGGCTCATTAAATAACCACTCTATCTTTCTCTCCACTGTGCCCGGGGAGGCAGAGATCGGCAGTAACCAATGGTGGAGTGTGAGCCAGCTGCAAGATGTCACCCTAGAGCTCAGAGAGACAGAGCATGGAGCACAGAGGGGGAGGTGGGGGTTGAAAAGAAAAAGTCTTTGAGAAAGGCTCTTGATGGTGCAAGGAAACCACAAGGCTATTCATCCCCCCTCGTCTGTAAAATTGGAAATAGCTTAACTTTCTGTGGCAGGAGGCAAGGATCCGTAGAGCCTGCTGTATTCACACAACGGGACACAGTTGAGGTGTAAGAAGACAGGTGAAGGAGGGTCATGTGTATCAGCACAGAGAACCCTGATAACATGGTGGAGCCTCCAAAGTAAGTCACACAGGGTGCTAAGGATATGAAAATGTTTGCCAAATTATCAAGTGGCTTGGTAATGATGCTGTATCTTATTTATGGGTAACATGCATGTGCCACAAGTATTTTTTAAATTATGATAATTAAAATACCTCCAAAGCTGTCCATCCCTTTCTTTTTCTTTTAGAAGAGAAGAGACAGATCAGTGATCAAACAAGAGATAAAGACACAAACTTTTTTTTTAAAAGAAAATAAAATGCATGACAATGTCACCAAAGGAGGGAGATCTGTTTAGTAATAGCGGCCCAATACTAACACTGTGGTCAGATGAGCAGGCTCAGCTCTACACTATGGCCCAGGGAAGCCGGAGAAGCTCTTTCTCAGAGACTGCCATTCAGGCAAAGCTGGATCCTTGGCGACACCATGTGAGGAGAGTTCCTGGTGAGCTGGTACAAAGCAGAAGTGGACCCTCTGAGAATAGAGAGAGAGAGAGAGATGTGGGCAGTCCGTTCAGTGTGGCACAAGCAGAGGCATCTGGGAAGAGGGAACCTCATCTGAGAAAAGGCCTCCATCGGATTGCCCTATAGGAAACCCTGTGGGGGGATTTTTCTTGATTAATGATTGTTTGGGAGCCCAGCCTGCTGTGGGCAGAATCATCTGTGGGATAGATGGTCCTGGGTTGAATAAGAAGGCAGGTTGAGCAAGCCAGGGGGGAGCAAGCCAGTAAACAGCATCCCTCCATGGTCTTTGCTTTAGTTTCTGCCTCTAGTTTTTTGGCCTGCTTGGATTCCTACCTTGGTGTCCATAAACAATGAACTGTGATCTGGCCGTGAAAGCCAAATGAAACCTTTGCTCCCCAAGTTGCTTTTGGTCACAGTGTTTTATCACAGCAATAGGAAGCAGACTAGAAATAGACAGGAAAATAAGGAGGCACACCAGAGAGGGTGAGTGTGGGCTTCTCAAAGAAGAATTGCTCTTCAATGTGTCAAAATATATGCCGTTCTGGTGGCTCACAAGTTACAGCCCAGAGTAGCTAGGACATTTTTGTCCCCTCCCTCTTTTTACAAGTGAGATCATTGTTGGTTTTGGGTTGTCTTAGATGGGATTACAGTTAAATAAGATAACACCAGGGACCCCCAGGGTTGCACAAGAGGGTTGGGAAATGTCCTGTCACTACAACAGAGGTTGCTAGTGACAGTCACTGTTGAGATAAGAGAGATAGAGTTCTTACCATGAGCCCCCAAAGCAACTGGGCCTGCCAATCATGAGCTGAAGTCTATGAAACTTGTGACCCCCCAAACTCCCTTTCCTCCTTTTAAGCCTCAAGCATGGAGAAGAGAGTAATACAGGGGCCTGTGACTTTTGTCCTCTGAGTTGGTAAGTACAGCACTGGAGACTGGAAATCTAGGTAATACTGGATGGGTCAAAGTTCTAAGTTCAACTAGTACAGGTCTGAAGAGCAGCCTGAGTCTCTCTGCTACTGTCTTAGACCACAGTTGCTTCTCTATCACCAGCCTCTGGTCCTAACGGCTTTCAGCTGCCCACATGAGGACAGCTTGGGCTATGAATGATAGCTGCATGCCTCAGGCTCCCCTGCATTGAGCAAGAACCTCATCTGAAAAGTTCTTTCACAGCAATGCTTTATTTGCTGTTTGACCAAACAGCCAGGCACCACAGCCTAGCCAGGGAGACTCACAAAATGAGTGTCTATTACCTCTTAGTATCTATTTCAGACCACATATCGAAGATATGGACAACAGACCATGTATAAATCCACAAAACATTTGAAAAACCAAAAATTAATTAACTAATTTAAAATAAAAGGATTATTTTGGAAACAACTGTAACATTGTCACACTTAGTCAATTAACAGTTGTCCTTGATGTAATCATATATCAAGTGAAAGTGACACTTAACTTTTCAATTCTCCCATATGTAACAGTTTTACAATGTATTAGTTTTAGTTGGGCTTCAACTGTGGTCCACACATTGTGATTAGTTAAATAAATGTTTAATTAATATGTGTGTGTGTGTGTAGTATATATATAGTATATATATATATATATATATATATATATATATGTATGTATAAGAGTACACTGTTGCATATATATATATATATATATATATATATATATATATATATATATGTATGTATAAGAGTACACTGTTGCTCTCTTAGACATGCCAGAAGAGGGCATTGGATCCTCCATGACAGATAGTTGTGACCTATCATGTGGTTGCTAGGAATTGAACTCAGGACCTCTGGAAAAGCAGTCAGTGCTCTTAACCGCTGAGCCATCTCTCCAGCCCCACCCCTCTCCCTTGTAGCTAATTTTAGAATCTCTCATTGGTTCGTTTTGAGGTTCTGACACTGGGTTATATGGGCAGCATTCCCTCAGTATCCTCCATCATGTTTCTCTGTTCTGTTTCCTATAAACTCATTGTTTGATATAGCGGCCTGGGCATACTTTATATAACTGACAGCACATGCAATCACCTAGGTTGGATGGGAGCTTCTGATGGTGCCATTGAAGGTTATCTAGATCAGGTTGGCCTCTGGACAGGTCTGAGTAGGATTTTGTTGAATGGGTTAACTGCAATAGGAAGGGACTGGTCCTGCACTGGGTAAAAAGGGCAAAGGGCATTCACGGTTCTCTGCTGCCTCCCTGCCCCTGCAATGTGACCAGCTACCTTCCTGTTCCTGCCATCATGTTTTCTCCGCCATGATGGAATGTACCCTGGAACTGTAGGCCAAAACAGATCTTTCTTCCTTTGGTTGCTTATGTGTGGCACACACACACACACACACACACATTTATTACAGCAAATAGGCAATCAACTAATACACCCAGCTAGCCATTTTTTAAAAAAAAAAATCTCATATTTGCAGGATTTTAAGACCCACTGAAGGATTCCTTGTTTGCAAATAGACAAAACAAACAAAGCCGGCATGGCTCCCTTATTAGCTGAATGAAACCTAAAATTGCACTGCTGGAATCATTTTGTTTGAATTCTCAATTAAAATGCAAATACTCCTAGGAAAGGAAGGACTTATTAGGCACCCATTCCCCAGTATGGATGCTTTGTAGAGGAGAAACGCGTGTCTTTTCCTCACAGATCACAAAGGCATGGCTGGCGTCCCTGTTGCACCAGACAGGTTTATTTAGTAAAGTTACAGAAGACAGTGAGCCTTTGAGGTGAAGATCAAAGAGCCAAGGAAAGTCTGGTGAAAGAAGCAGCCATTCCTTCCTCTTAGGCATTGTTCCTCTGTCACAAGAGGGACATAGTGGGGAGGTTCTTCTACTGACACCTGCCACATGGGTGGTGGCAGATGGTCTAAAAGTGACCATTGACCTTGCCACTTGTGTGGAATACCTTCTGTCCTAGTTAGGGCTTCTATTGCCTTGATGAAACACCGTGACTAAAAGCAAATTGGAGATGAGAGGATTTATTTGGCTTACACTTCCATATTGTAGTCCATCATTAAAGGAAGTCAGGACAGGAACCTGGAGGCAGGAACTGATGCAGAAGCCCTGGAATGGTGTTGCTTACTGGCTTGCTCAGCCTGCTTTCTTTTCTTTTCTTCTTCTTTTTTTTTTCTTCAAAAATTTATTAGATATTTTCATTTACATTTTAAATGTTATCCTGAAAGTTCCCTCTACCCTCCCCTCGCCCTGCTCCCCTACCCACCCACTCCCACTTCTTGGCCCTGCAATGGAGGAGCTAGAGCTATAGGATGGAACACAGGGCCCCCAATGGAGAAGCTAGAGAAAGCACCCAAGGAGCTGAAGGGGTCTGCAACCCTATAGGTGGAACAACAATATGAACTAACCAGTACCTCCAGAGCTTGTGTCTCAGCCTGCTTTCTTATAGCACCCAGGACCACCAGCTCAGGGATGGCCTCACTCACAATGGGCTGAGCACTCCCACATCAATTAAGAAAATGCCTACAGGCCTGCCAGCACCTCAATCTTATGGAGACATTTTCTCAATTGAGGTTCCCTCCATTCAGATGACTCTGGCTTGTGTCAAGTTGACGTAAAGCTCTCCCGGCATACCTTCCCATTCGTGTTTCAGAAATGGAGAAAGGGAAAGAAATGAGGAGGGAAGAGTGCTGAGGTGATATGTAACTGTGTCACACGGGGTAGGGTGGGGGTTGGGGGAGGCATCTGCAGGGCAGCTTGGGAAGAACAGAATCATGGGGGCGGGGCTTGCCGGAAAGCCCCTTAGTGATGGGGCCAACTTCAGGCCATTAATCAATTTAGTTGTCTAAGACGTGCGCAGGTGCATTCATTCCGGGAGGTATGGCTCTGCACCCAATCTTCTAATAACCCTGGAAGGAGGCATATTTACAGCCTTCTTAAGAGTAAAATGCAGAGGCACAGTCAGGCTGAAGTCATTCATTACCGGTCATTCGGCTAATAAGCAGTCTGGCTTCTCGATCTTTCCACCAAGAGCTGACACTTTCCATACTCTTTCACGTCCTTTGCTTGACGGGGTGGTGAGGGATAGCACCCTATGTGGATGCTTTTTAATTTTTACTGTAACCCAGTCCAGGACACATTCTAGAGCTTGTGCCCAGGATATTGGCTTCTCAGGGCCAGTTGGGATCTCCCTGTGCCTGAGGATAGCAAGTCTTTTTGCTCTTTTTTTTTCTCTCTTTGCCTTTTTCTGGGAAAGATGGGAACATTATCTTTGGAAACTCAGGCTGCTGATTAGACTAAAATGATTCCATAACCTCTATTGAAGGCCCATGAGTCAGCAGTGTCCTTATAAAAACTATATGTTTCTGTGTGTTTCCAGCAGAACTGACAGAGCCGAAGGAGGGGGAGGAGTCACACTCACCAAGAATTCCACTGTCCCAACTCCATCGCCATCCGTTTATCCCTTTCTGTGTTTTCTGTTATTCAGCCAATGTCCTCTAGAGTTTTCCACAGTAGAACCATCTGTTTCTGTTTCTTGTCATTCTCTGTCTCTCTGGATGGATATGTAGAAGTCTTCTGTTTCTTCTCTGAGCTTGCAAAGCAGTTAGGCAAAGCAGGGAGGGACTCTGCTCTCAATCTGCCCTTCCTTGAATTCCAGGCCATTTTGAAGCCATGAGAGTGGCATCATTTTCTTCTGCTAGCTTCTTAGAGAACACAAAGCCACGGACCCTTGTGAGAAACTCTTTCTCTTAGAACAAGGAATCAGGGCACGGAAACGAGCAAAGCTAACAGAGAATGAAGGAGAAATAAACCAATTTCAACATGTGTGAGCAATTCTGATTTTAACAGAGATCTCACACACCGCTGCCCCACCCTCCCAGGCTCTTAACTCTGGGTGACTAATGCTTCATTATTTAGAGGGAAAAAATGTACTTTGTAATCAATTTCAACATAGAAGACAATTTCTAAGATAAAACCAAACAAACAAACAAAACCTAAAAAACTAAAAAACTAAAAAAAAAAAAAAATCATGAAACCAGTTGTGCCATGGTCAATCAGGCGCTGTCCATTCTCATTTTGCTCCAGGGAAGCCAGATTTTGGCCACTGCTTACCTTAAGTGATTCCATGCAGAATTAGAGGGTTAAGTTAAGCCAGGCACCCAGTTCCCACTTATCAGGCTAAGAGAAAGGTGGAGTGTGGTTTCTGCTGTTATTTACAATAAAACCTTTGAGGCATCCCTTAAGAAAAATTCAACAAGGGGGGGGTGGGGAAGTTAGGTCTTAGGAAGAAGTCATTTGTCTTTAGCCAAATTCATTGGAGTATGATACAGATTGCTGCAGACATAAAACTGTCTGGAGTCTGGCTTCAGGGTTTAGAATGATAAAATATTCATGAAGTGTAATTTTGCATAATTTGTTTAGCTACCAAGTTATAATTTAGTTATTTGGTGCATGAATCCTTCAGAAGGTCTAAAGAAGAGAAAAATGGACTTTACAAAGCTAACTCCAGCTTAGATGCAGAGCCAGGTGGAAAGAAGTGAAAGAAGGCATCCCAGGTGCTCCGGTTAATTCACTGCACAGAAAGGCATGCTGGAGAACATGGGTGCACACATCTATTTGCATACAATTAATTTACAATCACAACTTGACTAATATTATGACTGATTTATTATTACAACATAATTTCCACTTCCTATGGACCCCTTGTGCCGGGCATTATATGGAGACTGGTTTCTGGCTTTGTTTGGCATGCGAGTGCAAAGAAGCCCAAAGGAACGTGCTTGAGACGGTCTTTGATTTCAGCAAGACTCATGCATTAAGATGATAAGATTTGTCACTATAAGGTTTGTAAGATAGCAAATGTGGTCATTTATTCATTCAGAGCACCAGCAAGGCTCATCTGTGTCCAGGACTATACCAAGGACTAACGGTTACATTTATCAAAAGGGTTCTTGTCCCCAAAGGACATCCAGTCTAGTTGAGAGGTAAATCAGCTAGGAGACAAGGCACTCTGAGGTGTCACACGGGCAGGACAAGCTGATATATGGCCAAGCCCTCTAATCAAATTGCAGCCAAGTTACAAGTAGGAGAAACGGGGTTCCAGCCTGGAGGCTGCTGCCCTGTGACACTCCTGACTTCTGTCTCTTTGGGTCACTGTGACATAGAATGACCCATAGCTCTTGTAGGCATCTATAGGCTCAAACTTCCAGCCCATTTTTCACACTGACACAGTAAGTCATGATTCTGGGCTTTCTCTTCTTAAAACAACTGAAGACCGAAGCAGGGTTGGGGTGTAGGGCAGCACTACAGCTTGTACCTCAAATGGAAAACCAGATCTTTCAGGGCTTCTCGTTGACCTTAAAAGAAAGTCCCATTAGCTTTACAGATGCAAGCCTGCCAGCTCTCAAAGCACGGACAAGGCCCTTGCTCTTTTCCCACCTCAGCTTCTCAGAACCTCACAGCTGGTTCAACCAGTCACTCCAACCAATACATGCTCATCTGCAACTCACTGGGTTTGTGCTTCACCCACTCCAGTAATCCTCTAACTCGTGGGGACCAGGCCAGTGTCCCCATGTGTCCCGTGCTGCTGTGGAACTTCCTTCCCTTACCCTCACTGACGGAGACTCTTCTTAGTGTGGATAGTCCACAGATAGTATATTGCTCTGAACCAGAGAGTTTTGAAACCCAGATCCATCGCTTACTGGTCCTGTGGCCTCAGGGAGAATTCACATCTGTCATTGTGTGCTCTTTTCTCATCTGTAACGGGAGGATAGCGGCAGAACCGATCACCTTGGGCCTTTGTAAGCAATCATTTGTAAAAGCATTTAGACTGAGGTGGGGCGCATTCTCAGTGAATGTTAGCTATTGTAAGGATAATGCTTGCTTGTGAATATAATCATAACAATTTATTATCTATACACATATACAGAATACGCACACACTCTAGGTAACCTATGCCGCATAGTACTGTTAGCTATTGCTGTCACAGTGACTGGTTAGCATCATCCTGAAAATTTCAACATGCCACTCTCCGATCATGTCCAGATCATGGATGTCCAAAGTATGGAGATCTGATGGTGTGCAGGGGCGAGCTGAGTGTGCTGCTGCCGGTCCCAGAGCTAATAAATCGCTCTCCAGGCTGGCCTGTGAGGAGAAGGAGCAGAGGAGGAGCCTATGCTAGCTGTGATCAGAACTTGGTATGCAGAGGATATTAAATAGATACTGTGTGGATGAGTCAATTGAACTGTGTAAGCATTCTTACAGGAACGGAAGACTGGACAGAGAATAGGAGGAAAGTGTGGCAGGGGATAGAGGGAGGACTGGATACACCTAGGATCAGGGAGATGCACTAGCCTGAGGCCAGTGCACCCATAAGTGATACGAATGGTCTTCTGTGCATTCCGATGGCCCACATGTCTAATAAAGCCTGGCTGGAAGGACAGCTAGCCTACCGAGCCATTAAAACCAGGGCCGTAAAAAAACAGAGATGGGGAAGGGCAGGAAGGAATCCTTGTTCATAAACACAAGAATTCCACATGTAAGCAAAATAGATTTGATTGCAAAATGACTACCATAAAACTGTAATTTTGTATGCATTTTAAAACCAACCTTTTACAGATTACAACGGTAATACATATTCATCGCAGAGAGTTTGAGATAGGCAGAAAAGCAGACAAAACATGAAAAGCACCCGAGTCTCACCACCAGAATAACCACACTGATGTGGCTCTGCCTCTCTTTTCTTCTGCCTCTGCACGTGCACATTATGGGATGTGAAATTGTACATCATTTTTCCTCCCTTGTCAGGGGCCACCCAGTCTAAGCCCCAAGGCCTGCAGTCCCTGTCAGATTGCTACGAGAGGCCAGGTAGAGGAGCTGTATTTTGTCCACTGCCTTTAACGCCTGGCAACAGGCATCTTCCTGCCAGGGTTATCCGAGACCTGACTCTAAGCCAGAGGCTATTGGCTACCATCATTCTCAGAACTATTTCTTGGCATCTTCTGTGGTCCCAGATGACATTGCTCCTACAACGGAGCCCTCCTGGGACTCTGCTTGCTGTGGTCGGTGTTTGGTGTTTCTCCGAGTCCTAGCCTTTTGGTCACTGGGCTCAATGGTTTTGGTGGGGCTTGTAAATTTTGGAAATTCCTCTAGATTTTGGAAATCCAGAGTCTGAATATGGAGAAGTGTGTGAATGTGTGTGTGTGTGTGTGTTTGTGTACATAAGTGCACACATAGGCTCTGTTTTAGTGCTCAAGTCTTGGCTGGTTTCTGAAGTGGGTGCACATGGAAAGAATCTACCCTCACCTGCATAGACTATGCAGAAGATCTGATAGGAGTGAGACTAGGATCCTAAGTCCAGGACAGGAGTTTACAGGGTGATGTGATTTTAAGAACAAGGGGGCATCTCAGGTGACACAGCTGGGTTGTAAAGTCTGGCCCAGGCTCCCCTGATCTCTCTTGGCTGAAGTCATCACCCATCTAGAGCCTGGGCAAGGACCAAGCCTGGAGTGGAAGCCACATACTGAGTCAGACTGTAGGACTGAGAGGACAGGATGAGGGACTCGGGGACAGAAGCCTGACATCCTTAGTAAGAAGAGATTTGAGAAATTATCTTTTTTTTTCTGAGACCAGGGGTGTGGCTGGGTTGCTGCCTGCCTACTTTTCACAAAGTTCTGAGTTCAATCCCCAGCACCTCATAAACTGACTATGGTGACACAAGCCTGCAATTCCAGCATCATGGAGGTGGCCAAAGGATCACTGGGAGCTTGAGGCCATCCTTGGCTATATAGCAAGTTCAAGGGCAGCCTGGGCTACATGGATCCTGCCTCAAAACAACTACATTGATCTATTTTCTCTTGCAAAGCAAGAATGGTATGTGTAAGTCTCTTGGCAGGCAATCAGGCAGTTCTGGGGATGCTCACCTACCTTCTCAGTCCCCCCACCCTTTGCTCTCCTTCCCTGGAACTCAGCATGTTAGGAAACTTCCGCCTTAGCAGGAAGTTTCCTAGGCGCATCACCCAGGTGCTGCATGGTGGATGCTCAAGGCAGCGGGCCCATACTAATGCACAATTCTAGTCATGCAGGATTGTCCTTCCCTTCCTGTCCCCCCTTCCCTCCTTCAGTCCCCAGGCAGCTTCCTGTCCTCTACTAATGTCAGCATGGCTGAGGGAGGGAGGCCTGAGAAGCAAGGCTGAGACAGGTTCCAGCCCAAGGCTATCATGTAAGGACTGGAACTGAGCCTTTCTTAGCAAATGCTTGCAGCAGTAGATTGGCAGGTGGAGGGTAGAAAGCAGAGGCTGCTGTGGGGTGAAGCCCTAGGAGAGACTTAGGCTGGCCCAGGAAGATAGAATGCACTCGTCCCTAGGGTCCTCTGCAGCCCTGCAGGATTAGACAGTTGCTAAAATCAGGAGTAATTCTGTCTCTTCAGTAATCAGTTCTTTTTCTACTAAGTCATAATTATGAGATTTTAAGACTCCAGGAGACCTATGGGGTAGACTTCCTGTCCCTTTATCTTCTAGCAAAACAGACTGATACCATTATTTAGATATTAGTGTATTTGTCTCAACCTTCTATTTGTGTTTTTAATTTCTCATTTATTTATTTATATATTTATTCACTTTACATCCTGATCGCAGCCCTCCTCCCTCCTCTCTCCCAGTCCCACCCTTCACCCTTCTATTTGTAAACCAAAACTGTTCAGCCAAGTCACAGCAAATTTTAACAGGTCCCTTTCTCTTGGAAATGTGTACCAACAGATTACAGTCACAATGAGAAGTCAGGTCCATAGCATGTGACAGCCACCCAGCTTTTCATCTTTAAAGGGTGACGTAATCGGCAGGTGTGGCATTCAGTCAAAACCCATTACTTCAATTAAGGGTTTCCTGGGCAGGTCACTTCCGGTTCTTTTCAACATTAAACAGAAGGCCGTCCCCCCCCCGCCCCCCCGCAGTGTGATTTTTCACCTCAGCTTCATAAGCCCTTGTATGCACCATTCACTGCAGTAACACAGAGACAGACTTCAAACATAGCTGCGCCCAAGAGGTTTCCACAAGATCAAGCCAGCCAATAACTGCATAGATAGAGATGTGGATAGGGAAGGGCTCATGAGGCCCCGCCCTTAGCCTAGAAGCTATGGGCCACTGTTGGCTGCTGGAGCGGGAGGAGTCTTCTTCACGGATATGGCTGCTCGTAGGTTGCCTGTGCTTATGCAGGTAGTACTGGTGACCTCAGTGGGGAAAAAGGAAAGGAGGGAAGGAGGAGGGGGAAGAGGAAGAGGCAGGAGGAAGTGACAGTGATACAGCCAGGAAAGGTGGGAGAGGCATATGTGCCTGGAATCCAGAGGGAGTTGAGGATAGATATGATCAAGATACATTGTATACTTGTGTGACGTTGTCAAGCAATACATTAAAATATTAATTATACAAAAGAAAGAGATGTAACAAATTTTGGTGTGACTTCTGAGCAATGGCTGAAAGAGTCAGCCAGTTATTTCAGTTACCTTTCATGTTTGACTAAGAGAAACTAGAAAGGCCTAGTGTCAAGGGCACTTCCTTTGGCCTACACAAACCACAATCTGTGAGTGAGACAAGTCAGAAGCCATCACCCCTGCATAAAGAAAGACAGTTCTCACTAGGACAGAAAAGGGACATATGTATGAAGTATCCGGTGGGTTGATTTTAGAGGAAGGCTTAGGCCTCCATCAGGAATGCAGAACACCTACCCTGGCTGATGAGGAAGGTCTTGGTGGATTAAGAGGGCTGGAGGCAGAGAGGCAGGTATGAGGCACACTAGTTAGATTTATAGGTTAAGTTATCGTAACAGACAGGCTCCTAAATACAGTGGTTTGTATAACATGGATGGAACCTTCTGTTCCTTGTTTGGTGTTCTTGCTCCTTTTCCAATTGTCAAAAATACAACTGTCAGAACTTAGTGAAGGAAATATCTAAGTTCTGTGCATTTGGCTGTGGGGGGTGGGGGATGTTAATTACACCTTAAAACAGTCACCCTTTCCTTCCCACGAAATACTCCAAAGACGTGTGCGTAGGTGACAGTTCTGCTTTGTGACCTGTCATCAACTCCATCTCTAGGAAAGAGAAGGAAGAGGGTGCTGGATCCCAGGCTAAGAGGTTTGTTGGAAGGTTAAAGCTAACTTGGATTTGACACCTCTCTTCCACTCAGATGCTACAGGCTGAATCACAAAGCTGCAGAAACACTGAGAAATACAAGCTAGATCCAAAAGCCATGTGACCAGCTGGAACTCTGTGGATGGAGTCCACTGTGGAAGCAATCAATGGAAGAAGGATGCTGGAGAGAGCTGGGGAGTCTTGCTTCCTGAAGCGATCATGATGGTTCGTGGTCCATGAAAACCACGGAACTGTAGAGAAGTGTCCTACAGAGTCATTCGGGGATGGGATGGGCTCAGTTGCATTGCTGTTTGCGCCTAAGGAGAGTCACAAGTTTGGAGAGGGGTGGGGTCAGAAACGGTGAGATCATGACAACGTTGGGGAAACTGGGAAAGACAGCTGGCATGCATGAATGGGGCAGAGGGCAAAGGTGGACCAGGGAGTCTCAGTGCCTCCACCCTGGGAGATGTTTAATAATAGAGGAGGCAGCAGCTGCTGTTGCTTAGGGTGTGCCTCCGTCTGCAACTGGGGTGCTTAGTGAACAGTTCTCCCTGAGCATAAGGTGAATAGTTTGGAGGCAAAATTGAGCCAGAGTCAGAGGCTGAGAGAGAGTGATGAGAAGCAATCCAGCCTCCCTTGATCCCGCAATGCCTGCAACTCCCTCCACTGGACTCTGACACCGTCAGTGTCTGTTGCAAACTTTCCCCTGCCCACCTTTTAGTAGGACCCTCCTCTCCTTTTCCTAAATATCAACTGCTGAGCACAACCACTCTGTGACCTCTACCAGCTTCTGCCTTGCAGTATAAAATGTGATCCTTGCAAAACAGCAGATGGAAAGACCTGGAGGGGGTTAGTGTCTTCTAGGCACTGTGCGGAGTGGAGAGAGCTGGGTGTGGACATAGCTGAGAGCCTGAGCCTCTGGTAGAGTGGTGAGAGGCTAAGCTATGGGGGATGTGGCTTGTGAGTCTGGAATTGCCAACGGGTTCTTGTTGAGAGCAGTACACTTGTCCTAAAGGGCAGGAGCTCTGAGCACAGTGGTCACTCAGCCTATGTCAGGTTTTCTCAGCTGCCCAGGTGACAGATAATTGCTTCTACTTCTCCCCATTGGTTCTGGAGATGGAACCCAAGACCTTGCCCATGTTAGGCAAGCAGTCTACCATTGAGCTATATCCCAAGACTGATACTTGTTAAGTTCATAACCATTTAAGCCTAGTGCAATGAGCATGAGCTGCATATTCAGGTCTCAAGTACAAGGGGACTTTTCCATCCTCACCCCATCACATGTGAAGTACAAGGGGACCTTCCCATCCTCACCCCCATCACATGTGAAGTACAAGGGGACTTTCCCATCCTCACCCCATCACATGTGAAGTACAGGGGACCTTCCCATCCTCACCCCATCACATGTGAAGTACAAGGGGACCTTCCCATCCTCACCCCATCATATGTGAAGTACAGGGGACTTTCCCATCCTCACCCCATCATATGTGAAGTACAGGGGACCTTCCCATCCTCACCCCCATCACATGTGAAGTACAGGGGACTTTCCCATCCTCACCCCATCACATGTGAAGTACAGGGGACCTTCCCATCTTTACCCCATCATATGTGAAGTACAGGGGACTTTCCCATCCTCACCCCATCACATGTGAAGTAAAAGGGGACTTTCCCATCCTCACCCCCATCACACGTGAAGTACAAGGGGATTTTCCCATCCTCACTCCATCACATATGAAGTACAAGTGGACCTTCCCATCCTCACCCCATCACATGTGAAGTACCAGGGGATTTTCCCATCTCACCCCCATCACGTGTGAAGTACAGGGGACCTTCCCATCCTCACCCCCATCAATGTGAAGTACAAGGGGACCTTCCCATCCTCACCCCTATCACATGTGAAGTACAGGGGACCTTCCCATTCTCACTACCATCATATGTGAAGTACAGGGGACCTTCCCATCCTCACCCCTATCACATGTGAAGTACAAGGGGACTTTCCCATCCTCACCCCCATCACACGTGAAGTACAGGGGACCTTCTCATCCTCACCCTCATCACGTGTGAAGGTTCTTTGTATAAATCAAGATTGTTGACTGACAGTCACATGGGGAAGAATGATTCAAGGTACAGGGCTTCCTTTGACCCTTTTAATTTCTTTGAGCCTTAGTTTCCTCATCTGACTATGAGAGTGGAATTGAATGAAATGTTATCTAACATCTTATCATATAATGGTCCATCGTTCTTACTCAGGTCAAGTAGCTCATTCCCTAAAGCATTCTCTCTCTCTCTCTCTCTCTCTCTCTCTCTCTCTCTCTCTCTCTCTCTCTCACACACACACACACACACACACACACACACACATCTATCTATCTGTCCATCTATCATCTACTTACCTACATATCTATCAGCTATCTATCTATCTATCTATCTATCTATCTATCTATCTATCTATCATCTATACATCTACATATCTATTATCTAGCTATCATCTATTTGCCTATATATCAGCTATCTATCTATCCACTATCTATCTATCTGTCTGTCTGTCTGTCTGTCTATCTATCTATCCTCTATCTATCTATCTATCTATCTATCTATCTATCTATCTATCTGAGACATTTGAGTATGCAATTTCTCTCTTCCTTTCATTTTTATGCAGCATTGTGTCTTAGTTCTGGCTGCTGTAACAAAATATGGGACTTACAATTTCTCCATACTGGAAGGTGGCAAGTCCAAGATCAAGAGGCCAGCAGGTTGAGTGTCTGGTGAAGGCTACCTCTGTGGTCCACAGAGGGTAGCTATCATTAAGTCCTCTTATGATGGAAAATGTAAACAGGCTCCCTTAGGCCCTCACTAGACACTGAATTTGTAGATCTTAAACTTCCCAGTCTCAAGAAATCTCTGAACAAGAAATTTCTATTTACACATTACCCAGTATAAGTTGTCAGTTAAATGTATGGGCACCCATTGTTTGTGGGTTGAGATCTTGCCCCTAATCCCAATAGATCAGACCAAACCATAATGGAGTCATTTATGTTAAGTGTACTTAAAAATCAAACCAAAACTTTAAAATTCAGGAAAGTTTCCATATCTGGTTTCCTCGGCTTGCCTCAAGGGATACGATGCTGTCCAATTGTGAATTTCTAGTAACAGTCAGTCCTCTCAGTGAAATAGTCTGGAATTTTGTTCTTTGACAGGATAGTTTGTTTTGGCAGCAGGAACAGGCCATGCAACCTCTGAGAGTTGGACTGTGGCTTCTACTTTCTTACCGGCCCTCAGCCTGGAATCCCTCTCTTAGAAGTGCCCCTAGGTCCTAGCAAATGGCCCTGGCAGAGCAGACAGCTTACTTTTTCCACTCAGCATGGAGCATCTGCCTTTGCTGCTACTTCTCTCGAATGGCCCTCTGCTTAGGTCAGGCTCACCCAGAAAAAAAAAGTCACCTTTAATTAACTCAGTGTCCACTGATTTGGAACCTTGACGACATCTACCATAAATCAGAAAGAGACTTGTGTTCGCAGGTCTCGTCTGCTCTCAAGGGTAGAAGATTCTCTAAGTGTGTATCTCAGATAAAGGGGACTTTGGGGTCAGGGTTCTCAGGATTCTACCTCACTCAGCTTTGAAGACAGGAGTCACAATCTCAATACTTATAAGGATCAACAGACATAATGACCCAGAAAAATCCAGAAAGTCAGCAGTAGGGAGCACTGGGGTTTATGGTGACCTGTGCTAGAAATGTGATCTCTGATAGGAATAACGTCCCTCGACTGAGTATCCAGTGCCATCAAGCTGGGGAACTGCCAATATATTCTGGAAGTTCTAATTTTCATGTGAGAACAGCAGTTTTAAATTCCATAATTTAAAAAATGAATGAAGAGGGTGTTTGGGGACAGTGAAACTATGTAATATGATAGTGGACGCAGTTTATTATACATGTATCCAAATCACACCATGGACCAAGAGTGAATTTAATGTAAACTATGAATCTTAGGTCAGAATGCTTGTGAGTGTAGGTTGGAGCCTCTATACAATGCTAGTGGGAGGTGCTGATACGGGGGAAAGCTGGGTATGTTTTGTGGCTGTGGGTATGGGAAACTATCTTTAACTTGCATGTGCGCTAAACCTAAAATTTCTCTATAAAAGTTAGTGTTTTAACTAAAAAATTAAGCCCCTGCCATTTTGGGTCAGAAGCAAAATGACCTGTTGATCACTGGTTGGCGTGTGTTCAGTTTTAGGGAAGGACAAATCCAGTTAAATGCAGTAGTAAACATGTCCTGGCCTGAGGACCCCAGCTCCAAGGATGGAGAAATTTCAGGAAGAATGTGACTCCATCATCAAATGAGGTCTCGTATGGCAACACATCTGAGTAAGAAGAGGTTGGACATAGAAGTCAGACAGCAGAGATGGGGTAAGGCTAACTAGGGTAGGCAAGGTGGGAGGGTGGGAGCCCATGGGCTCACTGGGCTAAACCTGTATTTACCCCCGAGGAAGGCTCTCTCAGCCCTCTAATTCAGTCCCACGAGCGGAGTGGCACATCCCCTCTCATTTGGACTCCAAATGCCTTCAATGGCTGGCTGGAAAATTCCTCCTCCAATTTATACATACTTCTGCAGAAGGGTACACAGCTGTAATACACCACAAGGGCAGGGAAAAAGCATTGCAATTGGATACACTGAATAATGTGCTATTTCAACAATACCGGGAAGAATGTTGTATTATTAAAACACCATGGTCGTTTCAAAGAGCAACACGAAAGTCACCACGAGCAAGCATTAAGATCTGAGAATAACAAATATTGAGTTTTTCTCCAAGCTATGGTAGAGCAGAAATCCTTCAATCTGTTTAAACTTTCAGAGAATAGACAGGCTTTTAGAGGCAGGGATGACTGGGGTGAGAAAGAAATCGCTTTGGCTCTCATTCAATACCAGAATGGCGGAAGCATGGGTGTTTAACATCTCTGTAAGTGAGCTGTGCAGGCTCAGTGGAGTGGGTTGCTGAGCAACTACCAAAGGAGTAGGATTAGTGCTGAGTGCCAGTCCAGGGTATTTGGACTCCTAGATGTCCACCTTTTCCTGGAAGAAGCCAGAACAGGGCTAATAGGACAGAGCTTTCAGTTCCCTTAATGATGCTCATTTCTGGGGATCTGATTGTGCTATGAATTATATTAGGCCCTCTCATTCTAGATCATTCTTACAGACTCCTTACTTGTATCTGGTCCTTAGACTGTTTCCTTTTTATAAACTGCTCTACCTATATCTTACCCTTACTTTGGATGTTAGCTAGTCAAACTGGTACCTTCCTGGTCCACTAAAACTTGGCCTCCTGTAAGCCACCTAGAACTCCTAACTGAGGTCATTTGATTGTTGGGGTGGGAGGAGCTATGAACACTAGTTTGAAAAAAAAAGAAAAAGAAAATGGGAAAAAATTGGTAATTGTTTAATCTTTGAGCAAGGGATGGACAAGTGGGTTTCATCTGTCCATGAAACCAGAGTAGGGTCACTTCCCCTACAGAAGCTAAAACTCTTATTGATCTACCCAGGGCTTTTACACATTGGCTGTTCTAGGAAGGTAGCTGCTGTTTAGCTTCAGGAAATGGGCGGGGTTTCTTATTTCACCTGTGTGTTTGTTTTAGTCTCCTCTCTGCCACAGCAGAAAATGGCTGACAAGGTAGAATGCGGCTGCTGAGGTGGGAAACGGGCACCCTAAAAAAATTCCTACAAGACCCATCAGCAACTTGTCCTGACCCGTGGGAGCCTCTAGATCCCAGTTCGAAGCTACAGTGCAGTGAAGTAAGCTCTGCCAGTTCCAATCCCAGCAAAAATCTTCGTCCACTGGTCTCTTTCCTGTCAGTCTCTGATTCATTAAACTTTTCACTGTTTCAATGCCGTGACCCAAGAGGGTGGAACGCAGGCAGGGTTGGGAAATGGTACCATCTGAAGTTGAAGCCTCAAAGCCTTAATATCTCATGGATGGTGTCAGCCATCTGCTGCAGAGACAACTTGAAATAGACGACAGATAAGCTTAGAGAGTCTCCCCAGACTCACCACAAAGACCTCATCTGAACACAATTTAATCTAAGGTAAATAGTAATCATGGAAACAGCATCAGATTTATGATAGAAATGAGTCTGTGCTCAACCTGAGGTATTAAAAATAAAAATGAGAAGTCTGTGTTGAAGAGTCATCTCTGGTTCTGTCTGAATGGGTGGCTGTCTACACGGGCTCCAGGGGTCCTCTGGCATATTTGGTGGGTGCCACTCAGCAGGGCAGAGAATTGTTACAGCTTGATGACACCAGCCATTAAAAAATCCACCCATGCCCTGCTCTGCGACCTTGCCTGGAGCCAGTAATTTGGCTTTTCAAAAATACTTTATACTTTAGAAAAAGTGTGTTCATCAGCTGCCAGTGTCTCGTGAGTTTGATTAGTTTGAACCAATCACCTAGAACCTCAATGAGTTCACAAAATTGAGCTCCTGATCCCTAAGATCTGAAGACATCCATGACCTTGTCAAGACACCAGCCAACCAGTTCCAGTCTCTGCTGAATCATTCAGAGAAAAGTCCTCATAGACTAGAAGAAGCATGGGAAGGCCCCTGTATCAAAGAAGAGGCTCACCCATCTCAGCAAGCATTCTTTCTCCAAACCTATTAGCCAGGTCAAAGGAAAGATTTCACTGTCAGCTGAGGGAGGAGGTGGTCCTGGCTCTGCAGACTAGGCACAGCAGGTAGAATTACCAGAGCTCTTTAGGTCCCCAAACAAAGGTGGCTACATCTGTCTGTAGCTATGAGAGGTCTTTCCTGAAGATGTGCCTCATGAAGGACATACCAGAACTTTGCCATCTCCTGAGGAGACAGGACATGTTGATGCATGATGGTCATCTGCCTTTCTTCATTTTTTTCTATTCCTGTATAGGTCTTTTTAGGTGACTATAACATAAAACCATAGACTGAGTTCCCTTAAAATACAAGAAGTAATTTCCTCACAATTCAAGAGGTTGGGAAGTCCAGGATCAAAGTGCTGGTAGGTTTGGAGGATTCGGTTCCTTGTGAGGATTGTCCTGACATACAGGTGGCTGCCTTCTCACTGTGTCCTCTAGAGGAAGCAAGGGTTGAGGCAGAAATTAACTCTGTGATGCCTCTTCTTTTACGACACTAATTCTGTCAGACAAGGGTCCTACAATGATGATCTAATTAACCTACAAAGCTCCATCTCTTGATGCTGTCACTCTGGGAAAGAGACATTCGGTCCCCACCCCCAGAAGCTTCTTTGTCTCATTGTTAGGAGCTTTTCCTCAAGCTCGTAAGTCTCTTGCTTGGGGTAGGAATTGTAGCCGCCTGTGGCCATGTGAACTGGGTTCCCCTGACAGGCAGGCTGGGGCTGAAAGAGATCAGATGGCAAGAAAAGAACGAGGCCAAGACAAACCTTTCTGTTCAAAGCCTCTAAAGAGTCCGTGCTTATAATGAGGGTAGGCCCATCCTCCGCCAGCCCATTCTTGGTGCCTGGAGCCAGCCCGTAGGTGATCTACAAGGTGTGTCTCCGGAACATCTCAAGGACCTTTCAGCAGGAAGCAGAGTCTTGGAGAAGAGCAAATAGAGCCATCAGGGTCAGAAGGCTCTACCCTAGGTAATCTCCTTCTTAGTGGCAGCAAGGTCAAAGTCTGGATCAGCCTGCTTCAAGGCTGAGGGAGGCTACAAGGAATTGCTAAGAAGAACCCAGGGTACTACAATGGAGGCTCCATTTTCTCTTAGAGACATATCAAGACAGTTCATGTAGGCTTGTCGGATGGAGCAGTCCTCCTTGTCTCCTGTCTATATCCAAAATGAAGGTAGGATCTAGAAAGATAGTTCAGTGTTTATGAGTGCTTGCTACACAGTCATAAGACAGGGTTTGGAGCACCTATATAACATGCCACAAACACCTATAATTCCAACTTCTAGAGATATCACACTGTTTTCTAGCCTCTATGCATGTTCAAGTATATATACCCCTTAATACCCAAATAAGTAAAAATAAATCTTCAATCAATAAATATATCGAAGATATGAAAACTCAAGGCCATAGGTCAGGCTGAAAAGCCCCAAAGTTACTTGGTTGTGCAGAGCTCTCAGGCTCCTTTTGAAAGGGGCGGTCACTACTAGCACCACCTTGCATTTATTACTAATATGCAGAGAACAGATCCTGAAACTGTTCCTAAGACATCTTCAAAACTGTCTCCTTACATGTGTTGATCATTGGATGTGATCCTTAACAGGAAGTTGGATTGTTCGAGTCAGTTCTATGTTACTGTAAGTGGATGAACATCCTGAGACAATGAACTTTATAAAGATGGAAGGTTTACTACAGCTCAGACATTTAGAGATTTCAGTCCATGGTCAGTTTCCTCATTTATTTCAGGCCAGTGGCGAGGAAAGACTTTTTGGGAATGTGTGTGAGCCAAGCAGCTTACCTTATAGCCAGGAACTGAGCAAGTGAAGAAGTGAAGTCTCAATGTTCCCCTTCAAGGACACACACCCAGGCATTAGAAGATCTTCTACCAGGCTCCACTGTTTAATGCTTCTACCATCCTCCAATAGTGTCAAGCCATGACTAAGTCTTTAACATTGAGGGGACTCTGCAGATCCAAGTTATAGCAAGAATGCTATTGCTTCTCTATCTGGCATCATACAACAATCCATTCAATGGGTCATTTAAGACTGGGAGCCATGGCCAAGAGTATAGCTACCAATGTCACTGGGGTTTTAAGCCTTCTACATAAGGGAAGGGAAATGTTCTCAGGCATTTTGTCCAGCGAACACACTTCTCTATCATTGGCACTTGGATCTCTTGTCTCTCTTCCTCTCCAGCTTTAGCATCCATTCCCTGTTCTTCACAGTTGTGCTACATGAGGAATCCTCCGATGTCATTTTTCTTCACATCCATCCTGGCTCACAGCCCAGCCAGCCATGTGGTAGATTCTCTCTATCTCGAAGTGGTGTCAAGAGGTAACACTAGACTGGACTGTAATAAAATAGGCAAAGAGGACAAAGTAGCACAAACATGGCTGTGAGTGGCTCCTCTCTTCTCACAGTGACTTTAGAAAAGACACTCAACTTTTCTGTTTTCTCCACAGTAACATCTGTAAGGTTTCCAAGGCAAAGACAAACTCTATCCATTACCACTGTTACTGCCTGCAGTGGGGGAGTGAAGTGCAGTGGCGGATCTCCATGGCCAAGCAGGCAGACTGCCTTCTTAGACGTATTGGTACCCAGAGCTCAGCTCCAGGAATAAGTTCACCATGAGACATCAGTCTCAGAAAAAAAAAAAAAAAGATGGGCAGAGTCGGACCACAAGGCCTCATTCAAGCTTAGCAGAAAGGATCCCAAGCAAACAGATGATCAGAAATCTCATTCAAACACTAGGAATCCAGGATCCTAGGACTTGGGTCATCAGAAGTCCGTCTCTTTCACAGAGAAGCATAGCCTGGTCCCACCAGCAGTAAGGATGAATATTAACGCTGGAACCCAGGACAGTGCTTCCCCTCATGGTCAGGGTTGATCATGTAGAGGAACTTGAAATGAATCCCAACCACACACACCAGCTCAGTGTAAAAAGTAATGCAGGACTCTGATGAGGGTCACACACTTAGCATGGAATTCCCTTGGTCAAACCCTGAGCAAACATTTTTGGCCTCTGTCCCCAAGAGGAAATTCTCTCTACAACCCAAATTGCTTGTTTATTAGCAAATGTGAATAATGTACAAATGAAGCCACCTGCTCGTGTTGAATTAATTGAGGTTATACTGGGGCTGGGACGGAGTGGCTGATGCTTAGTTAACACAATCATGCAAATTAACACATGCCTGACTTCTAGGCAGACCCCCACTGTCCACAGCAGGGGCCCTAAGGGAAATCAGCCACTAGACCTTAAAGACACCAATAACCTTTGCCTCATCTGTCCTGACAGTTTCTTGCTGCTTTCTACGGGAGCCTTTAGGGGAGAATATTCAGTATCTTTATTTTTTTTTTTTCCACTGCCCAATGATGCAGGAAACCCAAAACAAAATTGTGGAAAGTCTAGCTTAACGATTGATGTCCAGCACAGTGTCCCTCTTCTGAGCTGATGATGTTGCTTATGCGTGTCCCCTGGGACTCCTCTCTGAGTGATTGAACAACTCATAATCAGCTGGGTTATTTAGAGCTTCCAAGAAAGCACCTGCCCAGATTCCCTTGGTGAGTGGCTTTTTCCACTATGCAGAGGACAGGGGCAAAGTAGGACATCTTTCCTCAGAGTCACAGACATGCTAAGTCTCTGCACAGTCAGGGGAGATGAGTGTATAGAGTGTGACTCGTGTGGAACAGAACTTGAGTCCACATGCTAGCATATATGTGCGCAAGAACGGATATCTGATGGAGTCAGCTTTTCACTCTATGGTATCAAACAGCTCTACTGGGGTAAGGAGGTGCTGAAGTGGCTGGCCATCCTTGTATTATTGGAAGGGCATCAATGCTGAGTACGACCTGCTGTTACCCCATAGCCTGACGAGTCAATTAAATAGAGCCACAGATGGGAGAACACAGAACATGCCTGTTCTGTCAGCAGTTTTCGGTAGAGGTCTAGAACATGGGAGCTATGCCATGTACATACATGTGCTTCTGTGATCGCCAGGTGTTATGGTGGGCGAGCTTTGTGAACAACATGTTATTTTGACTCAGGATGAGCTAGCCAGGGAGGACGGACTACAGGTAATATAACCGAGATACCTGGCCCCACCATCCTCACCTCCGCCTCTGTATCTTTCTATGGATTCAGGAACACAAGACCACCAAGCAGTCAGAAGAAATGGGGTGGGGGGAGATTAAGGTTGAAAATCCTATTACAGATTTAAAAAACATAGGTATAACTATAACTACATAGATAATATTCATTTCCTCTCTTGTCTAAATATCATATGTAAGAATATAAAGTAGCTTCTCATGAAACTTATCAAACAGAAAATACTATAGTAAGGACATAATTTTGTTTTAAAGTTTGCATCATAGTTGGGCCTAGCGTCATATGCCTATGATCTCAGCTTCTTGGAAGGCTGAGATGGGAGAATCACAAATTCAAAAGCCGTTTGAGCAACTTGGTAAGAACTTGTTTCAAAAATTAAATGTTAAAAGGTCTGGGAATGGGTCTGGCGAGATGGCATAGTGGGTTAAGGTACTGGCTGCCAAGCCTGATGACCTGAGTTCAATTCCTTAGAACCACATGGAAGAAGTAAGAACTAATTCTTTCAAGAGATCTTCGGCCCTTTACACTTGTACCATGGACTGAGTGTGTGTGTGTATGTGTGCACTTACACATACACACATAAAGTGAATAAATGAATGAATAAATAAATGTAATTATCAAAAGAGGACTGGAGATTCAGTTCAGTGGAACAGTGCTTATGTAGCGTGCATGGGGCCCTAGGTTTGATTCTTAGCAACAAATGCATGTACACACACACACACACACACACACACACACACACACACACACACACAGAGAGAGAGAGAGAGAGAGAGAGAGAGAGAGAGAGAGAGAGAGAGAGAGAGAGAGAGAGCTCACACATTCTCTGGGCTTTCACATGTCATATCACATATACGGGAGGCTGCATGTAGTATTAATTAATTTTTGTTAAATACCCCCAAGGGAGCCAACTATACATACAAGCTGCTAAATTGGTGAGTTATGTTTGTATGTAGTTCTACTTGGCATGTGTATACAAACAAACAGATCTAATTTAAAGTTGATGTCCCCAACTGGTAATGGATGTCACTGCATAGTATCCATGGAGGCAGAATGATTTTTTAAACAGTTTTCTGAAATGTTCTGTCCTTCCTCATGGGTAATTTGTCTGTCACTTTCTGACGTTCTTTTGCCCTACAGGCTCCTTGAGCTGCTTCAAAGCCCAAATTTCCCTGCAGGCAAAGGCATAGAACAATAATTCTGCACAGAAACAGCTGCTTTGTTATGCTTGAGGTAGGAATTGTGTTGATGGGCAATGTAAACTAAACAACTCTCCCGCTGCATTTGAAGAGATCTTGACAGCTCGAGTCTCACAGGTCTCTGTTTTGTTCCTTGAAGAATCCACACTGTGAAGAACTCGTGGTGCAAACATATTGGTTCCCTGGGAAAGTGTCTCTGTCTGGGGACTCATGTGATGGGGATGTATTGCAGCCTAGTTCTGAAGGCTGGAACGCCAGGATCTCGGGTCAGCAGGGCTGGACTCCTTCAGGGCCTCTCTCTTTGGCTACTGGGGTGTTCTAGTTGCTTCTCTTGTGTCTTCTCATGGCCATCCCTTGGTGTGTGTCCCTGTGTCCCACTCTCCTCCTATGGCCACAGTGGTCACTTGGGGTTGTGGCTTACCTAGATGACCTTGGTTTACTTGGTTACTTCTTAAAAAAAAAAAACCTTCAAATATAGTCACATTCAAAGTTCTGGGAATTAGGACCTAATATAGGATTTTGTATTTGGATCTGAAATGTCCCCCAAAGGACCTTGTACTTGATATTATTTAACAATGATGAAAATCCATTAGTTGATATAATGATCTCTCTCTCTCTCTCTCTCTCTCTCTCTCTTCATGGCTAGGAAACAAGCACCTTACTTTACCACTGTCTTCCTCATTATATGCTAATTTCACTAAGCCTAAAAACCAACTGACCATAACCAGAAAGTTTCAAGATTGTAAACCTAAGTAAACCTCTCCCTCTCCCTCCCTCTTTCTCTCTCTCTCTCTCTGTGTGTGAGAGAGAACAAATGTGTGTGTGTGTGTGTGTGTGTGTGTGTGTGTGTGAGAGAGAGAGAGAGAGAGAGAGAGAGAGAGAGAGAGAGAGAGAGAGAGAGAGAGAGAACGAATATGTGTGTGTGTTATATTGGAATCCTGGACTTTGAGCATGTCAAGCACATGCCCTGCCTAATCATTATATTCCTAGTTCCCTCTTTGCTTTATAATTTGATTTGTCACAGGTATTTGTTACAGTACCAAAAAAGCTAACATACACATTGAGGGATATAATCCAGTCCATAACAGTGGGGGTGGCCCTTGGCATAGGGTATCTGTCCAGCTGATGAAAACCTCCTTTGTAGTTTCCAAACTGTGAACTTTATCCCGAAGCTTATATTTTTCTTCCTCATTTACTTTCCAAAGCCAGTTTTCCGTTTTCCCCATGGCTGTCTCTGGTGGGATGGTTGAGAACGACCCTGATCTAAAGACCATAAAGAGGTCATATCTGGCCTCCATTCATGCTAGTGATGGAGGAGCTAGAAAATGTTTCTCTGAATCAATGGTAAATAACTCCAACCTGAACCAGACTAGCACGCCTGTGTGATGGCTCCCAGGTTCCTAGAACAGGATGGCAACTTGAATTGTCACAGAGCTATGTCAAATAGAACACTGTGTGATGGTGAGAATATTCATATCTGTCCCATACAGTGGCTACTCACCCTATATCACTAGGGTATCCATGGGGCTGGATTTCTGATTTTAAGCCATTGCCATATCAATGTTATCGTCTTGGATGGCATAGTCCAAGGGCAAGGATAAATAGGCATAGCCCTGGTACTTGCTGATTCTGTAGAACTGTGGCACCAGAGCACCACCCCTCCTACGACAGCCACTCTACATCCTCTATTAGCTTGAAGTGGCCTTTGGAGAAAGAAGCTATCACAAACATTGGCTCAAGTATTCAGTTCCTGCCACTAGCTTCAAGTTGGGGTGCCCATAAAGAGATGGCTTGGTTTATTGCCTTGGATACAAAAGTCTCCAAGAGACCAGATGAGCATAGCTAGGAATGTTCTTAGCCACAGTGGAAAAGTTCCTGACTATGAAAGGTATGCCTGTGGAAATATTAACCTGGAAGATTGGTTGATAGCAATTTTGAGCCCACCGTAGACCCCTTTTCAGGAGCTTTGCTGAGAGTGCAAGCTAGAGAACTCGGGGCTTGGGTTAAAATAGATGCAGTCCACGCAGTCCACGTTCCTTATTCCTTACTCATTGTTTTTAGCATTGGTTCATAAAGCCCCATACTATGAGCAGTTAAGTTCTTTGGAGAATCAAGTCGCTCTTGCTCACGGTGGTTATCACGCCCCAGGCTCTGGGAAGCTCAGGTAGGCTGACCATTTTTATTTGTTACTTCACAGAGGTAAGCAGGGTAGGAGTTACCCAAGACAATGAAGGTAGCCATTACCTTTCGTCGGGCTAAGTATATAATTTCCCCAGTGATCCTCTGAGTAATAACAAAAACTTATGTGAGGTACATGTAGTGTTATATTCCCTGGGGCTTAATATGGCTCTCAGTAAAATTGATTTTCTGAAATCTTGCAATATACCTCATCAAACTAAATGAAACCTGCACTGCTTTTATAAGAAGTGATTGGATTTCGTGTGATAAACTAACCCTCACCGTCAGAGAGGTGCTGGGTAATAGGATGGTTCATTTCAGCCCCCATAGAGACCGTCCAGGATTTTAATTTTTTTCTACAGGACTTCATTCAATTCCCTCTGGGATTGAAGGGAGGTCTCACCCAACCCAGAATCTCCTAGGATTTAGCCAGCATGGCTGAAAAGAATTTCTGTCTTTATGCTAAGGGGTATTGCTGACTTCTGAGGTCAGAGGTGAGAGGTGATGCCACACAGGGAATTTTGGAGAGTTCTTAGGGAAATAGGTCTTGTGAAATGGCAGAAGAGGGCTTTATCCGAGAGCAAGATCCCATCTCTTCCCTCTGCAACACAGCCAGCTTTGTTGGGAGGTGTGCGGTACCTCCTTGCCTGCTCTTTAAGCTTTATATATTGTTTATATATTCATAACACTTCTTGGGTGGCTGAAATCAGCTTTGCAACTCAGAGAGAAAACGCCTGGCTATCTGAAACAGAACATTCTCTCTGTAAATAAGCATGGGAATCATGCCTTAAGCGACCCAAGGGGGACATCTTCTTTTGGAAGGGAAAAGTAAGTATGATTGGGCTTTGATTCAATCCATCCCTAGGAGACAGTTCCTAAGGTTCCTTTTGCAGCCTGAGAGAAATCACTCCAAGCAAATCCAAGGGAATGACAGGGTCCTCCTCTGTGATCAGAATCTATTAGGCACAAGAACACAGCTTTCTATGACGATACTGAAATCCAAGGGCTATTGTGTATCATGGTCCCGGGCAATGCATAGCAGCCCTGCTTACTTGGCTGTCCCTTCATGCAGAGAGCATGCTGCTCAAAATCTGACTCCCTTCAGTATGGTGGGTTTGATAAGAGCAGTTAGACCTTCTGAAGGTACAAATGGATGAGGCTCAGTCTGGACAAAGACCATTGCTTCTGTCCCCAATCTAGCTTGGAGCATGTTGATTCTGGGTCCATATGCACTCGTACCATAAGTATATTATGAAGGTCAGAGGTCAACTTTATAGAGTTGGTTCTATCCTTCCACATTTATGTGGGTTCTGGGTCTCAAACTCCGGTCATCAGACCCTGCAAGTGGCTTTACCCACTGAGCTATCTTGGACCCTCATTATTTTCTTTATCAAAGTAACAATCAAAACATGGTGGCAATGCAGTTGTCCTGGTCTGCCTCCCTTCTTATTTACCTGCATTCTTAGTGCATGACCTGGGTGCTAAACCTATGAAGTGCTCAGGGAAACCTGGTTGAAAGAAAAAGATGATAGAGTTCACTGAGGCCAGCCAAGAGTCAAATGGCTGCCTTTAGCAGTTATGTGGAAGCTGAGACAGATTCCTATCTGGGTCACAGGGCCAGGTCACCATGTCCCTTCTGTACAGCATCTCTTCCATGTACTGCTGAGTCATGACCATTTTCTATTTGGTTTTGTATTACCCTGTCTAGACCAGGAACGTGAACCTTGGTCCCTGAGCCCTGACAGGTTTGGTGCAGATCCTAGATTCCTTTGAGATCCAGTTCTTATTTCATCTTAAACAGAGAAAATGGGGGCAGGAGCTTGTACTGTAAAATTCTTGCTTCTCAAGAATGAGGACATGATGACACCCCTCCTCCAACTCTGAAGGCAGTATAGAAGCATACATTTGTAGCTTCAGCTTGGGGAAGACAGAGATGGATAGATCCCGGAGTTTGCTGGTCAAAGAGTCTACCCTATATAGTGAGGTCCCAGCCAGTGAGAGACCCTGTCTCAAAAAAATAAAGATAGATAACACCTGAAGAATGACTCTTGAGGTCAAACTTTACCCCTCCCCCCAGTGCATACATGCACACTGTACCTGTACACACACACACACACACACACACGTACGCACATGCATAAAACCCCCCCAACACTATAAAATAAAGAAGATAAATCTAGGGAACTGTTGTGACCTAGGGATTGCAATCTCTTATTGTTTTCCTTTGACCTCAGGATGCTGAAGAATACAGGCATGTGTGTGCATGTGTGCACATGTGTGAGAAAGTGGGGGAGTAAACTGGAACACGGTCCCTTTCTTTGTGGTTGCAAAGAGCACCTTCTAAGAGAGCTCTGACCCTTCCATAACATGCTAAATGTTCATTTTTATTTAGTTTCTTCTTTCTTCATATTGCAGCAAGAATCCTGGTTTCCAACTTTCACTTCTATAAATAAGGGTATTTAAGAGAATTGCAGGGTATTTATATCCTCTCTAGCTTCTGTTCTATCTCACAAGAGCACATTATTCCAGGAGACGCCTGTGCTCCCATGTTGCTCCAGAACGTGAAAAAAAAAAGAGGTTTTCTAGCACTGAGGACGACCTAGAGTTGGATGCCCACTGCTGAGACATCACTTGGCCCAGATGTGTCCAGATGGGCTGTGTTGTTGGTCTTTATTGCCTTGATGAGCTGATTTTAGAGACACACTTGGTGGGCTGTCACCGTGGCTGTGAGACTCTGACAAAGGTCCTCAAGAACCTGTTTCCCAGATCTGCTGTTGCATCTGTAGAGTTAACTCACCCTTTTACTGGCCCCGGCCCTGGCTTTGGATGAGTTCTTTTCTGGTTAAACACAATGAAGGAAGACCATCACTAGGAAAGCAGCCCTTCCTGCAAGTTCACCTGAGCTACTGTTTTTGGAGGAAGAATAGGGTCTGTATGTCTCCTGTTGGAGCAGGTCATGTGTCTTAAGGAAGAGCAGCTCAGAGCAGGCTCAGCGCAGGAACCACTGTCCTTGGTCCTGAATTCAAACGTCCTGTCGGATGGAATACTGACGACTCCGGGGGAAACTCCCGGGAAAGGCATGTCCGCCCTGGAAGGAAGGACAGAGATGGCAGACAATGAGGGAGATCCAAAGAGGTATCAGTGGAGAAAACATTTTTTAAGATAATATAAAGGTTTTGATTCGACAGACCTCATAGTTTCTCTTTCTAAAGAGCGAAGTTTAAAATGAAAAAAAAAATACAGTTTCTGCTTTGCTGTTGAAGAAATACAGCTGTGACGTAAGCTGTACAGTGTGGTGTATGTTATATAATATTTGCTAAGTTTGTGTATATTTGTCACAACTCTAGGTACAAATAGATTTGCTGGGGTGTGTGTGTGAGGGTGTCACTGGTAATTGTGTCCCACCCCATTCATTGGGCTCTATTAGCCCAGGACAGCAATGGTTGAAGACTCCCCTTGTGTTGGTTGGTGTGACTTGCTGCAAACACAATGTTTACCAGTCAGTGCCAATTCTTAGCCATATTAAAGACCTCAGCCATGCTATATATGTCCTCTGAGATATGTACACTCTGTTCCCTTCTGTTCCAGTAAAGCCTCCATGTAAGTTTCTGAAAGTATCTTTCATTTCACCATAATCTCTTAGTCTTGGAAAGGGCTCCTCATGAAAGACAGAAGACAAGAATAGCACCCAGAAGTCTCATGCCACACTGACAGCCTGAGGGATTTCTGAGAACAGTGTTTTTGTTTGTTTGTTGTTGTTGTTGTTGTTGTTGTTGTTGTTGTTTCAGATGGAAACCCATACTGAAGGCATTTTCAGGTCCCTGGCAGCTATCTACACCTTGACGTTTCTATGCAAGGAGATGCAGGGAGCCCTGTTTACAACTACTGTGGCATGTAAAGGCAAATCATTTTACTGCTATGCCTATTTCTGGTTAATTGTGAAAATTATTCCTTTTAGCCACAAGTAAAACCTTTGAGATTTTTCTTCTTATTTCTCTGTATGTCTGGGGAAGCAGGCATCAGTAAACAGTCATGCCCCATTTTGTTTCTAGTTAAATGAATTATCATCATAATAATTACCAGTCAAAACATCTGGTTCGGGCACAGATTGATCCAGAAACTTCTCAGTGTAAAATGTGAGCTTTCTTTTTAATTTCTAGCTGGTTTGGCTTTGCAGCTCCTTGGACTCACTACCACACTCTTTGAGCATGTACCCTTGGAAGTTGGTATTGTATCTGTTTCAAATTTGGATGAGCTATCTTAAGAGACAACTATTGTTGTACACAGTACCATTTTCATGTGTCTTTACTGCTTTGTTGGTTTTCTAGCAAAACCATATTTACAAACCCGGAGTTTGGTTGCTCAAATCTGTCTGTTGCTTCTCTCCATGAAGCCTCCTAGGAGAGCCACCCGGGCCACTTTGGCATTTATTAGGATGCTTCTGTGAGAGATTCCTGTCTAGGATGTGATAGGGTGAGTGCATGGTGGGGCTTGATAGGACAGTTTTCCAGAAGTTTGAACCTTGAGCCATCTTTATGTCAGAGAGTGCATGTGCGTGAACATGCACCCTCCCCACCCCCCCCCCCACACCCTTAACAAAACAGACAAAGGAACCATTGCCCGGCCTATTGTACTTGACTCAGTTGCACCAGAATTTGTAAGAAATCTTCCCAAAGCACACTGAGACTCGCGAGCAACTCAGAATGTATGGATATTTGTCAAAGTCAACCTTAGCTCTAGTACTTTTGTCCTGATCCATGGGTCTGACTTAAAATCCTGGTATTTGCTTAGCATAACTTACACTTATGCACATGTTCCCGGCATCATACACTGAGAGCTGGTTAAGCAAGAAGTTGTGCTGAAGCCCAACGAGTCAGCAAGAGAAAGGAGGTCAGCATGACCCGCTCGCTGACACACACAAAGTTTATGGGTCACAGAGCAGGAGATTTGGCCATATCATTATGAAATGCTCAACCTTCACTGTGGCAGTTTGTCAGATAAATCTGGGAGGTAAACAACTGGGGAGGGCGGGTGGTTTTCATTCTAGATTTCGTTGGAGCCCTAGGCTCCCTGGAGGAGCCCAGGAGAGCAGTTCAAGGCCTGCCTGCCCACTTCAAAGAGGCTCAGCTTCCATCTCTTGCCTACTCAAACATCACAAAAGGGTTGCTTTTTGAAACCTGGATCTGATGCTTAAAATGGAGACAAAACAAAGACAAACATTAGACTGGATGTTCTATAAGGATGCTCTCGGCACTGCGATTTCAAGATCACTTTTTTTTTTTTAAGTGGCTTGCTGAGGAAAACACATTTTCCTCTCTTTAAAACAGACTTGTGTAAGACTACATCAACTCTTTTGTGTGTCAGAGCTGTCTTACAAAATGCTAATTTAACATTTGCAGTTTAAAAATAAGTCAAGGAGAGAAGTTCCCTTTGGCCCATAAGGAGCATATATAAACTTTAGAATGCTTCTATCAAACAGAAGTTTGGGTTTTCCCAGGCTGGGAGGCTTTAGGAATAGATAGCAGCAATAGACGGATCCCTAACACTCTTAGGATCTTGCCCTGAAAAAAGCAGTAGGGTGGATAAGGCGGGGCTGTGAGCAAGCCGACAAGAATGGTGTCAGAGTTTGGAATCTATATGGCCTCATATCTCCTGCCTAGGCTCTTCCATATTAATGAAGGGCAATTAAGAGTTCATTGCTCATTGAGAATATCTGGCACAGAACTGTTTTTCTGTCTTACCACACAGACACCTCATCCTTCCAGAGGGAGAGAACTAGTCTAGAGACCACTTATTCAGGGTTGAGTTGAGGCAGCTAGGCAAAGGCAGTATACTCACTAGAGACACAAAGAGCTGTGACTAAGTATAGCCCATGTTAGGAAGTATTTTGAGAACCCATAAGTTGCCACAGCAAAGTACTACTGACCATGTGGTTTAAAAGAACAGAAGTTTATCTTCTCATCATTTTCAGGGCATGCAGACTAAGATGAGGCTACTCTTGTCTGATACCTCTCCATGTGTCGCAGGCTGCCATTTCATCCATGTCTTCGTATAGTGCCTATGTGCCAGTATCTGCATTGTTTCTGTCTCTGTCTGTTTGTCCTAATCACTTCTTCTTATAAGGACAGCAATCAAATTAGATTAGGATACAGCCCACTGACCTCATTTTAACTCAATTAAGTATAGTCACACTCTGAGGTCCTGGTATTAGGGCTTTCCCATGTGAATTTGTGGGAGGGCACAATTTAGCTCATAACTGTGCTAATAAAGATGGGAGATTTTGAGCTGAACTTAATAACACTATTATTATCATTAGTTATCACGACTTGGCAAGCACTTCTCTCCTCATGATTAATTTCTCGTCAGGCCATCTGAAATGCCTCTCTTCACTTTTCTTTCCTGTGTTTACTTTTCCTGTGTTCCTGCACAGAGCTGACCAACTGTGGCCAGAGCTGGGGACTCAGGGTGTTTCAGCGTGTCTGGGTTGTGAGGGCATGTTGGACACAACCTTCTTGGGAAGGTTTTATATGTCCTCCATGAACTGAACAACTCTGGGCATTTTGGTATAAAGTATTTAATGATGAGACCATTTTGATTTTGTTTTGAGGTAGGGAAACTTTCTTTTTTAAAAAAAGCTACCAAATAAGCAATCATGCCTATGCAGGAACAGGATTTTAACAGTGGGACAGTATGTCACATTTGGAGCCAGACAGGAAAGATAAAAATAGCTCGACACAATGGGGATTATGGAAAGTGCCTACTGAGAGGTTGCAGAGACCCTGTAGGGCCATAAAGGGAAGCGAATGTCCATCTAAGAAGCGACCTTCCACATTCATTTGTGAGTGAAGTGCTTTTTGGGGGTGGCAACTACCTGAGCTCCATAAATACTGGGTGATTGATTACTAGGAAAGAGAGAAGCTGAACCTAGAACTGTCATCCCAGACTTTTGTTTTTAATATTTAAAGAAGCCTGAAGTTAAATCTTCCAGCGTGGCAGCAGCTTAACTCTGGAGTGGGAGATGATACTTCTTGCCACTCCCGAAGGGATTCAAAATGAACAGAGACTCAGAGTTAGTAACAAGCATGGACAGCTTGCCTGTCCAGTCCTAGGTGTCAGATATGTGTCTACATCGATTAAACACTCCCTAGCACCCCTTCTGACTCTTAAGTGTTCATCAGCGAATGAGTCTGGGCAGTTCTGAGTGCTGTCCCAGGGTCTTTTTGCAAGATGGGGTTGGGACCTTTTGCTTCCACAAAGTTGACTGTTGTAACACATAGAGAAAATGATCTTTCTATGGAGCAGTGCAATGGCCGGATATGTCAATCAGAAATCACCCGAGTTATTGTAATGGAGAGGGTTAAATATGAGGACTTGGTTAATAGGCACTAGAACTGAGAATGTGTGGGACTCCGAAGTTTGTTAATGAAAGGCCTTGCCGTTGCTATTTCTAATCTGGGGAAAGAGAGAAGGAAATGAATGGGAACCTGGTAGGGTGTTATAAGGACCTGTGGGAAGTCTTCTGGGGAAACTTGCTGACTGAGGACTGATGGGACCATCAGAATTTGGAGCAGGGGGCCCTGGCACTCTGGCATCCAGTTTTGGAAGTATGTTGTTTGGAAGGTGGCAAAAAGCCGGAAACTAGGACCCATGCTACTGTAGGGCTGAAGGATCAGTAATCAGGAAGCAACAAGTCCTTCTTCCTCTGCCTGCCTCCAGTCCTTTTATGCCCTTACCAGAGCACTTTTGGACAGGTCCTCTATAGAAAGAGAAATGCACATGAGGCTCTCTAACACTGACTTCAGAGATGGGCCTGTGGCTGGGATGCCATAAAAGACTAGTTGGCACCTGAGATTGTCAGCTCAACATGTCTTCTGCCAATGTTAGATCCAACCCCATTGTCACTCTGGGAACTGAAGGGTGCTGAGAGGTATCACATTGCCAGCTCACCTACAGAGCATTATAGGTAGGTCTATCAGGAAGCAATGCTTTAGGACAGTCAGGTGGAGATGAGCTAGTATTTGGGGGAGAGACATGAGAAGGTAATTCTCTAGAGGGAACGTAAAGACAGCAGGCATGGACCCTGGAGACAGACTACCAGTACTGAATGGTGTTCTATCCCTTTAAGCTACCCTGAGCTATGGGTTAGCTACTTAACCTCCATGGAGCTGCTGTGAGGATTAAATAAAATAATCCTGGTAAAGTGCTTAGCCAAGTACATGCTGCAGGGTGACCATTCAATAATGGCTCTATTATTGGAAAATATGTGGAAATGCATTCACCCTCTCCATCCTCGAGAGGTTCCTGTAAATGCAACTGACAGCTTACTTTCTCTTCCTGGAAAGTCTGTGCCACCCAAAGTCTATATTAGATGCAACTTGATCTTGATTGGTCAACTGGCTTCTTTATTCTGCATTGCAAATCTGGAGAGGTAGGATTTCCTGGTTGGTTGTTTTGTCAACATGACATGCACTTGAACTGTTTGGAAAGAGGGAACCTCAATTTAGAAAATGTGCCCACCAGATCAATCTGTGGACAAGCCCATGAACGTTCTTCTTGATTGACATGAGAGGACCCAGTCCATTTTAGGTGGGGCTAATTCTGGGCGATGTTTCTGGATGGTATAAGAGGAAAGGCTGAGCAGCCACGTGGAACAAGTCAGTAAGCAGCATTTCTCCATTCTACATGACCTCTGCTTCAGCTCCTGCCTCCAGATTCTGACCTTGAGTTCCCACGTTGACTTCCCTACATAATGGACTGCCAGCTGTAAGATGAAGTAAACCCTTTGCAAGTTGCTTTTGGTCACGGACTTTTATCACAGCAATAGAAACCCCAACTGAGACAGGTGAGCAGTACCATTCCTTGTACTACTGACCAATGTGACCCAGGTCCATGTGACAGTCACTGCCTTGTGATCTGTGAGTGTTGGTTTGTTTTCTGTCACTGAAATCTGAACAACAGTTCTTTATCATGAACAGAGATGTTGGAGCATCTAGACTCATCTGCTTATTTCTGGTGATTGTGGATCCTCAACCAAATATGATATTTACAAGAGTGGCTTCATGGTACACTTGGGGAAGCACCAATTGCAAAGGCCATGTGCTGTGGTTAAGGCACCCTAGGGCCAAACATTCCACTTCTATCCATGAACTTGTATCATATTTTTGCACTGAGCCTGCTACTATACCCATCTCTGCATGGAAAGCTATGCCAGGGAGCTTTCCTTTCAGTTCTGAGATGGCCTTGCCCATAGCCTTGGTAGTGCCAATGGATGCAGTGATGATGTTCTCGGAGGCCCCATGGCCATCACACCACAATTTTCCAGAGGAACCATCCACAATCTTTTGGTGGCAGTGATGGCATGGGCTGTGGTTATGGGTCTTTCTACAATGCCAGAGTTGTCAAGGATGACCTTGGTCAGAGGAGCTAAGCATTTGGTAGTGCAGTGAGCATTGGTGACAATCTTGAATGAGTTGTCATACTTCTTATGGTTTACACCCATCACAAATGAGGAACATCAGCAGAAGGGTCCAAGATTATGATCCTTTTGAATTCACCCTTCAAGTAAGCCCCAGCCTTCTAAATGATGGTGAAGACAACAGTAGACTCTACAACGTATTTGACAGCAGCATCACCCAATTTGATGTTGGTAGGATCTCATGTCTGGAAGATGGAAATGGCCTTCCTGATGATGACAAATTTTCCATTCTCAGCCTTAATTGTGCTGTGGAACTCACCATTGGTAGAATCATACCAGAACATGTAGGCCATGTAGTTGAGGTCAAAGAGGCCGTAGAAGAGTTGAAGGCAATTCTGATAACTAGGCACCTCAAAAAGCCAAATCCATCTTCCCTGTCCTTCATGAGAAGATAAAGCTGTCTCTGGGATGGAAAGGAGTAGAGAGCTACCTTTAAACATTTTTCTTTTAATTAAATTTACTTTTGTGTATGTGTGTTGGTGGTGGCAGTGTGGCCCCATGGTGTGCAGGCAGAAGTCAGAGAACAACTTGTTGGAGCCAGTTCTCTTCCTCTACCCTATGGGCCCTGCGAATTGAACCCAAGTAGTTTGGTTTGGTGGCAAATCAATTGATTAACGTGGAAAGGAAGGTGTCCGTATGACAATGATATTCCTTTTTTTTATTTGATGTCTGAATTCTCTCCAGTGTAAGACATCACTGCAGTGGCAAGTCCTACTGCCCACCAATAAACAACCAAAAAATAAAAAATAAAACTCCCACCCCAAAATTATCTTCATTCCAGGGACTAAGAGTCTTCAGACCTTGGGTTGCTAATTCCATTTGAAAAGGAGAAAGAGTTTCTTGCAGGAAGCACTTGGGGAACCATGGAATAACTAATGAAGGTTTAAATTAGGAGTTCTCAGTTTGGGTTCATGTCTCAGCTGTTAAGTTGCTGGTGTTAACTGGTGAGCCTACAAGAAAGAGAGGGTACAGCAGATTTTCAAGGCTATGCAATTATCAACTGGGTTTTTGAAGGAATATTTGCAGGAACAAGAAAAAAAATCTCAGTGTCTTTTTTTAAAATACAACCCTTCTAGAAGGAAATATCTACGAATTTACTATGGCATTGGGGACTTAGTCCCACTCTTCTCAGCACGGTGGAATGGTCCTTTGCACAACTCTTCCATCAGCCTGTGCCACTCTGTCTTCTACCAACCGTCTGCCCAGGCCTGGATGACTGTGAAAAGAGCTAGAGCAGACATGTCTGATGGAGGAAGCTGACTCCTGAGCATGTCAGTGTTTAACCTCCTCCAATCTGCTTCATTCTGCTTCCTGGGTCACCCAAACCCTGCCTTTGGGGTTCATGTCTCACCATGTTCTAGAGCTCAGCAAGTGTGGTGCAAAGGAGGGGTCTATTGGCTTTGCACCTGCTCTGTCTCCTGTTATCCCCTGCCTTCCCAGGTTAATTTGGACATTTAGGTTAAATGGATAGATGAAGATGAGGAGGCATTAGTGATGCAGGGACTCATTGGGATGGTCCGCATGACCAATTTGTTACTCACAAAAGAGAGTGTTTGGTTAATGTCAGCGGTCCTGACTCCCAGGCTTGGTCCTCTCCCAACCCTCAGAATAATTTCTACTGACCTGGACCCACAAAGGCCAACTAAAGAAGTACATAGGACCCTTCAATTTTTATGCAGACTGAGATCTGGGGATAGACCTAGGATGTGAGTGGAGCTGGGTGTCTTCTGCTGTTGATACCTGTACTGGCTGGTTTTTTGTGTCAACTTGACAGAGGCTGGAGTTATCACAGAGAAAGGAGCTTCATTTGGGGAAATGCCTCAATGAGATCCAGCTGTGTGGCATTTTCTCAATTAGTGATCATGGGGGAAGGGATCCTTGTGGGTGGGACCATCTCTGGGTTGGTAGTTTTGGGTTCTATAAGAGAGCAGGCTGAGAAAGCCAGGAGAGGCAAGCCAGTAAAGAACATCCCTCCATGACATCTGTATCAGCTCCTGCTTCCTGACCTGCTTGAGTTCCAGTCCTGACTTCCTTTTGTGATGAACAGCAATGTGGAATGTAAGCCAAATAAGCCATTTCCTCCACAACTTGCTTCTTGGTCATGATGTTTGTGCAGGAATAGAAATCCTGGCTAAGACAATACCCCAATCCTTACTGGGTCCAATGGACAAAGCCCACATATCTCTCCTTTTCTTCACAGTTTTCAAAGGAAAAATGGCTTTAAAACTAAGGTAAACTTAAAGGAATACACCATTAAGCACCCCCCAAATCATGTAGGTGGTCCAAAACTGTAATGAGAAAAGGATGGGGGACCTAAAGAGGTTATCTCCCCAGCCATGTGTCCATCTGCTCCCTCGAGTGGGGTGAGCTAAGCTGTCTCTCACTGACAGGACCCCTTTCTCTGCTTGAGGACTTGGTATCTCATCACCTCTGATAGCTGCTCCATTATTGACTTTGAAGGTCCCATTCTCCTTATGGGGCCCACTTGGCAGTAGTTTCTTCCTCTTTAGTCTGGGTCCACAGCAAACCAAAGTTGCACTCAAATGCTCCTCAGATGTGGCCCTGTCCCCATTGCTATGCACAATGCTTTAGCTCCTGGCACACCATTCCTGCAACCCAGGAGTCTAGGGCCAGCCACTGCCCCTGTCCACTCTGAGTCTCTGATTCTTTGACTTTGCTTCTTGTTCCTTTGGCAACCTAGTTCATGTCTGACTAAATTTGGTCTGTGACCTTGACTCTCTAAAGGAGCTTAATGTTAAAAACTCTTCCCAAGCTCTAGTCCAGGCTCAGGACTCTGCTGGCTTTGTGATGATAGTGAAGAGAGAGTGTGCAGAAACATGCCGTTAGGAACTATTCATAGAGCTCTGTATTTGTGATGGTTTGCTTGGCCCTAGGGAGCAGCACTATTAGGAGGTGTGGCCTTGTTGGAATAAGTGTGACCTTGTTGGAGTAAGTGTGTCACTATGGAGGTAGGTTTTGAGACCCTCCCCTTATCCATGTAGGAAAAAGTCTTCTTCTGTTGGCCTTTGGAAAGCTGCTATCAGAGAGTGGAACTAGCCCAAGAGAATGAAGTTTGTTGCTGCTGGACACCAGATCTGCCAACAGCAGTCAACAAGGATGAAAGGAGTTAGAGATTTGAAGAGCACTTTAACATTGGACATGGAGATGCAGAGTTTGGAGTTTGACCAGCTGGCTTTTGGGCTTGCTATGATCCAGTATTTCCTCGTGGTGACATTTTGGAAAGATAATATATATTCTGTGCCATGAGACCTTGGAGATGTGTGATCTGCCTTTCTAATTTTTATTTTATACGGGATTACAGTTAAGTGATTGGATGAATCTCAGGAAAGACTTTGAACTTTGGACTTTTAACATTGTTGAGACTGCTGTAGACTATGGGGACTTTTGAAGTTGGACTAAATGTATTTTTCACTATGCTATGTTTAGGTATGGTCCCGATAGACTTATGTGTTTGAACAAGCCCATGGGGGCCAGGGAGTGAAATGTAGTGGTTTGAATATGCTTGGCCCAGGGAGTGGCACTATTAGGAGGTGTGGCCTTGTTGGAGTATGGGCAGCCTTATTGGAGGAAGTATGTCACTGTGGGGGTAGGCTTTGAAACCCTCTCTCTAGCCACATGGGAGACAGTCTTCTGTTTGCCTTTGGAACAAGATGTAGAATTCTCAGCTCCTTCAGCACCATACCTGCCTGGATGCTGCCATGTTTCTCATCATGATGATGATGGACTGAACCTCTGAAACTGTAAGCCAGCCCTAATTAAATGTTGTCCTTTATAAGAGTTGCCTTGGTCATGGTGTCTCTTCACAGTAGTGGAAACCCTAAGACATTATTATACTAACAAACACCACCTTCCTGCTTAAATCAAAAGTGTTATAAGTTTAGGGCCGGGAGTGTAGTTCAGTGGTAAAGAACTTGCCTTGAATGCACAAAAGCTCTGGGTTTGAGCATCAACACTGTTCAAGAATAATATATATATATATATATATATATATATATATATATATATATATATATGTTTATAAAGGTACAAAGAATGGGGAACCCACAGAAAACCAAAGTGGGCTATTTGAGCGATGCATGTTTAAAAATAATTATAACAACAGTTGCTTATTGAGCAATGGAAATGTTTTGGGTGCTGTGAGTTCTGGTGCACGGGATTTATGGGTGGTACAGCAGAGTCTCTGTTTTCATGGAGCTGAGAATCTAGTGGGAGTGAATAGACAATGAGTATGACTAACAAGTAGATTGATTGGTATACAGGAAGGAGAATGCAAGGGACATCAACAGAGCAGACAGCAATGATAGCACCTGGAGGGGCAGGCTGCACACTTAAAGGAGGAGGTCAGGAAAGACCTCTTGGAGATGAGTTCATCTAAATGACTTCAAGGAAAGAAGGTAGTGATCTCATCAGAAATTTAGAACAGGCAAGAATGTCCTGGGCAGATATGTCGTCCTTTGCGAAGGCCTTTAGGTGTGCAAGGAATAGTAAAGAAGCCAACATGCTTGAAACTGAACACCTGGAGGTACAGCAAAGAGGTTGTGGAAGGTGCTATGGGTATCGTAACATCTGAGTCTCTGAGAAGGATCAGGAGCCAAAGTTTGGGTTTGCACAGACAAATGATGTAATCTGACACATAAGTATACTTAAATTTTATTCATTTATTATCATCCATTATTGTTCTCTCCCTCTCCCTCTCCCTCTCCCTCTCCCTCTCCCTCTCCCTCTCCCTCTCCCTCTCCCTCTCCCTCTCCCTCTCCCTCTCCCTCTCCCTCTCCCTCTCCCTCTCCCTCTCCCTCTCCCTCTCCCTCTCCCTCTCCCTCTCCCTCCCCTCCCCTCCCCCTCCCCCTCTCCCTCTCCCTCTCCCTCTCCCTCCCCTCCCCCTCTCCCTTTTCCTCTCCCCCCCCTGTGTGTGTGGTGGTGGGGGACATCCCATAGCATGTGTAAGAAGGTGAGAGGAATACTTTGTTAAATCAGTTTTCTTCCACCTTTCCATGGGTTCTGGGAATTGAGCTCAGACCACCAGGTTTGCATAGCAAGTGTGTTTAGCCACAAAGCCATCTCTCTGGCTCTGACATATTTTGAAAGAGCTTTGTCTTAACTTATTGATCACTTGGGATGATGTCAGGAATTATGCTGAATAGCAAACATAAACTGTCCCGTCAAATCTATGCAGTAGCTTTCAGGAAGATTATGTTATCATATTTAAATTGTAAGAAGCAAGGAAACAGAAGCTCAGAATGCCAGGCCACTGCATGCCCTTAGATAGTGAACGTGCCTAGGATCTGTGGGGCCCCAGAAGTCTGATTGGGGCTGAGATTCACAGCTCCTTTCTGATATTTGAGGTGGCTGTGTGGGCCTTGCTTCTGTTGGACCTTGTAGACCAGCCCCAACCTCAGTGGCCAGGCCATCTCTACAGAGGGCTGGGCTGGCAGGGAGTGCTTCCTCTGGTCTCATTTAGCTCTCTTCACAATGATTACTTTATTCCTGCCTTCTCTGAATTAAAATCTTTCCCCACATATGACATTTTACAGTTTAAAGTCTCCGTTCATAAGATCTAGCTCATATAATCCATGCTCCAGGAAGGACAACTGAAACTGATTCTTGGACACTTTTTAATGATGCATCCCTTCAACCTTCAGTTGAAGCAGGGTTAGGGCTCTGATGCACACGTGGTTGTGCAGCTCTGATGTGAACAATACCAGCCCTCTATCCCAGGCCTTTTTCACAGAGTTGCCGTGAACTCCCCAGAGAGAACAATACATCCTCAATCTCTGGATGACCATGGGGCCCAAATATGACACTAGCATCCCCCCAAAGTGGGAATCTAAACCTCGGCCTATTCGGGATGCTTTAACTCCTTATCTAAGCCATTCACGTGTATCTGAGAAGTGTGGGTATAATTAGAGTTGGAGAATTTAGTGCAAAGTTTAGGATGAGATATGAGCGTTCTGTTGGGGAAAAGATCTCTAGAAAGCTGTTTAAAAGGCTGGGGAAAACTCCCTGGTGCATGTGTCAGCCTGCTGTGTTGGTGTGTGTGTGTGTGTGTGTGTGTGTCTCAGCCTGCTGTGTTGGGCTGTCCCATGTCTGGAGATTTTTCAGCAGCCATGACAGTCAAATCTCTAAAGACAGTTGTTGTTTCAAGTGTGCAGGCACCTCATCAGAAAATGTTACAGAATGAAGAAAACAGTAGAAACCCCAGTTTATGGCTTCCTTGGGAAGGTGTATTTCTGCCATGGGACAAAGCAGAGTATGCCTCCAGAGACATGAGACAGAAGGACAGAGCTCAGCTGCTGACTTTGTCAGCTTAGCACACAAGCATGGCCTAAGTCCCCACTTGGAGCTCTGGAGGAATGGCTGGGAGTTGTGCAGAAGTTTGCCTGGATTCTGACCTTTCCCTCAGCACAGGAGGCTGGTCCAAGATCACACTCATCCTGGGTGTGAGGAGGCTGGTCCAAGTTCACACTCATCCTAGCAAGTGTGAGGAGGCTGGTCCAAGTTCACACTCATCCTGGGTGTGAGGAGGCTGGTCCAAGATCACACTCATCCAGGGTGTGAGGAGGCTGGTCCAAGTTCACACTCATCCTAGGAAGTGTGAGGAGGCTGGTCCAAGATCACACTCATCCTAGGAAGTGTAAGGAGGCTGGTCCAAGATCACACTCATCCTGGGTGTGAGGAGGCTGGTCCAAGATCACACTCATCCTGAGTGTGAGGAGGCTGGTCCAAGATCACACTCATCCTGGGTGTGAGGAGGCTGGTCCAAGTTCGCACTCATCCTGGGTGTGAGAAGGCTGGTCCAAGATCACACTCATCCTGGGTGTGAGGAGGCTGGTCCAAGATCACACTCAACCTGGGTATGAGGAGGCTGGTCCAAGATCACACTCATCCAAGGTGTGAGGAGGCTGGTCCAAGATCACACTCAACCTGGGTGTGAGGAGGCTGGTCCAAGATCACACTCATCCAGGGTGTGAGGAGGCTGGTCCAAGATCACACTCATCCTAGGGCATGTGAGGAGACTGGTCCAAGTTCGCACTCATCCTGGGTGTGAGGAGGCTGGTCCAAGATCACACTCATCCTGGGTGTGAGGAGGCTGGTCCAAGTTCGCACTCATCCTGGGTGTGAGGAGGCTGGTCCAAGATCACACTCATCCTGGGTGTGAGGAGGCTGGTCCAAGTTCGCACTCATCCTGGGTGTGAGGAGGCTGGTCCAAGATCACACTCATCCAGGGTGTGAGGAGGCTGGTCCAAGTTCACACTCATCCTGGGTGTGAGGAGACTGGTCCAAGATCACACTCATCCAGGGTGTGAGGAGGCTGGTCCAAGATTACACTCATCCAGGGTGTGAGGAGGCTGGTCCAAGATCACACTCATCCAGGGTGTGAGGAGGTGGTCCAAGATCACACTCATCCTAGGGCATGTGAGGAGACTGATCCAAGATCACACTCATCCTGGGTGTGAGGAGGCTGGTCCAAGATCACACTCATCCTGGGTGTGAGGAGGCTGGTCCAAGTTCACACTCATCCTAGGGCATGTGAGGAGACTGGTCCAAGCTCACACTCTCACCCTGGGAGGTAGCATTGCTTGGTTCTTGGCTTGATGAAGCATGTTTGGCTAAAGGGCAAATGCCAGATTCCCGTGAAGAGCACTCCCCTGTGAGCCTCTGGGTATGTCAGGCGAAGCTGGAATGTCAGTCTAGAGTCCGTATGTATGTGGGCCTCTGTTTATATAAAATGTCCAGAAGAACAGAGCAGATGTTGGCTCAAATGGCCTTTTATGCACGTCAGTTTACTTTCAGAGGTGGAGAGGCGAGGCAGGTGAAGGCCTGGAGTAAGGCTGGAAAAAGTCAGATTCTTGGACATGGTAGAAAGAAAAATGGAACTATGTGAAGGTGAGTACAACAGGGGGATGGAGGGGATAGCCAGGGAGTATCTGTGACCACAGACGTTGTCATTGTCATGTGCCTGAACTCATGAATCACTGCAATGGAGAGGTGCATTCCACTTGTTCAAAAGTAGACACAACCCAGGAGGGCCATGCTCTTCCAAAAAGAGCTTTTTCATTTCATTTTATATTTATTGGTTGATTGGTTGATTGACTGTCCTGGTGATTTGCTAGGAACCAGACATAAGCGATGGAAGCAAGCAATCTGGTTCCGTCATCGAGGACTTTTGCAGTTTGAAGCACTGCTGACCAGTATACTTGTTGAGGGCCGTTGCTTTTCCACAATTCTGTATTGTAGAGGCTCACCACAGGGGCTGTGGAACACTCAGTCTGTGGAAAAGAGTGACACACTGGAAACATAAACTTTGAATTATATGTGCTATGATAAAATCAAAATTGATTATCATCTGAACAGCCCCATGCTGTCACTAAATTTGACAATACAGGTTTAGGGAAATATCAGCATGCTTTGGACTGAGAGCCTCAGAATACCCAATCCCTATGAGCACGTCCAGTGGTGTGTGGTGCTGGGTTGGTCCAGTGCCACCCTGGAGGATTCAGATGTGTTCTATGTGTATAGGGCTTTTTAACTTCCTTAATTTTGACCTGTTCTAGCCTGAGGCATTCGTAGTCAAAGCATAAACCACTTCTTAGAAGCCCCACTACCCCTTCCCCCACATACTTTCTGTCTCATGGAAGTCTTTATGCTTGAATGCAAAGCACATATTGTCCTGACAAGGCGAGTGAGGCTCACCCTTCAGTATGCGAAGGCTGAGCTCTCCCGAAGCATGAGAGCTGATGCTGAACCAAGTTGGCTTGTGCTGCCAAGAAGAAGGGAGTACCGGGGGGGTGTTAAGTAGACAGCAGCAGAATCAGACCAGCAGGGATTCCAACATGTATGCAATTCTAACACATGGAAAACATAAGGCTATAGCAGAGGTGTGAATGAAAGGGCTATGAGAGTGCCGAGCAGGGAGTGAGAAAAATCTTCTTGGGAGAATTAGAAGTGTCAGAGAAAACAGAGGCTTTGAGTGGAGCCTTGGAGAAAAGGATTAAGAACAGTCACACACACACACACACACACACACACACACACACACACACACACACACTGCTTTGCTTGTGAATGAGCATGTTTTACAGATTGCTCTAGCACACGTGGAACTGTTCAGGCTGCCATGCCTGTATCATCTCTGCCGCTTCCTCAAGCTAGCTGTAACTTTTCTTCCTCCTCTCTCCCCTAATAAGAGGTGAGGTCTATTGAGGCACTCACTCCTCTTTGCTCTGTTCTGCCGCCATCTTTCAAACAAGCCACCTACCCTACACACTTAGACCTTCTCTGCTTTGTCTAACTTCTCCCAGAAGGCCCCATGGAAACATTCTGTGTGAGAGGCAGTTTGCAGAATAAACATGAGAGCTGGGACACAAGCACTCATCTTATCCAAGACCCGATGCCCTCTCATGGTCCTCGATAATCCATGACAGCTCCATGGACATGGCTCAAGCCAACACTTGGTGAGTCAGGAAGATACAGGAAAGGAATACCAAGAACAGCAGCTATAATGGTGTCTACCATAATGTTCTTCCTTCCAGCTCCTGTCTCGGGAATTCCCGTGACGCACTGGGGCTGCCTCTTTAGGGCGCTCAGCCTCCCAGGGATCCTGTGTCAGTTTTTAGTAGAAGCTGACCAGGGAAATGGCACGTGCTCCTCTCTCCATCAAGACTATCATTGTCCTGACCCACAGTGAGCACGTTCTCATTGACGAATGAGATTATTTGGGAGTAAAAGGTCATCTGTATAGTGTGGGACAATTCCTCACTGAAGTACACACATATGCACACAGTTTTACACACACGCATGCTCTCACGCTCGCACAGCACATGTACTTGGTTGTCAAAGGAGCTCTTCTCACAGCAGCGTTTTTCCCCCCTTTCCCCATTCAGTAAATTTTGCTGAGAAAATGCGGGTGACTGCAGGAAAGAGCTAAGTGCTCTGGTGGGAAGGAGCTATTATGCCAACATAGTGTTGAGTCTTCTAATTTTTAGCCAATTGTTTAAAAGACGACAGACGGTAATGTTTATGAGATGTATAATTCAAGGCAAATCTGTCCAGATAGAGAGGATAAACGTCTTTAACTCGCCTAACAAATGTCGAGCGGCATCCAGATAAATAAAACCAGCAGAACCCAAGGCACATAATTGCAGCTTTGCGGAGATAGGAAAACAGTTTTTCTTTGAAAGAAAGAAAAGAACTATGTGTGCTTGAATAAGAAGTTGAGATTTTTCTATCCTCCAGTGTCAATCAAATGCGCTATCTGTCACAGGTGAAAATAGGACAGATCCCGAGTCTGGGGGGAATCTGAGGTGCATGTGCCCTCCCCAGGTCATGCTGCCTGCCAGCTTTGCAGTTTCCCCAACTTTTGTTTTGAGCCAGATAACATGATCTTTGTTTCATTAATATTTAAGAGTAATTTAGATTGTGCCAGATGATCTTAAAGCTCATTTAAATCAGCTTGAAGACGATATTAAGCTTTCTCCCAGCATAATCTACTGCCGTAAGTGACGGTGTCATCTGCATATAAATGACGGCCGGATATGATAATGAATAACAGAGATGATCAATATAGAATGACAAGTGCTTTTGATTCCAGATAAATCTCCCAGAGACCCATTCTTTGGTTTGCAGAGCTCGAGATGTGTTATCATTTTGGTCCTAAATTTTCTAAAGAAAACACAAAAGTTTTTTTTTAATAAGATGAATCCTTTATTGTGTTAGAAAGGGGGGGAGAGTCCACAAATTATACACGCATTGTTTTGCAAATACAAAAATTAGAGTTTGCACAGATCGTTGCTTTGTTAGATTGAACAACTGTCTCTTGGCAATGCCAGGTTTCCTTTACTTCTTTTCTTCCTTCTCTTTCTCCTCCTCCTCTTCTTCCTCTTCCCCCTCCCCCTCCTTTTCTTTCAGATACCAACAAGCCATTTATTTCACTTGGGACTGGTTTGAACACTTGGTTAAACTACCATAAGCTTTTGGAATTCTTGTCTCTACTGCCTTGCAAAAGACATCTTTCTCTACTGAAGAAAAAAAAAATCATGTGATTTAATAAACCACATCTTCCTTGTTGATTAACCTAGGGCTTACTAGAGTCCCTTATTTGAGTAAAATTAACTTTGAATAACCATGCATTAAATGGGATTTTAGAGAATTAAATTAAGGACACCCTTCCCTCTCCTAGGACAGACACCTTTCATTATCAAAAGGAAAAATAAAATAAGAAGAAAATGAAGACAAAAAGGAAAAATAATAATTAAAAAATAGGCAAAAAGAAACATCAGCATCAGTAAGTATGTGTGTGGCTAATGGGAGAAGTGTGTGGTGGCAAACGCAGACAGTGTGCATCGAGGTGCTAGCTCTACTTCCTGTCTTCCTGCCACCCCGTCTTCCTTTTCTCTAGAGCCTTGCCTGGACTCTCCCAACTCACGAGGCTTCTAAGTCATGTTCAGGAGTTGTGAGACATGGCCTTGAAGTTTAGAACTGGAACTCAGAGTGAAGCCTTCTCTTGACCTGGGAGAAGAGATTTCCTGCTTCTCACAGACAGTAGATTCATTCGCCCTCTGGGCCCAGGAGGAGGGGGATCATTGCAGAAGTGTCATGTGCTGTGGTTTTGGTGTGGCTCGTCCTATGGGTCATGACCCCTTTGGGATTTGTGTATGAGGTACCCTACACACCAGGATTTTTTTTTTTTTTTTTTTTTTTTTTTTTTTGGTTTTTCGAGACAGGGTTTCTCTGTATAGCCCTGGCTGTCCTGGAACTCACTTTGTAGTCCAGGCTGGCCTCGAACTCAGAAATCCGCCTGCCTCTGCCTCCCAAGTGCTAGGATTAAAGGCGTGCGCCACCACCGCCCGGCCACACCAGGATTTTTAAGTGACTACTATGTGCCAGGTATTGTGCAAAACACATGACGAATCAAGATGGACGATGTTCACTTCCTAGACTATGTAGTATTGTGGCAAGATAGACACCTACAGAAAAATGTCCAGTGCTTATGCATTGATGTGCCAGTCAGTGGCAGAGAAAGAGTTTGGATGCCAGAAAGGATCAGAAACCTCAAGGAGAAGGTGACACTTGGGGAAGAGTCTTTAAGAAAGGAGTGTAGACATCTAGGTAGGTAGGAAGAAGACATGAAGATCCCAGGCCAAGGCATGCTTGCTGTGGATCTGCCCTGAGAGCTCTGCCTGGATGGGAAGGGGCCAGATGTGCACAGGTCATGGAGGACCAGTTTCTAGTGATAGAGGCTGAGTTGAGGCACACCTCCGTCTGCCTGCTCATGTGATCACCTGTAATCCACACAGTTTCCTCAAAGCCTGCTGTGTCCTTTCCTAGCACCTACCAGAGCCACATATCACCTAAGGACCTTTCACCTTCTTGGGTAGAGATGATGAGAAGATAGCCATTTTTGGGGGGAGAAGACTCTCAGAGGTTGCCATAGCCCTGACGGCCCATGGACTGCTCATGTGACATTTGCTGGGAATTTAAAGTTCAGAGAAGGCCATTGTCCTCCTGGAATCCAGAGGCCTTTTGACAGTGATGGAGGAGACTTCCCACGGTGATGTGCCTTCTGACCTGTATTTTTAGTGGCTCTTCTTAAAACCAGAACGTTCCTGTCTACATCTGAGTAATGAGATCTGGAGGTCTAGGCAACAGTCCATCTCAGCAGCATGAGTCAGCCACTGAGTGGAAGAATCCCATTGGGATCTGACCACCTCTTTGTGGCTGGTATTTGAGGTACCAGCACAACGGCAAGACCTTGTGGGACACGTTATCCTGAGTGCTCTATATGCTCACCACTGTCTTCAGTCATACAAAGGAGGAGGACTCTAGTCAAGCTATGAAGCATCTACAGCTTGTTGGCTTCTGACAAGTGGTGAAGTGGGTAAGAACAGGTCTATGCTTCCCACAGGTTCTCTCTAGGTGCATGCCATGGCTCTCCATTGAGGATGCATAGGCTCCACATACCACTGTGTATGCTTACGTTGTCTTCACTCATTACAGTAGTGAAAAAACTGATCTTTGACTTTCCTCCAGTCTATGACTATTATCCTATAATAAAAGTGAAGAAACTGAGGCAGGGCTTCTACACCAGAAGAATAGGGATTTAAACCCAAGAAGCTGAACCCTTGCTGGTCACAGTACTGGCTTCCATGGTTCTTGAATAAACCTGCTTGGTTACATCACTTCTTGGAGACTTCTCGCCCGGAGCTCCTGCTTCTCTTCATTGGTTTCCAGAGCTAAGCACACAAGCTCTTAGAGAGGAGGTAGTGGTTGTCCGGGGATGGCGCTGCTGGTGGGAAACACACTTGCTTTTGTGTCTCCTCCTTTTCCTTGTCTCCTAACCCCAGGGTCAGGTATCAAGAAGAAGGAACACACCCCTACCATCAACACCCAAAGTTGATATTCTAATTAAACTAGTTCTTGAACAGTAGGTGTCCTTTTGCACACTAAACATCTACAGATTACTGGAGACTGACCAGTGCTGAGAGGACTGCTGGGGACTTCCAATTGCCTCCTTCCTTTTCTGCTTTCTTCTTTGCCTCTGTTCTTACTTTGTTAAGGAAACCATGGGCTACTTAAGCAATGGACAGGTGTTTTCATCCCTTATGGACCTCACTAATAAGAGCTTGCCAGGTTCTAGCTCAGCTCTGTTGGGTAGTCTGCGTGAGGGAAGGAACGTCTTTTGACGAGGGGAAGCGGTGGTGGGCCCGGCCTGGTGATAGCTCAGGTCCTTACTTTAGGCATTGCGAGGCATACCTGAGAGATTTTAAAATCTCAGTGCTCAGAGCACTTCCAGAACTATTAAAGTGGAATGGGGGAGGGGCTCAGGTGGCATATCTCTTAAAGATCCTTGTGTAGCTCCATTTTGAGCTCATATCCACACCACATTTACTCTGAATGCAATAGACTGGTGTAACCCTAGCCCACCTGTTTTTATGAAAGGAAGTGTGAGCCCACAGTAAAACATAGTGTGTCCTGCAGCTCACATGTGGATTCTCAGGAAGGGCTTTGGTTCCTCCCTGTCCTTGACTTGTGGTCTGGAAGTATCTGAGAGCCTGGGTGATTAGTTATCTATCATGACATGACAAATGACCCCCCACTTAGTAACTTAACCAGAGCCTGTGGGGGCTGCCTTGCAGGGAGGTTCTGGATCAGAGCCTATCTAGTTGTATTACTGGGAGACCTTGAGTATTTTCTGGTCCCCAGCCCAGCAGCAGCCTTGGCTCCTGAAAGAGAAGAAATCAAACAGTCCATAGCAACAGACACAGTAGTCAAGAGATAAACTAGAGCGTTCAGAAAGCAAGCAGCAATGCCCTTGATCCTGGCAGGCGTTGGACTTGTATTTCCTCACCTTGTTATCTCCCTCCCTACCTCCCCAGAGAGGGTACTTTGGAGAAAAGGACACAATTTTCTTAGAAGAATATTTTACCCAGAATTCAGTCTGTTGTAAGTAAGTAGATACATAAGATGCAAGAATATGTATAGAGTTCAAGTATCCCTCGTGTTTAAAAGTTTATGAAAGGAGAAAGGGGAAACGCATTCTGTGCATGCTCCCCGTACCTGATCCAGCTGACAAGCTAGAGCGTCTACCAGTATGACCTATTTTTCTTTATGTCCTGTTTTGGAAGCCCTAAGCTGGTCCAGCTGGAGAGACTGCCACTCAACTTTCTATGGCCTAACTGGAGTCAACCACCATTAATTATTGTTATTACATCCTGACCCTTTGGCCAATCCCTTCTGGACCTAACTTTTTGCTTTCCAGATTGAAGGCATGAGAAGGCTCGTGACACAGGACTTGGAGTGTACATTTCCAAGACAGATTATGTACTTAGCTGTTGCCAGCAAGATTTGGTTCCTCCCTTTCGCAGGTATGCTGTTCATGACACGGCAGCTGGCTTTCCTGGAGGAGACTGTGGAAGAGAACGAAAGAAGGAAGTCATGTTGCTCTTGCTGTTCTGATTCTCCATGTCTTTGTAGTGTGTCACTCTGTCACAGTAGCCCCCGCCTCGTTCATGTCTATAGAAATAAGTCACTGGATGCAGCCCAAGTATTGAGAAGAGAAGCAGATCCTACCTTTTAAAAGGAGAGGCAAGCAAAAAATTTGTGGACCTATTTAAAAATTGTCACCATAGTGGGACCTTTTGACTACTTTCTGGGTTCCTCTTTCTACCATTCTCCACCTGTCCCATCCTTTCAATCCCCCAATACTAAGTAGGAAAGAAAGAAGGATGGAGGGGAAAGCAGGTGTCAAGATCTTCTGAGGCAACTTTGATCTTCACAGTCAGGATATCCAATTTCTTTTTCTAGTTTCTTTATGTAAGACCACTTGACACACTGCTACTCAGCAACCAGCAGCCACCAGCAGCAGCAGGAGGAACAGCAGAGGCCATATCCCTTCCAGGGCTCTAGCATTTATATACCCCTTTCAAGAGTCCCCAGAATCCCAGACATCATATGCTTGCAGAAATTATTTGCAACTGGCAAAATCACAACCCTGCTAGAGCATGAGGCAAATCACAGTCAGCTGCTGTGGACAATCTGAACCAGCCCCATATCCCACACCTAGGGTCCAAACAAAAGCATATTCCTATAACATTTCTGTGTTTTTAAAGAAACCAAAATTCCCATTATAGATTACAAAGAGTATCAGAAAATCGTGACTTTCCTAGTGGACTTTGCTCCTTGTGCCAAGGTATACCATGATGGTGCATGCAAAGCTGGCACACAGTGACTGCCGGGCTAGTGCCTCTATCTCAGCTCTCTTTCTTTTTCAATCTGATCCTAAGTCTTCTGCTATAGCCCGATGCCTACAGACTGCTCCTCATGGTTTGCTCAGCCTGCTTTCTTATAGCAACCAGGACCAACAGCCTAGGGGTCTCACCACCCACCATGGGCAGGGACCTCCCACAGACTTGCCTGTAAGGCCAATGTTGTGGAAACATCTTCTCAATTTAGAGTCCCTATTCTTCAATGACTCTGGCTTGTGTCAAATTGACAGAAAACTGAGTTGACAGCAAAAGGCTTGATATCCAGCTAGGAGTACTGAGAAGCAATGGAAGCCCTAATAAGTTGATTTTTTCACTAGGGGTGTGTCCTTGGAGGACATTATGACATTCTGGGTCCCTTCATCTTTTGCCTCTTGGCTATGAGGTGAGTGGTTTGGCCCCCTATGTGCTCCTGCCATGATATACTGCCACACTCAAATGAACACAGCCATAACTAAAAAGTGTAGGGCACACAAATGTTTTCTCATACAAGCTAAGCATCTCAGGTAGCTTGTGACAGGAGCTGGCTTCTCATACTTCCGCTTACCTTAAATCTTTCAAAAGAGAGACGCCTGCACACAGGGTCTACAGCATAGTATCTGCTTTATCACTAGTTATCATTGCTAATCTTTTACTGTGATTAATTTGCAAATTGAACTTTGTTACAGGTGTGCACACAGAGGAAAACGCACAGTATATGTAGGGTTCAGCATTACTCGCAGTTTCACACAGCCTCGGTGGATCTTGGAAATCATTCCTTCAGACCAGGGAGCACTGCTTTGGGTGAGAGAATTTTGTTCTTATTACCAGGTTCAACTGATATCAGATAAAATCTGGACTTGAGTTCTTGGGAATTAGAGTCACAGTGGGAAAAAAATAATCCTGTTTGTCACATTTTAAATGTGGATTTTAAATTAATTGGATGCAATTAATGTAAGTTAATCATACTTAAGGCAGAGGTTTTAAAAGTGTGTTCTGACGAATCTAAGAGACTATGAAGATCTTTTGGGTTTGAGAATCCTTGATTTAAAATGCTATATGTTACTAAATGTAATCGAATAATGTATATTTAACAATCAGTGTATTGGCTTTAGTTATCACTCTAGTTTTATGTGTGTGAGCCTGAAGACTGGAATAAAGTTGTCCCTGCTATCACTAGTAAAGGAAAATTATCTTAAGATTGAAAAGCAAAAAATGAAAAAGGGTTAAACTATTACGTTTGTAGTTACTCATCTGTGGGAATGAGCCTTCCCTCGGTATTATACAATCCTATCTAAACATAAACTAAATTGGACGCTTACGCTGATACAACTTTGATTGACATCTAAATCCCCGTTGCAAATCGTGGGTCTCGGCGATTCTCTATTATTACTGCCTTTGGTGCCTCATAAATGAAAGTTACAAATTAAAGCCTACAAAAATAAGTATTTAAAATAATTTGTCAATGTTAGTCACTACATCAGAATGCTAACTGCTTCAAACTTCAGGCAGCCCGTCTCAAATGGCTGAAGAAGAGTTTGTCATGGCTCACGAAAGGAAATACCAGAGCTGGTAAATTTGCTGGTTCAGCAATATCCTCTCACAATTCCTAGTTCACCTTTCTTGCCTTTTGCCTTTTGCCTTTTGCATTACTGGCGAAATGGCAAGATGGCCACCACAATTCCTAGTATCCTGTAAATGCCTGGGAACAGTCAGTGAAAGAAACCCAAACGTATTTCTTTTTAACAGCAATGGGATTTTTCCAGAAGTTCTTTAAGCAAGTGTCTCCAGGCGTTTCACGTTCCAGAACTGCAGTCCATGTGTTCCTACACTCGGGTAGAAAACCACCTTAAACCCCAGGCTCTGCCAACAGGAATATAGGGAGAAAGAACGCTGCACCACGCCACACCACGCCACGCCACGCTACGCCACGCTATGGTCATCAATTACTAGAATTTCAGTTCCTTGTATGAATCAACAAAACCATTTTGCTTCTGTTTGTTTGTTTGTTTGTTTGACTGTTTGAGACAGGGGTTCTCTGTGTAGCCCTGGCTGTCCTGGAATTCACTCTGTGGTGTCGAACTCCGGATTGCTGTGACTAAAGGCATGTACTACCATGCCCAGTGACCATTTTGCGTCTTGAAATAAATAAATAAATAAATAAATAAATAAATAAATAAATAAACAAACAAACAAACAAACAAACAAATGGTTGGAGGGTTGGAGTGATGGCTCAGAGCACATCCAGAGAAGTCAAGTTCCTAGCAAATATATTGGGTAGCTCATAATGACCTCTAACTTGACTCCAGAGGTCCTGACATTATTTTCTCTCTTACACAGGCACCTGAGACATGTGTGCATACAGTCCCCATGTGCATATACATTAGCACAAAAACTAAATCTTTACAGAATAATTGCTGTTTGGCTGCTGGCCCCATGGGCTGCTGATGAAACAGCTAGAGAGTGTGCCGGGGAGTCTTTGAGAATGACAGAGTTTTCTTGCCTCAAGTGTGCACACCTCTGAGAGCTAAGGAGCTGGGCCTGTCAGCCACTGCCAGTACCCAAAGTAAGTAGCGTCTGGATTCCTGTCTTGAGAATTTGAAGAATGAACTTCAGAGACAACAGGAGGGGGAGTTTAGAAAGGAGTCCATTGCAGGATTGTAAGCAGGAGGAAGAAAGCAGGCAGGAGCAGGTCCCAGAAGATGGGGTACCTTCAAGCTGCTAGTCTAGGGTATTTTATAAGGCTTATGGTAGAATCTGAAGAATGGCCTGTGGAGTGATTAGTCCGGTGGCTCAACTCTGAGCTCCAGGTGCCCCTTCGCGTCAATCATGTCTGCACCACAGCTTCTAGACCGTGGGGCTCTCTTAGGTGGAAACAGAAAAGAAAAATGGCAGGAAACAGAACCCTTGTCCCATCCTCCTTGTTTCCACACCCCACCCTCAGCATTTCTAGCCTCTGGTCAGGGCAGAACGAAGGCGGTTTGGGCTAAGGCTAAGCATGAAGGTTTGCTTTTGTGTACACAAACCCATACACTCCTCAAACTACAGGATTGTCTTGGGCTGCAAAATCTCACTGCTCCTTGGTCATCAGGGAAATATCTTTAGAAAAACAGTCAGACATAGATGTCGTCCTGGACTCCCTGACCTGTAATCTCCTGCAGTGGGTAAAAGGTTTCCAGATTGGGGTTCAAGATGGACACCGAGATGCGTTGTCTGTCCTTTTGGGTGGAAAATTTGTTAGGCAAGTTATTAATGCCTCAGATGGACAGAACAGCAGTGTGGGGTGGACTCTGAGGAGAGCTCAGGCCAACGTGAGAGAATGAGGGGCCATTCCTTTGAGGTTTCAGAGAAAGGAGGGGCTTCAGTCTGAGAAGTTTGTTATTTTTTTGACCCATGGTTGTCTGTTGCTAGGAGTGACCATGGGATGGTGAGATGAAGGCGATCAGGTAATGGATGAACATCTCTCCTTGCTGGCTTTACTGGGAGTCACATTGCAGGGGAGGCAAAACTCTAGATATATAAATTCACTTTAGTTCCACAAACCATTTTTCTTCAGTTTCTAGAATTGCCACACTTCAACCAAAGTGGAGGAGCTTTACAGAATGGTGTGACCCTGGCCACTGATAGGGTATAGGGGTTTAGTTCTTCAAAAAGTGACTTGGAGAGTCTTGCTTGCTTTCAGGAAGCTGTGGCAGTTTGTCAGTGCTGAAGATAAGGCTGTAGATGTGGGCGGGTGTCAGGTTTAAGACTTGGACTTTGTCGAAGAGAAACCAACAGATCAGCACGGTTGTAATTGTTTTGCTAAAACACAGTTGATGGGATCGGTGTGGTGGCCAACGCCTTTAATCCCAGCACTTGGGAGGCAGAGGCAGGCAGATTACTGAGTTCGAGGCCAGCCTGGTCTACAAAGTGAGTTCCAGGACAGCCAGGGCTATACAGAGAAACCCTGTCTCACAAAACAAAAACAAAACAACGAAAACCACAGTTGATGGACAGGCAACGGGTGTTAATCTGGGGTTAATCCAGAGCAGCTGGGATAGAAGAGTGGACAGAACAGGAGAGAGGCCAAGAGAGGCAAGGAACGGGACTTGGTTTCTAATTAAGTCAAACGACAGATCTGAAGAGCTTCCTAGGTGTCTACCTTGGGTGATTGTCGCTCAGCAGGCCACTTTCTGTCATGGTATTCTGACTTGAGTAAGGTGGCTCCCCTTGTCCAGCCAAGTTGCCTTTAACTAACTTGTTCTTCCATCCCTTCCTTGTGCCCTCTGTTCTTGAACTTTCCAAGCTCACCTGCCCTCGCCTTTTCCCAGCCCGCCTTCCCTGCTGCTCCGGTTCAACCTGGCAGTTCACTTATCACCAGAGCAGCCCTGTCTTAAATAACCAGGCTTCTCCTGGAACTTGACCTGACAGTTTCTGTCTGCTGGAAAGAGGAATAAAGCAAGCCAATGGATCCAGAGGGGAACATCCCCACCGAGGAGAGAGCTCCGTCCAGCTGGGTAGGGTTTGAATAAGATGTTTATGATTACATGAAGAAAACCAAGAGAAATGCATAGTGAGGAAGACAGTTGGACTCTCCGATTGCTTTCTTGACTGCTCAGATTTATTCCATTACGTTGTATCCTATGTAAAATGAATTCTGATGTTTTGGTAAAACACTAATGGGTACCCAGTGATCAGTAGAGGAGGTTCAAATGAAAATCCGTGAAGTCCACGAACGTTGGGGATTGAAGACACTACCCAGGAGACACTGATAGAATTACCTTTTCCCTGCCCCACCCCCAGAAGCGTTCTTTCCAAGATGACTAGGTCAACACGAGCTCTAGCCTCTCACACAAATGCCTTTACGTGCCCTCCAAACCCCAATTGCTCTGTGCTCTGGAAATCCAAATTATATTAGCTGTGTCTAACTCAGGTAAACACAGGAAATCTACTTCTTTGCCACACAAGTAAAACACATCAAAAGGAATACAGGAATGAAAGAGGACGTCCAACATCTCATTCATAGAAAAAAAAAGATGCAAACAATGTTTAAAAATAAACAAGTTTTTTTTAATGACCTATTTAATATTTTTTATGGTTTTGTTTTGTTTTTAATCCAACAACAATAGCAAAAAAAAAAAAAAAAAGCCACTCTGTTGACTAAACAAAAGCAAACTGAGGAAGGGAGGGGTCGCCTAGGCTGCTGGGCAGGAAGAACCAAGCAGAAAGAGGAGTATGTGTGTATGCGTGCTCACGCGCACGTGTGTGTGTGTGTGTGTGTGTGTGTGTGTGTGTGACACGCTCAGAAGCTGAGTGCAGTGACAGTTTCACAAGGGTGTCTATACCAAGTCTCATCTTATGGGGCAACTTACTGCGCTTTGACTCTATGTAAATAAAAAGAAATAGGAGACTGATCCTTTTCAACGGAAACTTTTCAACATAGACTAATTACCTCAAGAGCAATGTTTCTCGGTCACTTTACAGCTATTTTTGCAGGTTTCAGTTTCCAGGCTAACCCTGTAAGTCACGTCAAGAGTCTCTGTTTACCAGACATTTGGGCATAACAAAGCTTCCAGAGGCACCGGCAGAAAAAGATGTGAAATTCATCGTTTCTATGTGGCTCGGTTCTCCTTGGAGCTATTCCAGCCCCGGTGCCAGCGTTTAACGCAGGGGGTGCCTCTCTCCGCCTGCGCTGCGCCACATCTAGCTGCCCTCTCTTCTGCCCTTTCTCCTTCCTCCAGTGCTTGAAGTTCTGTGGAATAGATCGGCTGACAGCAATGGGGAGAGAGCCAGCAAGAGTTCAGATGATGGGGAGGAGACAGAGCTCCTCAGCAAAGAGAGAAAGCTGCAAGCAGAGCAAGGCCCCAGCCGAAAGGAATCACAAACCAGATCAAGGAGGGGTGTCCACACACAGCCTGCAGGGAGAGGGCTGCGACAGAGGGCAGGCAAGCAGGCAGGCGGAGGTCGAGCCCGGGGACCCCCCTTTTTCCTTGTCTTTGCCTGCTTTCCACTGGTAGACATTACTTCGGGCATCTGCAGTAGTGGCGCTTTGGATATCCGGGAGCAACACTGCTCAGTGCTGAACTCAGGGTTCACCCAGGGTAATCCCTGCCTTTCTGAGGTTTTCTGTCCGTAGTTGAGGTACCAGCGACCAACAGATCAGAAGTACTAAACGGAAAATTCCAGAAATAAACAATTCATAAGCTTTAAATTGCATACTGTTCGGAGGAACGTGATGAAATATTTTGTTTTTGAGACAGGATCTTCCTTCCTCTGTATTCCAGGATGGTCTCAAACTCATGATCCTCCTGCCTCAGCTGCTGAGTGCTGGGATTCTGTGTATGCACTACCATGCCTACTCAGTACATGATGAGATTTTATAATTCCCATCCCGGGATGTGAGCCACTCATGGGGTCCGCATTGCATGCTAGTCACTTGGTCGCTCTGTCAGTTATCAAAACAGCTGTTGAGTGTGGTTGTCAATCACATGGTGCCAAACTCTGTTACAGTTATTCTTTTATTCTGAGCTATTGTTGTCTAGCTCTTGAGGGACTCATTTATGAGTTAGGCACCATCACAGGAATAGTATATACAGGGGAAGACAGCATATTTGGTTTGGTGTGGTGTTGATCACAGTTTTAGGATCCAGTGGGTGTTGTAGAATGCATACCCCTCAGATAAGGGGAGACTGTGTTCTTTGGGCTAGGAGCAAGACATCAGTTACCATAATATCTGAAGAGCAGCAGACATTTGTGCCTCAGGGAGACTGGAAATCATAGCCAGCATCATTGAACCTTGCTTCTGTAAAGCTGCAGAGGAAGGAAGACAAGAGAGGGAGAACAGGAAGGAAGGGGCTGACTTCTCAACTGAAGTTTGTCTGTGCCTGTCTGGTGGCAGCTCCAACGGTGATCTATGCATTGAAAGGACCTGCAGGGCCTCATGGAGGGGCTCCTAACAGTCTTAACACTGCAGTGGGCATTTCACACACATCATCCACACTGCATCCTGTAAGAAAGTTGGAGTCACATTCTATGGAGCTCTTGGGAGCAGAGTGACCTCCCCAAACCCAGTAATTGTTAAGTCCAGCTACTAAGATTTGAATCTAGGTATGCCAAGCTCAAAACACACTCTCTCTCTCTCTCTCTCTCTCTCTCTCTCTCTCTCTCTCTCTCTCTCTCTCTCTCTCTCAATCCTACACAGCTCCATGCCCCACCCCTACTCCCTGGGTAAGGTTGTGTTCTGCTCTTGCTTTTGTGTGCTCCGGGCCAAGCAAGGCAGTACATCCCTACCTTCTAATGGTGGCTGATGAAGGATTTAGATACAGGGAACCATTTTAAGAACAGAAACAAACAGATAAAACAGCAGCCTGCGTCTTGGTACATGATTCTGGAAAACTTGTGGGGTAAACTGCATGTTCTTGCCCCTCCGCATCTCTCTTTGTTCCTAGTAGAAATTACTGACCTCCCTAAGCAATCTCATGACCAAAGGTACACACTGATGAAAAACACACAGGTGAGCCCAGAGCAAGACGCCCCAAGGGTTACAAGGATGCGCATACTGACTCTCCTTTCTGTGTATGGGCCATCCGGGTCTGACTTTGCTGGGCCCCTGCCATTAATTTGCGAACGTTCTGTAATCTTCCAGGAATGTTGGTGTCGTCTCATGGAAAGCAAGGAGGGAGGGAGTACAGGGTGGACAAACAAGAGGAAATGAAAGCTCTTTGGGGGAAAGGCGGCTGTGACAAATTGAAAGGCAGAAAGGAAATATTAGCGCACAGCTGAGAAGCAGAGTGGACCGGAGGAGAATGAGCAAGGCTCTCTGCAGCCCCTGGACCAGCAGAGCGCTGATTTGTTCTCTCTAAAGAGAGATGTGTTATTGCCTGCCCCTTTCCCCGATCATCCCCCCACCCCCTGCCAAATGATGACAAAGAAGAATGGTTGCAGAATCTGCTGAAATGGAATAGTCCGCAGGGGTATTCGGAGCGAATGAAATGCGCTCCCGGGTACCTTCTCGAGTTCCCCACCAACTTGTTTTTATTTCAAATTGCCTACAACAGGTGCCCGGAGTCTGGGCGAAGTATAATATTGTACCTTGCAGCAGCTGGGTGCAGAGGAAGGGTAGATAGTAAAGAAAGGTTACACAACGTGACTGGTCTCATATGGCTCAGGGCAGCGCTAGAATTTAAAACATTTCCTTGTCCTCCAGTTAAATTGGGCCCCATGGTATGTGTTCTGTAACTTAATATGAAAGGCTGCTGATGGATGTGTTGATACTGTGGCCACCAAAGCTGGCGGCAGGCACCTGCAGGGACACGTGCACCCTGAGGGGACAGAGCTCTGCAAAATAGCCCTCCCAATGCATAGTTGGCGCGGTGCATGCTGGGAGTTCTCGCCCCTCCCGACATGGAAAGATTCCAAAAGCTTCGATGCAGATGCTCGCCACACCATGACCTGTCTCCAGTTACAGCCCAAACAGAATAAGCCCTCATCCACGAAGCACTGCTCAGCATCCTCAGGCTACTTCTCCCCCCTCCCCTTCCAAAGGACATATATGAATGCAAATGAGTGATACAATGCAGTGTTTCTGTTCATATTTGATAGAAAAAAAGTGAAACTTAATTTCTTTTCTTTCTTTGTGACAAGCTGGTGGAGGCAATGTGAATTTGTCCTACAGCTGAGCACCAATGACTAACAGGACTTTATTTTATTTCCTTATTTAGTTATGTATTTTACTTTGTTATGTGTGTATCTGCGAGTGCTTACATGTAGATCTGTGTACCATGTGCATGTCTGATGTCTGCGGAGGCCAGATGAGGGCATGGGATCCATCAGGAACTGGAGTTGTGTCACCATATGAATCACCCATGGGAGTGCTGGCAATCAAGGCTGGGTCCTCTGGAAGAGCAACAAGTGCTCTTACCCACAAGCCATCCCTCTGGCCCCTAAAAGGACTTTCTTAATTGGACTCTATGTCCTTTCTGTACAGACATAATCTAGCCCCGCCCACCCCCCAAAAGCTATGTGATTTCGGATTGTACAATATACTCTCTTTGGATGGAAGTCTAACTATGTATATCAGTCAGAATTTGCGTCTGCCAGCAACAAAAAAGAGGATTTTTAGCAGAAAAAAAAGCTGTATTAAAAGGATAAAGCTTAGGTCACGTTCTTGCTAGGGCCTTACAGATCTGCACCTTTGGAACAATATCCCACTGCGACATTAACTGTAGAGCTTGCCTGGTCACACAATGTGCATTAGGAGGTTGTCCCAGAGCCTTTGATGCTGTGTTGGTCATATTCAACTATAGGAGGTGAGAGGACATCTTTGCGAGCTTAGAAATAGCATCTTTATGTAGCTAGCAGTGGACATGCACCACGGCCCTTGGGCCTTATTGCACAGCCTGAGCTACCTAACCAAGTATAAGGCATTAGTTGGAACACTAAATGAGGAACGTCGGTCAGTAGGTAGTCTGCTTTTTGCTAAGTTGTAGGAGGACCACGATGCTCCCTGGGCAAGTCTCTGTCCCCAGACCCTTGCATAATGCCTGGCACTTAGAAGGGCTCAATAAGCATTTGCTGAAATGAATTAAAATTGAATTTTAAATTTAGAAGCACCCTTACCAGGGGCAGATTGCCAGTCACTATTGCAAATTAGTTCTAGTAAATCAAAGTAAATTAGAAATGCAATCAGACATAGACTCTTTAGGTCTAGTGGTGCTATGTTATTCATATCTACCACAGCATTTGCCCTTAGGTCTCTGAGTTAGTGGCTTTTTTTCTAAGCTCAATGACAGCTTTGCTTTTCCCAGAAGCAACTGTGTACGTGTGTCTATGTGCCTGTGTGTATGCTGAGTGCTGTTGTGGGCACTGAGCCTGAAGAGCTCCTGTGTACTGTGTGTGAGGCAGAGTAACAGTGATGCCCTGGATCACCAAGTTTGGCCTGGAACTCTGGATGTAGCCCAAGCTTGCCTTGACCTCACTGCACTCGCCTTCCTGCCTTGGCCTCCCAAGTAAGTGCTGGGATGACAGGTGTGAGCCACTGCACTTGGCTCTGAAGATCATTTTCTTGACCAAGAAAGGAAAGCATCATTAGCCTTCATTCGGGGGTCAGTTTCCAGAGCATTTGCTTTTGCTCTGTGAACCTTCTCCTTGACAGGGGACAGGGAGGCTCTTTCTCTGCGTGATGGGCCATTGTAAAGGCTGATTTGTCACAGAAGGACCATTCCTATGTTCCCACTCTACTTTAATGAGTGATCTCGGATATTTTGCCCAGATCATTTCTTCCTGGATGTTTGCAGGATTCCCATGGCCGAGGATGGAGTGTAGAGAGTATTGTAGGCCATTCTTCCAGCAGATTCAACAAGAAAGTCCCTGTTCACATATAACTACCCAGAGGATGTTGCAACTGCACTAGAAGTCTGCATTATGGATTATGTTCCAAAATATCTATGCCAAAAAAGTTTTAGTTGATTCTGCATGAGTCATAAATGTGTATTCCTTTACAATTTAGAAGTCCAAAATGTCAAGACATCCGGATTTGCAAAACTCTGTTCTTGAGCTTAGATGTCCCTCCATATTCTCCTGCCTTCCAGCACCAGAGGTGGGGATGCTGGGCCTTCTGACTCTGGGAATTGTACCAGTAGCCCCTGTCTTTCCTGCAACCCATTTCTGAGGTCTTGCACCCAAACAGAACCACTGGCTTTTATTCTATTTTTACCAACTTGCAAAGTAGCATTGTAGTGAGAATTTTCGTTTCTTAAAAAAAAAAAACAGAAATATTATAAGCATATGCTTTTTTCCCCCAGGTATGAGATATGGGGCTGCCTCAGACTGTCCACAGCAACTGACTATGATTTGCCTTGTGCTCTAGCAGGGGAGTGATTTGACCAGATGCAAATAGTTTCTACTAGAGTGTGACATTTGGAATTCTGGGGACTCTTCAGAGGGTCTATAAATGCGAGGACTCCTGAAAGGTTGCTGAGTTGTTGTTGGTTGGTTGCAGTTGATTGCTGTTGATTTTGGTTTGTTAAGCAGTTATGCACAAAGAAGAAATGACATGAAGAAATTAGACATCCTGATGGCAAAGATCAAACTTGCCCAAGGAACTCAATGCCCCTAATCAGCAGGAAGTAGTCTAACAATAATGTTGCTCCTTTCCCCTCTATCCTTTTTTCTCCCTATCTAGAGTTAGTGCTAGGCTCAGCCCTCTGTAGGCATGGCAACCTCCGGCAGGGCAGGTGGTCCTGGTTTATATAAGAAGCAGATTGAGCGAAACACGGAAAGCAAGCCAATAAGCAGGGTTCCTCCATGGTCTCTGCTTCAGTTCCTGCCTCCAGGTTCCTGGTGTGAGCTCCTGCCCTGACTTCCCTTTCTGTACTGTGACATAAAAGTATAAACCAAATAAACCCTTTCTGTCCCAAAGTTGCCTTTGGTCAATGTTTTATCAAAAACAAACAAACAAACAAACAAACAAACCAAGGAACAAAAGCCACTAAACCCAAAGACACCCAATACTGCTTACAAATCTATATAAAGTACTTTCTGTTTTTTTTTTTTTAAGATTTTATTTATTTATTATATGTAAGTACACTGTAGCTATCTTCAGACACTCCAGAAGAGGGCGTCAGGTCTCGTTGCGGATGGTTGTGAGCCACCATGTGGTTGCTGGGATTTGAACTCTGGACCTTTGGAAGAGCAGTCGGGTGCTCTTACCCACTGAGCCATCTCACCAGCCCCTACTTTCTGTTTTTTTTTTCCTTGATGTTTTCCATATGTTTTAAGAGCGGAGGCTCTGGGAATCCTTGCCTGATTCTGGGAATCTTACTGGAGAAGCTGCATTAGACAGCACACTGCTGCCTGATGCTGACCTCTTCCTTTGTTACTGATCATTGTGAGCTATTTTGTGGCCATAGAACATGCTGTCTTATAGGTCTAGGGACAGTTAAGGTGTCTAGAACATGCACAGGTGAAAACAGCAAAAAAAAAAAAAAAATAACTAAAAAGGAAAAAAACCACAGTGAACTATAAAATTAAATATTTTCTTGAACTGGCGAGGAGCTGAGCTTGTAAGAGTATTCGTGTAGTCTGGAATGTAAGGAAAACCATGCTCTTTCTGGAGAGGTAAACTGAACATGGACTCAATAATGGCAGCATATCAGGAGAGGCAAGACAATGCTCTCATGGATGCAGAGTTCCCTGAAATGAACTGCAAACTAGGTCAGGCCAGAGTGACCACAGAGAACACACAGACACAAGGTCTAGTACATACTCCTTCTCCAGTCTCCTTTATAGGTGCTGACAAGTGGGGTTGGGATTTTGGAGCAGTGACCCACAGGATCAGTGAAAAGGGAACCCCCAAAACCATCTACCTCCTTGGGAGTGGCATAGTGCACTCACTGCTGAGCCCTCTCCAATACTCAGAGGGAATTCCTAATGCTAGGAGAGAGCAGGAAGTCCCTTTCTCAAGATCCACAGAAGATGCAAAACAGAATTTGGTTGCCATAGTGAAGGGGGGTGGAAGGGAGGAGCCCTGAAAAAGTCCAGCACAGATCCACTATTCAGAGCTTGCTTGCCTATGACTGAAGAGAAGCCAGAAAAAGACACTGTGCCTTCTTACCCTCCACTCCGAGACTGTTAGACCCCAGGTAACAAACTCAGGAACATTGAAAGAGACCAATTGAAGGTACAAATGAGGCAGACAAGCATAATGAACAGTTCAGCAATCCGGGATTCTACTTGTTTTGAGACATGCACACTCCCTTCATTTAATAAGTACTTGGCAAACTAAGACCTGCTCCCCCCATCTTTATGTACTATAGGTTTACTCTTGCGTAACGATTCATCAAGAAACCTAAGACTGACTACACACACACACACACACACACACAGAGAGAGAGAGAGAGAGAGAGAGAGAGAGAGAGAGAGAGAGAGAGAGAGAGAGCTGCATGGAGTTATATGTGCCACTCTCACTCCAGTGAAGACTGTGTGGCAGGCCCAAAAGCTTGGACACAGTCCTGAGGCAAAAAGTTTCATGGAAACTTAGTCTCCTGGATCCTTGGCATCCATAGCATGAATGCTCCAAATTTGTCCCTGCAATAGTGTGGAGGGTCTTGCATCCTTTCTTGCAGTATTTTACTGGATAGGAGCTAGAAATCTTAGGGCAAGCTTAGCAAAGTAAGTTTAGAATTCTTATTATAGATATGTATGGCAGACTACATTACTTAATAGAAGAAAGTCTGCCACAAAATCACTTAGAATAACAGCCGAGTCACTCCCATATACAGGAATTTACAATGGTTTAAGAAGAAAATCGGGTTGAGGTCTAAGGAGGAACTAGAGTATTGTATTGTTCATGTAAGGGTTAGTAGACAGGGACTTCTCTGGTGCATGTTTTTCTCTAGGCCCAGAGGAATAGCATAATTAGGTATTTACTAAGGGACCCCTGGTGGTGGGTCAAACAATAGACTAAAATTGCACCTGGGCATCTTAGCCCTTTTACCTGGCTCCTGTGAATAACTAATTTTAAATAGGGCTGACCTTATCTCAGTTGTAAACACTGCCTGGTTCCTGCTAGTCTTTATATATGCATTTTTCTGTTTTGTGTCATTATGTATAAGATAACTTCAATGTACCTTGGCTGATGTGTCACCTAGCTTCCTTGTTTTTCTTCTGTAATATAAGTCTGATGCTCGCTTTGAAAATTACATTCAGATCAACACTCCCTTGTGTTTGCATTTGTTTGTCATCCTGCCAATTCCTTGTCCACCTGATTACCAAAATCCTGGTTCCCCAAGGGTTGAGAGACTGACTGAGTCCAGTCCGAGGCACTATATGTACATCCCATTCCTAACAATAGAGTAAGTTTCTCTGTCCCCAACAACCACTGATCGCTTCCTTTTCATAGATAGTTACTGCTTAAATATATCCCCAGATACACAGGCTGAGAAATGACGGAGGGCAGGATCACTGAGAATCAACCTTCTATTAGCTGACCCCTTATGCTCATAGACTTCAAAGTTAGACTCTGATTTCTCAACCTTGCCATGCTAATGCTTCATATCATGTGAATTTCTGGTATAAGGCACCCAGTACAATATAATATGACCAACAGTGACCCTTATACCCCTGTCTTTTCTCAGTAGATTCTAGTATTATTCTCTTCTCTTTCTCTTAGTTGTGAACCAACAAACAAAAAATGTCTTCAGTCATTGTGAAGTGCCCAGATAGGTTAACACTGCTGTGTTATAGGAATTTGAAGACAGTTGTGAAGTTGTAAGAATAGTAAAAACAATTGGGTAATGGTTGTGCACACTTTTAACCCAGCATTAGGGAAGCAGAGGCACGCAGATCTCTGGGTTCAAGGCCAGCCTGGTCTACAGAGTGAGTTCCAGGAGAGTTAGGGCTTCACAGAGAAATCTTGACTCAAAAACAAGCAAACAAACAAACAAACAAAAAACAAAAACAACCCTCAAATTCTAATTTGATCAACTAAATCTCTACATTGAAGGCTTGATGTGTTTATTTCCAGTCATCAATAATATTTGCCTTAGACTCTACTATTCTTCAGACAACGCCTACTACTCTATTAATTAAATAAATACATACATAATAACAAAGAAGCAAGAGAAGTAAACTCATTGTTAAAGGGGTGGTGTGGTCCTGCAGTCCTTAACCTCAGCTACTTGAGAGGCTGAGGAAGGAGGGTTGTGGGTTCAAGGCAATCCTTAGCACTAGGAGAAAAACGGGTGAAGTTAGGAACATAAGCAAACTCAGAGAGGACCTGGAAACACACAGTGTTGTGGAAACACACAGTGAGTGGCTATTGGGAGTGTCAAAGCATTAGAGTCAGTGGGCAATGTCTGTGGAGAGATGGGAATCTGATCAGAAAGTTGAAACCATAAGTAAGCCACAAACAAAACCACCAGGAGTTCAACAAGGACAAGACAACAGAGGCAGAGTGGTGGCCCTGCTTCTCGGGAAGTGGGAGGAGGGAGAATCAAACCTGAGGCCAGCCTGGGCTACAGAGTGAGCAAAGTCCTCTGTCAAAAGACAAGAAGTGGAGAGAGAAGAGAAGGAAAGAAAGGAGAATGGAGAAGAAAGAGAAGGGGAGAGGAGGGGAGGGGAGGGGAGAGGAGGAGGGGAAGGGAAGAGAGAAAGGAGGTCTCATAAGCAGAACTAATACCACTGAGAATCAGTGAACCTGGAAACAGGTCAATACAGATTATTCAAAACTGAGGGGCAGAGGATGTAGCAGAGGATGTAGCTCAGTAATAAAACACTTACCTATGTGTTTTTTGTTTGGTGTTTGTTTGTTTGTTTGACCAACACAGGAAAAGTACTACAAGTGAACTGCTAAAAAGAAGAGAGAGAGAGAGAGAGAGAGAGAGAGAGAGAGAGAGAGAGAGAGAGAGAGAGAGAGAAAGGAAATCCAGAGGTGTGGCTTGATATCAAATGGCTGAATATACCTGGAGTTGAAACCCCACAGGGCAGAGGAGAGAATGGGGGCGGGGCAGGGAGGAAACTTATGAATAAGGTAAGGAGATGAGGAGAGGGGCGTTCACACTCCACACCTCTGTAACCCAAAGAGACGGAGACCTGAGAGGAAACAGCAGACAGAGTAACCGATTTCCACTCCGAGTCTGCGTCTTCTAGAAGACAGGAAAGGGAACTGTGTAACCCAAAGCTCCGGCTCATCCAGGACAGCTTTCCAAACGGAGGTGAAGCAAAGGCTGCTGGAGAGAGCGGGAGCTGAGAGAATCCACAACCACAACTGTAGACCCAGAGAGGCCTTAAAGCGCTCCTCAGCAGAGGGGCGGGATGTCTGCAGACGGTTAGATCTGCACACAGAAATTAAGCCTCCCTGGAAATGGTTAAGTTGGATGCAGATCAAGGCATCTAAAACATCATCTTTAGTCACTCTGTAAAACAAAAGATAGCCACCTAAAACTGAACAGTAGGACTGTGTTGTGTGTTTAATATATTAAAAACAAACAAACAAACAGAAAACCTAATACATACAACAATGGGACAAAGGTCTGGAGGGACTGGACATTTACAGTTGTGACACTTAGGTGCAAAGCTTTCTATTATTTGAGTGTAGGCTGTAATTAGTTCCAGTAGGTGCTATAAATTTTAAAAGTAAAATGATGTCAGTGCTAGATAATAAGATGGAGGACAAGCCATCCAGTGTCAGGGAGAAGAGAACAAAGATGCAGCAGATGGAACAAGGGGAAATAGACACAAGACAGTAGCTCCAACTTAATATCAACACTTCAAAAGACAGAAACAAAAACTAACGAAGAGATAGGTAATTGTAATCAGAGATTTCAAAATTCCCATCTCAGCACTAACTAGATCAGCCTAATGAACACAGAGCAAAAGCAGTGAGAAGACATGATGGGACGGCCGTCTCTACCAACCTAACCTGTTCCCCTAAAAGAGCACACTATATATTCTCATCAAGAACACTTAGAACATTGTAGGCATTGTAATCTGCGATATAGTGGTGATTACGCATTTTAAGAACTGGTCAGTGTAATTCTCCATTATAAACAGACTACAGAGGAAGAACTCTGTGATCATCTCAGCAGATAGATTTAAAATCCATTCATGCTAAACAAACAAACAAACAAACAAACAAGCAAACAGCCAGAAGAACAAATAAAATGGCCAGCAAACTAGGCTTCCCCATCTGTAAAGGCATGTTGAAAATGCCTGCAGCCATCAGGATGCTCAGAGGTGAGCAGCTAAGCAAGGTCCCTCAAGACACACACAGGGTGGGAGGGAATCCTTCCTACGAGTTAAATCCAAACAGCCGTGGAAGTTCTAGACAGTGTGTGATAAGACAAGAAAAAAAAATTGCACGTAGTTTTGAAAGTCTCTTCTTGTAATATCATACCAATCCATCCAGGAAACCTTCAAGCCATCGATTTTCAATGCTGATAGAATTACTAATAGAGGTAATCAGCTCTGGATTGAGGAGCGACCCAGCGAAGCAGCTACATTTCTCTGCAAAAGCACCCAACACTCACCCGGTGAAATTCAATAAATGCAATTAAAGTGGCATTTACAATAGCACCCCTCAGAGCACTGGATACGCATTAAAAGTTTTTAAAAGTGTTAAAGATCTGTACTGCTTTAAATATAAGATTTTGGTGAAAAAGAATCTGATTATAAATAGAGATCCACCGTGTCTGCCCACTGTGAACTCCCCTTGGACGAAGATGCTCTCCTCCAACCTGGGAGCAAATCATTCCTCCAATAGAAATCGTGAAGATGGTTGTGAGACCATTATGGAAATTAGCCTAAGGACGTAACCAATGAGAGACAGGCCCATGGTGAAGAGCCCGTTCTCTTAACTCCAAGGCCTTTATCACAGGAATGATGAGAACCATGCTGCAGAAAGGATAGGCTGTAGAAAGGACAGGCATTTAGATCAATTGAACAGGGCAGGGAGTCCCAGAGAATGCTATGCACACACTGGATACAGGGAAGGACAGACTGTTGAGCATGGTGTGGGCGGGGTTACATAAACATAAACAGAGGAGAAGACAGCATTGACACAGACTGCTATAAAACACTCAGGAGAAAAATCTCCATGGTTCTGACTTAAGCAGTGAGTTCTTGGATACAAACCAAAGAGATTACCTAACTGATAAACTAGACTTGACTTGATGAAAACTTACTTTTTTTTCTGCACAAAATAAAAAATAAAGGAAATGGAAAACAACACCAAAAATAAAGAGAATAAGAAAAATAACAGATGTGGAGAAAACATCTGTAAATCACATATCTGGGAAAGAGCTTGTGTGTAGATGGAAATCTCACAGTTCAGTAGTAAGTAAAAACCAGACTGCTCTATAAAATGCAGGCAAACCATCTTAACATGTGTTATCAGAGAAGCCATATAGATGGTAAGTATGCACACAAAAGGGTTTGGCATCGCTGTTGATATACAACTAAAATACCACTACAATGAATTACAGCTAGCTACCCATGAAAATAGCAATCAGACAAGAAGCTGCAACCATGTCAGGAAAACAGGGGACCATGGAACAATCATAGCTATGCTGCCGGTAGGAATAAATTGCAATTGTTTTGGAAAACAGTTTGGCAGTTACTTTTCAAAGCTAAGCATGCACTGATACCAACCAATCAGGCTCAGGCTATTTACCGAAATGATCACTTCCAATCGCACCAACACCCGAGTTTGGGTGTTCACTCTGACTTTGCTCATAATCACCCCAAACTGGAAACAATTCAGACGCCCTGCAGCTGGTTAATGGGTGACGGATACCTGCATGCTTCTCAGCAATGAGAGAAAAACATGTTACTAACACAGTCATGGATCACGCTAAGTGAACGAAGCCTGACTCAGGAGGCCGTACACATACTGTACGGTTCTATTTATGTGCCATTCTGGAAAGAAGCGGAAACCATAGGGACAGAAAATAGATCAGTGCTGCCTGGAGCTGGGGCTGAGGGGTCAGGATTGATTAGAAAGGGGCATGTGGGAACTTCTGGGGACTGTAGAAATGTTTTCTATCTTGATTGTAATGCAATTTACATGAAAGCATGCGTTCCTAGGAGTGGAAGAATGAGGTATAAAAAAGGTGAATTTCAGCAAAACACATAAATTTAATCTCAATGATACAGGAGTGGGAAAAAAAACAACCCTAAAACGTTGTATTTAACAAGCGAGTCTTCTCTCATCTCTCCGTGTGACCCCATGATCACAGTTTATGAAGTGGGTTATGCTGTTGGCTAGGTGAAAAAATGTTTGTGGTTCAAAGAGCCAGTGTTGGACAGTGTGCCCGTGAGCAGCGTAGGTGACAGCGGGCTTTTCCGGGTGTGGAGAAGTCTATTGCCTGCTCCCTGTTGCCTTTGGACCGCCATGCTGTGGGAGATGAGTAACCTGCCTGTCCCAGTAGTTTGCCCAATGGAAGTTTTCCAGGGAAGCATTTACAGGGTGCCTCCCAGGCTCAGGGTGATTCTACACCAAGCACCTAGGAATCTTGAGATCCTGTCCTTGAGGTAAACCCTCCACTTAAGTGAAAGAGGTCTTGTCCTGCCTCTGCCCCTCCAGGCAGGCGTTTCTGGAGGCTGTTAAACCTGCTTTTGCAGCCTGTGCTCTCAGGGACCCAGGCCAGGAGCTGAGACTCCTGTTGTTGTTCACGGTCACTTTATCCTCTCCGCCCACTCCAGCGAGCCTGGCAGGGAGGCCATCCAGAGAGCAGCGGGTCAACAGATGTATGTGTGGCTTGCGGAGCTGAGGCCCAGCGGGGAGGATTAAGCTGTGAAAGGCCCCACTCTAGGCCCAGACCGTGAATCTCCCAATTCCTGTGGTTTAAGCGTAGCCTGAGTGTGCCCGTGGGAGATCCCTCTTCGCTTACAGACAGAGGCTAGACTGAAATGCCAGGTAGCCAGTGAGGGCTCAAAGGACAACCTTTCATTTGAAGGCCTATACTTATAGAAATTGCTTGTCTGCCTGGCTGGGGTTCTGGGAAGGTATCAACCAAGAGAGAGAGAAAGGATGAGAAGCTGCTGATTGAAAACGGAGCGAGCCTATCTGAACAACAGATCTGTGTTTCTTGTGCCTTGCTTGTAGTAATCTTTCCTTTTTAAGAGCCCTCCAGCCCTGGCATGGCTAAAATTATTTTGACCCCTTATAAGTCACCCTTTAAGAAGTCAGGTCACTTAGATTGGGGTGAGGGGATAAGGGCGGTTCAAGTGACCTGCACTTTGGGGAGTAAGGGGTGCTTTTAACCTCATGGTACTCCCCGGTTTCTGCTTGGTCAGACGATCCAAGCAAAGACTTCTTGAGCTCTCCACCAAAGAAACCTGTTGGCAAGGCCAAGACCACCTGGCCCAGAGCCAGGCTGGAGAGCAGAGCGGCTGCCTCGGGAGAGACGCGACAGCGTTTGTGCAGGCTCTGGTACCTGGAACAAAAATATGCCGAGCAGCAAATTACGGCTTTCAGATGTCACCGCCGCCATCTGACACGGCATTTCAGCGGTTCAGGTCTTCATTACCGGGCTGTAGCCTCCTGTTCAGGCTGTTCCTGCGTGGGAGACAGATTTATGCTGCGTGGGCTACTGTATACCGGAGCAACAAAGCTCGCCAGGGTTGTCAGGCTGATGGCCAACCCCCTGTTGGGGAGAAGAAGCCTGAGCCTCCGGGTTGCTTTGTGGGTGGGTGCCTATGTGTGTCCGGGACCCATGTGCACCCCACCTCCACCCTCCATATTATAACAGTTTAAGGGAACGTCCTCCTGCCTCCAGGATGGTACCCTGTGTTTTGGTCTTCTCCCTCTGCTTCCGTAAGGCCTCCCCCCCCCCATCTGCTGGATCCTTCCTCTCCTCCACCTCACTCCTCTTTGAGGTGGTTACTAGACTAACCCAGCCAGCAATCACAGCAATACCCTGGTGGCCCCCTTTCCAGTTTCTCAGCTTCACTCAGACTAATGGATCAGAAACATGTGCTTGCATCTAATGCCAGTAATCATATCCTGAGTGACCAGAGAGAGAGAGAGAGAGAGAGAGAGAGAGAGATTAAGCAGAGGTACCTGTGGTCCCTGGGGATACAGTTACAGGAAGACAGCCTTGTTGACAGCAGCCACTCTGCCTAGCTTCAGTCTGCCTCCCACTTCGCCAGCTTTCCTAAGCCCCTTGAATTTTTTTCGACCCGTGCTCCTGGTGTGAAGAAAACACATTTCCATAGCTTCTGAGTATCTGCTTTGAACTGGTGTTTCCCAGCACCCGTGGTAGCAGACGTGGTGAGCCAGTATATAGTGGCCGTGGCTAGCAAAACCTAGTGAACCAGGGAAAGGGGACCTGGTTAGGAGAACCCAGGAAGGCTTCCAGGTAGAAGTGGCATTTTGAGATGCGCCTTAAAGAAAAGGCAGGATGCTGATAGAAACAAATAAGAGAAACTGCCTATTTGGCAAAAGACAAATGACACTGAAGAACAGCTCCAGAAAGACAAAATAAAAGAGAACCTTGGATTACAAAGAGTTTAAATTCCCTGCTCAGCAGCAGGAAATTTATCAGCCATGGGAGCCATTGCAGGTTTCAGAGCAAGGGAGAGATAAATTAGTGTCTCCCAAGCAAACTTTGAGAGTACCCTCAATAGACTACAGAATATAGAGTGTAGGGGTGATGTGAGCACCCCAGGGGGTATTAGATGACCTGGCAACGGTCTGCAAGAGCAGACATTGCACATTTGATAAGGATGAAAAGAGGGTGGTGTTGCAAAGATTTGGCAAGTGGTTGGATTTGAAAAATAAGGCCAATGGCTCTACCAGGGACAAGGCTAACTCTGAGAGTGGAGGAGGAACAGAGAGAGAACAGCTGATTTGTAGCTTTGCAGGAGATACCTGAGTCAGGATGTCCCAGGGGAGCTAAGGTCGGGGCTGATCATGATGGAAAGGTAGTGGCTGTGAGGACCCTCTTCCTGGAGCCACCAGTCGTGAGTAGACAGAGTGAGGGGCAATGTGGAAGGGAGGGGAGCTGAGAGCAGATTCCCAGGGAGAGAGACAGACACCTGAAAAAGAGAGAAACTGCCACTAAGAGCTTCCTGCCAGGAAGCCGAGGGAGGATAGATTCCTGTCACATGCTGAGGTGGCTGAGGAGGCCCCAGGGCTCTTTCCTGAGGCTCCCTCAGGACAGAGGTGGGTGGAACCAGAAGCCTGCAGGGAGAAGAGCGGGTGGTGCAGAGGAAGAGTAGGCGAGCCTGTATCCTGAGAGCTTAAAAAAAAGGGTGGAGGCTTGTCCTTTGAGGATGGCTTAAGGGTCTTTGGTCTGGCATCCTGGAGCGGGGCTATGGAGGCAGCAAAGGGCCAAAGGCCAGGCTGGTGCTCTCTGTCAGTGATCACCTGTTTTCTGTGGCAGCCAGAAATGCCAGCAACTCCTCAGAGCAGCAGGTGAGGAACTGGCTGCATTCATAAAATGACATGCTTGTTAATGTCACAGTCTTGACTTCTCTTTCACTAAGGCCCACAAATGGGTTGTGGCGTTTTCTGCATTGCCCTGCGCCTTATTTTAGGGACTACCCTTGGGTGACTGTTGAAGGAAACATTAGTTCTCTACAACCTTGACAGGAGGAGCATGAAGAATGTACCAGCGCCTCTTCTCTGTTCCTCAGAAGAAAACAGAGCCCGTCCTTTTGAAGGCAGACTCGGGCTCATTGATCTCTCCTCAGGAGAGGCTGCCAAAGAGAGACAAATCCCATCAGCACTGTGACAGTGTTCAGGAAAGCAGCTGGTTATTCTGGTTTAGGAGGGCAGAGCCCTCCGGGTGACAGCCTCCCAGTGGAAATCTGGGCTTTGGCTGCCTCCTGGCTCCGGTGGCAATCCCTCCACTCCCACACAGGAATTTCTCACAGGTGACCCTCATGAGCTATCATCCTAGGCCTCTCCATCAGTCACCTTTGACAGCTGGACCTCCAGGTGTTGGCTACTTTTGTGTGTGTGTGTTTAAAGATTTATTTATTTAGTGTATATGAGTACACTGTAGCTGCCCTCAGACATATCAGAAGAGGGCATCAGATCTCATCACAAATGGTTGAGAAAGAGGACATCAGATCCCATTACAGATGGTTGTGAGCCACCATGTGGTTGCTAGGAATTGAACTCAGGACCTCTGGAAGACCAGTCAGTGCTCTTAACCTCTGAGTCATCTCTCCAGTCTCAAAAGGAATGAATATTATTGTAGGCTTAGAATTTTTTTATAAAAAGTGGCTGTGATTTGAAGATGTTTGTTTGTTTGGTTGGTTGGTTGGTTTTTGTTTTTGTTTTTGTTTTTACTTATTTGTGGTTTTAAAAATGTGTACTGGCTGTGACCAGGCCTGGCAGAAGAGTGAATGTCCACAGTCCCTTGTGGAGTATAGATGTTACCTGCTGTCAGATCGTGTTACAGAGCCTCCATCAGTATCTGGGAAAGGGGCAGCTTCTAGCGATGAACTGTTTAGCTGCTCCCAGCCAGTGTTTGTTTCTAGCACCCAGTCCTTCGGCAATTCTGTAGGAATTCCCTGTCTGTCTAATTTAAAGTTCCCAATGTTCCTCCCTCCTACGGAAGTGAAAGCTGACCGCATGGACCGGTGACTCAGCCTCAGTTCATCCCCCGGGGCACTGAATATTGCAGGAGAGGCAGAAAGCAGTTGGCGAAGTTTATAAATTATTGAGTTATTGAAAGCTTCCAGGAGAGCATAGAGTGTCCAGCATAGGGATATCTTGCCATAATATCATTTCTTCCCATGCTGACCAGGGTCTGGGGCCAGCTCAGTGGCTTACCATCCCAGGCTGACTCTCCAGCCTCTCTGCCTGCCTCTCCCCCAGCCCCTCATGTGGGAATTTATCTTTTACTTAAGTCAAACTGCATGCTGGAGCTTGGAACCTTTAAAATATAGAGACGCTAAATGATAGGACCTGAGGAATGGGTGCAACCAGATCCAGGAAACAAACAGGGCATACTCTTGACTCAATGCAGCTCTTGTGATGGGGGAGGCAGAGAGTAAAGACGTCAGTGCATACACACCACACACACACACACACACACACACACACACACACACACGTACACATCAGAGGGTAGCAGAGGATACCAAGAGAAGAGATCTAATGGGAATACAGGGTCAAAGGGAAGATCACCCTGAGAAGGCAGCAGTGGGAAGAGCCTGGAGCGTTGAAGCTTGGAGGAGTCTTCCAGGCTAATGGAACCCCTAAGTTGAAAGATCCAGAGGCACACTAAGAGTCAAGGTACTTCTCGTTGCCTTCTGGTTTCCAGGACTCTGCCCGAGCTTTGGTTACTGCGTGCCTGCACCCTGGGTGTGAGGCTTGTCATCTGCAGTTGGAGGCAGAATGGGAACAACCTCATAGGGAGTGGGGTTAGCACCGGGGCCCTAGAGGACAGAGTGGGTCACCCTAGCCATCTCTTGACACCCAATATGAGCTGCATGCCTATGTCAAGAGGATTAGGTTATTTAGCACCACAGGGGCAGAGGGAGAGCTGGAAGTTAGCGGTCACTAATGTGACCGTTCTTATCAATCAATAATCAATTGGAAGTCTATACCCTACGGCCTCTTGGGTTTTGCCTATCATTTCCTTGTATTGAATTTATGAACCCCTAGGCAGATATTCATGTTACATTTCTGCCAAGGTATGAATGCAGGAGGGCCACTCTTCACCATTTGGTTCTGTTGTTTCTGTGGTGGGATTCTTGAACTTTTGGCTAGTTTCCTTGGCCCGTGAGGGAGAAGTTGGTACTGCATTTGTTCATTTCCTGCACTTACTCACGGTTCCTGGTCATTAGGGCTAGGGCTGGGGACTATGCTTGGAATGAAACTACGTGGGGCCTGGTTCTAGGCTCCTTCTCCCTATCCCTTCATTGCTATCCTTTTTCTTTCTTGTCTTCTTCCTCCCTTTCCTCCTCTTCTTTCTCTCACATTGGTACCCCAACTTTTCTGTTCCTCTCTCTCCTGCCATGTACCTCACTTGATTGGTTGGAACCATCTCCCAAGGAAACGGCGCATACAGGAGCCTTGACTGACCTTCTGTGTTGCTCACCTCACACTTGGCCTTGGGTAAAGAAGGTCAGGTGAAAACGAACTCCCCACCCTAGAGGCCTTGACCTCACTTGCCTTTGTCAGATGACCCTCAAGTAAACTGACTCTGAAACTCCTTCTCTCTAGACAACAGATCAGTTCTCACAGCTTGGGAGGTGTGATTCCCACACCTGGTGTCCTGGGGCAGCATGGAACAGCTATTTCTGCTTTCCCGGTCTCCTCCAGTGCCAATGGCCATGTTTTCTCTTAGGAATGACTTGCACAGCCTTCCCAGGTTAGCTCTTCCAGAGTTGTTTGCAAGCATTTAAGTTGGCACAATATAATTTCAGAGGGCTTTTTGGGGCTGTGGATGAAAAACTTAAAATGTAGATTCCCTTGACCCAATAATGCCAACCCTGGGAAATGTTTTTAGAAAATAATCAGAGACACAGCCAAAAGTGTTTGTATAAGAATATTTATTTCAGTGCTAGTTATAATGGTAAAGGACATAAAGAAACAATCCATAGGCACTTGGTTGAATAATTTATGGCAACACTAGGCAGCCATCTCTCTCTCTCTCTCTCTCTCTCTCTCTCTCTCTCTCTGTGTGTGTGTGTGTGTGTGTTTGCACTTAAAGCATGCTTGATATGTGTGGCTCGGCTTTCTGTGACTGCAGCATAGACTCAAAAAAAAATCAGTCTCTAACATTCTTTTGGTTCATGGCTTGAGAGGTTTTGAGTCATGACTGTTGCTTTGCCTGTAGATGGCACATCACAGCCAGAGCCAGTGATAGAGTAAATCCATTCACCTCATGCTTAGGATGTGGAAAGAGGGGAAGATGAGGGGGCTGGGGTCCCACAATCCTCGTCAAGGCTGAGTGAGAGTGGTTGTTGCAGTTTCCAAATACTCCTACTCAAATCGATCTGGCGGCATCATGGAGGTCCTCGCTACCTACCCCAATGTTCTGGGTTCTCGAATGAAGTGTGTGTGCGCGCATATTCCTTAAACAGCTCAGTGGTTGGGCCACTTCCAAACCTCCATGTAGCTAACACGCTCCCCTCCAATATTCCTGAGTTATTACTTACTCGCTAAAACCTATATTTCATCTTGGCTGCCCTGGACCCAGCCCTCTTGGACCGAGTGCACCTACATGACAGTGATGTTCTCTGTTTGGCACCTCTCAGGTGTGGCCTCCTCTCCTTTCCTGGCATGATGACTGTCTCTTCCTGTTCCTCCTCAGTCCCTTGTCCAGGAATCCTAAAGTCCTGCCTCTGGCTCCCTCTCCAGTCATTGGCCACCGGCAACTTTATTTACCAATCAAAACCAACTGGGGAAAGGGTCCCTCAGAATCTGATGTGGGGAAGGGGGGAATTCTTGTGCAATTTGGGGGCCAAAATTAACATAATATAAGCAGCATTAGACCAAATCTACAACAGCAACAGTATACGGAGTTTTTCTCAGAGACCTCCTGTGCTAGCTTGGCTTGTGTCAGTGTGACACAAGCTATAGTCATCTAAAAGGAGGGACCCCCAACTGAGAAAATGCCTTCACAAGGTTGGCCTTTAGCAAGCCTTTGGAGCATTTTCTTGAATAGTGATTGATGTGGGAAGGCTCAGCTCACTGTGGAAGGTACCAAGCCTGGGCAGGTTGCCCTGGGTGGTATAAGAAAACATTCTGAGAAAGCTATGAAGAGCAAGTTGTTAAGCAGCGTTCTTCCATGGCTTCGGCTTCCCTTCCTGCCTCCAGCTTCTTGCCCTGGTTTCCCTATGTGGTAGACTACAACAAAAAGCTGAAATAACCTCTTTCCTCGCTGAGTTGCTTTTGGTCATGGTGTTTTATCATGGCAACAGAAAACCTAAGCAACCTTCACTCAGGTAAGGACTGAATTAATGGCTTCACCGAAGAAAAGAATTTCAAGATGGATCGATCTGAAGCAAATTAGCAGATATTAGAGAGATTTTAATGCATATTTGAGCTTGAGGGAAGGGAAGTGTTTAGGGAAAGGATGAGCCACACCCATGAGAGGGCTATGCTTAGGTAGTTATCTTTATATAAATAGATATTTATATAAGTTTAGGGGGTTCTGAAATTGTGAGGCAGGCAAGTATAGGAGATGTTTAGGGATGTGGAACTCTATTGGTTTTAGCTGTGCACACTGCTCTCCCCTTCTTGTAATAATGCACCCGACAGTCTAGTTCCTTTCCCTGCACATATTATGCCGTACACCCCTCCCAATAAGGCATCTAGCAAGTTCAGAACCTCTTTAAGCCTTATATGCATTGTACTACATATACCTCTCTCTGAACAGTCCCCTAAGTTCCTCTAAAATGATCAAATTAGATGGTTTCTATTCAAGAGTATCCACAATGTATCCTAAATGCTAGAATTAAAGGGCCTGTCCAGCCTATTTAAGAGAATTTCTAGGGCAGAACCTCTACTTTTACCACATTATGCCTATGCATGTATAGTTAGGCATGCATGTGGTTAAAATGAGATACATTATGGGGAGGGACATTCACAGATAAATGAATATATAAATTAATCTATCAATCAAAATAGGGGACTCTCTGACCACATCTTCTCCTGCCTTAGATTCCATAAAAAAACCTGGGGTTCTGGGTACCTTCATTCATGTGGCCTGCTGTCAATCTTGACAGAGTTTCCCTCAAATAAAGTTCTCATGCTCCTTTTGTAAATCTGTGTAACCCTTATTTTCAGTTTTCTGGGAAAGAGGCTGAGAACTTGGAAACACCCAACCCCATCCTGACCTCAGACCACCAGTGACAGAGATGGGCTGCTAAGGAATTTAAATGAGATCTTAGGCTGGCTCCTGAGTGCACTGGGGTGACAGCTGATAAGGTGCCACCCGAGGACGGCTCCAGGAAGTGAAGACGTTTCATCCATAATCAAAAGTCGATAAACTTGTTTGTGAGATTCTCGGGAGATATGGGAAGGATGCAGGGCAAACTCAAGGTCATATATACTACGGCCTTATGCACAGTTCATTGCTATTTTAACATTCTTACTTTAAAATATCTCTCTATGAAAGGAATATGGTCTCTATGCCAGTACACTTACAACAGATGCTAGCTGTGCGGAAATGCTTGACTCCCAGAGAGTCTTTGATTAGATTCCGAGAGTAAGGGGCTCTCTCCCTTTCACATGTTCCCATAATCATCCCTCTTTCTCCCCTGCCTCACATAGGTCAATGACTAGACCCTGATGGGCCCCACTTCTAAAGGTTTCTACCATCTCCCAATAGTGCCAAGCTGGGACAAAACTTTCAACTCATAGGTCCTTGGGATGCAATCTAAATCTCTCTTTTGCCATTTAGATCATTCTCCACTCTCCAGAACTCAACCCTCTGACCTCCATTTTTAGTTTTCCAATGAGGGGCCCAGCAAAGAGGCAAAAAGACTCCTCATTCCCGGCTGCTTTTCCACTCATGGCTGTGGATTCCACCAGGACTCGCTATTGCAGAATATTTGATCACACTGGGAACTCTGAGAGTGTGCTATTTACTGGAAAAACCTGTTTTTAGTTGTGCTGTGGCACATGCCTTTAATCCAAGAGCTTTTTGTTTATTGTAAACATGATTAAATAACACCAGCCATAGGTCAGAGCAAGCAACCTGCTAACAGGGAGTAAACACAGGAAAAGAACCACAGAGTGTGAGAGGAAGTCAGGAGGACAGATAGAGAGGCACACAGGAAGTAGAAGGGAGGGCCACTCAGTTTGAAGGGTTTTGGAGACAATGTGAAGAAGGAGAGCTTGCTCTGCCCTTTGGGAGGTCGGCTGAGGAAGAAGGTCAGCTGGGTGCTTTCTCTGCCTCTCTGAGCTAGCAGGCTTTCACACCAGCATCTAGTAAATTGAACGGTTGAGATTTTGTTCAGAACAACACCTTACCTTTCCTCACTCCTGAGTCCCGCAGGGCTCCAGGAACTGCTCTCCTTCTCCACCCTCGGGGTTAGCCATGGGAAGCTTCCCAGGGTTCCTTTTGGCAGTTCTCCATTCCTCAGCTGTGCCTCGGGAGACCAACAGAAAACAAAATGTAGTTTCTTCTAGGACTCTACATGATGCGATGCAGGAAAAAAATGCTTACAATATAAGGTGAAGTGACAGAATCAGGCTAGAACAATCTCAGCCTGCATACAAATAAATATGTTTAGAAAAAAGAAAACGTTTGTGCACAGAGAGAGGAAAGACTAGAAAGAGACATGGGGGGATCTGTCACAGTGTCTGGGCTACAAGATTACAGGTGATTTTCCTTGTCTCTATACAACTCTATATTGTACACTTTGTGTATTTGTTTATTTTGAGATGTGATCTTGCTATGTAGCCCAGGCTGGCCTAGAACTTGTCAATCTTCTTCTACTTAGATTCTAGTCTATTGTGCACATTCTTAGAAGTAACCATGTATCACCTTTAAAGTGGAAAAAATATATATATATATTTAAACAAAACTGAAAGTGAAATTGATTTTTTTGTAAATAATAGATCATAGATTTTTTAGTGAATATATGATAATATATCATAATATATAGGATATTGTAGTATAGAAAGAAATATAAGTATTTTTTGCTGAGCCTTAACATTACCAGTTACATCTCACCCATTACTGGGATAGCTCCTTAAGCCTGCCCAGTGCCTAATATAACTTCTGTGGTGCAGACTTTTCAGAGGCTTCACTTCTTTCAGCTCTGGCTTTGGCCTGGTGTTCAACTGTGCCTGGTGTTCAGGGAGGGGATAAGGGAGAAGGGTCCTCAGTGCAGCCGATAGGTCAGTCTGAGCAAGCCAGTAGTGTGTTGACAACTCTCTGGAGTATATCCTTGGCTATCACTTTATGCTAGTTGGTAGATATACTAAGCGATCTTAGGTTTCTATTAGCAAATATCATGTCACTGTCCTTGGAATCAGAAACTTGCTACAAATACCAAACAACAGTTAACTTATTAAAATTAACATTCAGACTTATTTAATAATTGTTTGTTTATTAATTTATATATGTATATTTGTATGTATGTATGTATGTATTTATATAGGGTCTCAGTGTGTAGCTTTGGCTAACCTGGAACTTGCTATGAGAACCAGGCTAGTCTCAAACTCAGAGGAATCCACCTGCTTCTGTCTTCCAAGTGTGGCATCAAAGGTGTATGACACCACACCAGACTCAAAATAGTCTCTCAGTCACAGTTTTTTTCAGTACCCCTAGAGATACCCCGCTACCTACTCACGTAGGATAAAAGCAGTACATATTTGGGCATGGTTATAAAGGTTTATTCAAAATGTTCTAAAAATTGAACAGAGATGGTCAAGGTTCAAAGTTTTTTGTTTGTTTGATTTGGCTTGGGCAGGCAGAGTTGGAGGAGAAACCTCACATCAACAGATCTTTTCTAGCAGGGATTTGATTTTGTTCCGATTTCTTTTGTATCTGCTAAATCCTTTATCCCTGTGCTTCTCAACCTGTGGGTCACAACCCGTTTGAGGGTCGAATGCCTCTTTCTCAGGGGTTGAATATCAGGTATCCTGTATATCAGATATTTACATTATGATTCACAACAGTAGCAAACTTACAGTTAGGAAGTAGCAATGGAAGTAATTTTGTGGCTGAGGATCACCACATCATGAGGAACTGTATTAAAGAGTGTCAGCATTAGGAAGGTTGAGAACCACTGAGTTAGAGGTGATATGAGAAGCTTACATTAAAAAAAAAAGAAAATCAATTCCTTAAGCATAAGCAGCACTTACTATGCAGTGGTTGCTTTGCCAGCTTCAGCTCTGGGGCCAGCCTTTCAGGCCACAGGTAGAGCCCTGGCCTGGCAAAGCACCAGACCACCGTTTGAGCTAGTAACAAAAATTATAAGGGACCTTGAACCCTGATATGACCATTACAATGCGCAAGGCTGTTTCCCAAGAACTTTCTACACCCACTTTATCTTCCTAACTGGCACTTGAGTTGGGGAGTGTCCCCATTGGTTTTTCATTGCTGTGACAGTGACCAAAACCAACTCGGGAGAGGAAAAGGTTTAGTTGGCTTACACATCCCAGTCGCAGTCACTGAGGGCAGTCAGGACAGGACAGGAGCAGGGAGAGGGAGCAGGAGCCAGAGGGGGAGGGGGAGGGGAAGGGGGAGGGGGAGCGGGAGCAGGAGCCATGGAGGAACTGCTCACTGGCTTGTTCTTGAGGCTTACCCAGCCTGCTGTCTTACACAACCCAGGACCACCTGGCCAGTGGTGGAAAGGCTCACAGTGGCTTGCCAATTAGCAATTAAGAAAATGCCTCATAGGGCTGGAGAGAGATGGTTCAGTGGTCAACAGCATTTGCAGGGAATGAGGGGAGGAGTTTGTGTGACCACCACAGCCATCAGAGCAATGATCCACAGGAGACAAGAAGGTAGCTTTGTTCAACACAACTAAGTGGCCAGTGTTGGCTCAAACTTCGAAAATCTGACCCCAAGTAGTTTATTTTAGATACACTTAAGCATAGTATATTTTGGTGAAAACTTCCTGTTGATAATTAACTCAATCTTGTGTTCACAATAAAGCACAAAGTAAGTTAACTAAAAAGCAGCTGTGACTACATTGAAACTTTGTGAACTACCTGTGATGCCTTCCATAAAGACGGGGTCTATAGACTGATGATGAGAAGAAAAACAAGCTCACCCTAAGGGTCTGGGAGCCACATGGACAATGCAAAGGCCACCATGCTATTAACCATCCTGGCTCTTAGTCTTCTGGGCAGATAACAAGCTATGCATCCCTTCTTTTGCAGGTACAAACCTGTGTGTTTAACATTCCTGGTTCCTCTAGTGTACAAGGACCTCCATGCCTCCTGCAGGAGCCAATGCCTTCTTCTGGCTTCCACACACCCTACATATGTACATGGTACATATATGCAAGCTAAACACTCATATACACACAATGAAAATAATCTTTTTTAAAAGAAAAAAAAAAACAACTTGGTTCCTGGATCCCGCAGAGACTAGTTTGGTCAAGTGAGAGTGTGGACTGCAGAGGCTGACAGCTTCTGGGACAGGCAGAGGCCACACAGCTTCTGGGGTAGACCCCATTTCGGGCTCCAGACATCTGGGCACCTTCCCTGCTAGAGGAGAGGTGTTCACCCCACCTGGGAGGGCTTTGCCAGAGCACCTGGGGGAGCCATCTTGGTTCCCAGATCCCTCGGAGACTAGTCTGCTCAGGTCAAATCTAAGTGGATCAAGGAACCCCACATAAAACCAGAGACAGTGAAACTTATAGAGGAGAAAGTGGAGAAAAGTCTCGAAGATATGGGCAAAGGGGAAAAATTCCTGAATAGAACAGCAATGGCTTGTGCTGTAAGATCAAGAATTGACAAATGGGACCTCATAAAATTGCAAAGCTTCTGTAAGGCAAAAGACACCGTCAATAAGACAAAAAGGCCACCAACAGATTGGGAAAGGATCTTTACCTATCCTAAATCAGATAGGGGACTAATATCCAATATATATAAAGAATTCAAGAAGGTAGATGCCAGAAGATCAAATAACCCCATTAAAAATGGGGCTCAGATCTAAACAAAGAATTCTCACCTGAGGAATACCGAATGGCTGAGAAGCACCTGAAAAAAAATGTTCAGCATCCTTAATCATCAGGGAAATGCAAATCAAACAACCCTGAGATTACACCTCACACCAGTCAGAATGGCTAAGATCAAAAATTCAGGTGACAGCAGATGCTGGTGAGGATATGGAGAAAGAGGAACACTCCTCCATTGTTGGTGGGATTGCAAGCTGGTACAACCACTCTGGAAATCAGTCTGGCGGTTCCTCAGAAAACTGGACATAGTACTACTGGAGGATCCCACAATACCTCTCCTGGGCATATATCCAGAAGATGTTCCAACTGGTAAGAAGGACACATGCTCCACTATGTTCATAGCAGCCTTATTTATAATAGCTAGAAGCTGAAAAGAACCCAGATGCCCCTCAACAGAGGAATGGATACAGAAAATGTGGTACATTTACACAATGGAGTACTACTCAGCTATTAAAAAGAATGAATTTATGAAATTCCTAGACAAATGGATGGACCTGGAGGCCATCATCCTGAGTGAGGTAACCCAATCACAAAAGAACTCACATGATATGTACTCACTGATAAGTGGATATTAGCCCAGAAACTTAGAATACACAAGATACTAGATACAATTTGCAAAACACATGAAACTGAAGAAGAACGAAGACCAAAGTGTGGACACTTTGCCCCTTCTTAGAATTGGGAACAAAACACCCATGGAAGGAGTTACAGAGACAAAGTTTGGAGCTGAGATGAAAGGATGGACCATCTAGAGACTGCCATACCCGGGGATCCATCCCATAATCAGCCTCCAAACACTGACACCATTGCATACACCAGCAAGATTTTGCTGAAAGGACCCTGATATAGCTGTCTCTTGTGAGGCTATGCCGGGGCCTGGCAAACACAGAAGTGGATGCTCACAGTCAGCTATTGGATGGAACACAGCGCCCCCAATAGAGGAGCTAGAGAAAGTCCCCAAGGAGCTAAAGGGGTCTGCAACCCTATAGGTGGAACAGTAATATGAACTAACCAGTACCCCCAGAGCTCCTGTCTCTAGCTGCATATGTAGCAGAAGATGGCCTAGTCGGCCATCATTGGGAAGAGAAGCCCCTTGGTCTTGCAAACTTTATATGCTTCAGTATGGGGGAACACCAGGGCCAAGAAGTGGGGGTGGGTAGTTAGGGTAGTGTGGGGGAGGGTCTGGGGGACTTTTGGGATAGCATTTGAAATGTAAATGAAGAAAATACCTAATTAAAAAAATAGTAAAAGAAAAAACCAATGTTTTGCAATGAATAAAGCTTTTAATATATTTACAAAAAAAAAAAAAGAAAGAAAGAAAGAAAGAAAAGAAAGAAAGAAAAAAGCCAAAATGCCCGTAGCTTAGTTTTTTTCAAACCCTATTTTTAAGAATGGTTCTTAAAAGTATTCACCTCTCTTCTAGCCCACCACCCACCAGAGGTAGTGAAAAAGAAGGATTATTAGGACACAGGGAAAGTGGACCTGTTTAGAAGTTTGTTCCTTGGAGCAAATCTAGTCTGTGTTGTCAGGAAATCAGCAGTTCAGTTGACAGAAAATCAGCAGCGGCAGCCTGATCCACTCACAAACATTTCACAAAAATACAATGAGTTTCGTAGTGTTGGGTTGGCAAACACGAATCAGCAGTGGAAACACAACCTAGCAGAGACAGTCAGGCCTCCGCTGAATCATCATGAGTCAGCAGGAGGGACCAAGACCAGCAAGGACACCAGGAACCATTAAAGAAATGAAGATCAGCAAAGACAAAGACATGAGACCAAGAAGCATTGCAAAGCTGGCTATGCAAGCCCCCTCACTCTTCACTGGGTCATTATACTCCCTTCAAACATCATGTGTCTACTCACGGGTCTTGCCTCACCACGTGAGTCTGTCTTAGCAAAACTCAACGTGAGTCTGAATCTGCCTGAGTCCTCAGAAGGAGCTACAAACCACCACAGCACCAGCAGAAGGGGTTTTTTTTTTTTTTTTTTTGGTGCATTTCTCTCTATGTAGTCAAAAACAAAAGGACCTCAGCAACACAATGTAAGGTGAACCAATACACGCGTCTTTTCACGTACTTACTTCAGCAAAACATCCTTTCACCTGTGTCTGCCACAGCACAACACCATCCAACGCATCTGACTTTCCAAAGTTTCCACGTCAAATGCCCCCCAGACAGGCCATTCCTTCAATGAAGTTCCTTCTTCCAGGTGGCTCTTGTTTGTGTCCAGTTCACAAAAATTAACCGGCACAGGGGTGTAGCTCAGTGGTGAGAATGCTTAGCACATATGAGGTCCTGGGTTCAATCACACACACACACACACACACACACAAACCACACGTATATGAATACAACCTAGCTTTGTTAAATCCTCATTTCCTCACAGGGGTGTAGCTCAGTGGTGAGAGTGCTTAGCACACATGAGGTCCTGGATTCAATCACACACACACACACACACACACCCCACACGTACATGAATACAACCTAGCTTTTTTAAACCCTCATTTCCTCACCCAGCACAGGAGTGAAAGAACTTGTCACAGGCCCTGTGAGTTAGCACAGTAACGTTCTGAATCCTGCAGGTTGACACCAAAACAGGTTCCAAACTCCAGAGACATTTCTGAACCCTTCACCAAAGACACACGGTGGAGTTTTCATGTCTCTAATCTTATCAATAGCCATGCGCTGATGCCCGAGTTTACTGACATTGCATTTGTGTTTATTCCCATAATCTCTTGGCATTCCTCATAGATGGGTAACTGAGACAGCTCCCAGATCCTCTGTACCTAAATCCGGCTTTGCTGGACAGCCAAGTAGTCCTGATCATGGTACATCATAGAGGCTGCCGCGACGCTCAGAAAACCTGCATGCTGTTGTTCCCTAAGTTGTGAATTATTACGCATTCTTGTTGTCTGAAAAGAAAGTAGTGTCTGAATCATGAGGTATCCTTCGTAATGACCAGTGTCCTCCCAGGGAGTTAGAACTTACCCTGCAACCAGCCGCCTCGGCCGCCCTCAACTCCAGAGGCAAGGGTGGTCTAATTACCTTCATCTGCAAAGAGCCCGGGCCTTGGAGTAGCGGGCCACAGCAGGACTCTTGAAAAACCTGCTGCAGGTTAAAAAGCAGACCTGCCTTCAATTTATTAAAAGCCTTGGCATTTTTTTTCTCCCACTGAGCATTTTAAAATGCAATTAGACAAAATGGAATAATAATCAGGCGAAGGGACTCTGGAGTTGGGGTAATCCTGGCTCATGTGTCACTGCATTTCTGGGTGTTTCTGTTGTGACAGAATGCCTACAGCACACACTGGCAGCCTGTTTCAATCCATGCCCAAATTCTTGAGGACTTTTATGCCCTGTAACCAATCACTGGATTATCACAGTACCCTGTCTTGATGCCAAGGGCCCATTATTCTAATATCCTAGGGTACCAGTTAGTTCCATCAAATTTCCCAAGAACAAGCTTGTGCACCTGAACTTTTAAAGAAGTTCCCTAGGTAATGGTAACGCACAGTGGCCTTTAAGCCACTACACACTGGGAAGAAGATCCATATCTACATCCTATGACTTTGAGCCGTTGGCCCAACACACAAAATGGAACATGAAGAAAACAGGATGGTTCACTGGATGGCTGGATGCAAGCAAGGTAGTGACCTTGCGGGACACAAAATGGAAGAATGGTCCTCCCCACTCCGTAAATGAGAAGTTAGTCCTCCCCCACTTAAGTGAGATGTACAAGAAATGGTGCTCCACATGTCAGGAATCTTATCATTTTAATTTTGTTAGTACAGAGGAGTCTGGAAGCATACATAATAGGTACACCAGGGGAGTTCCCGCATACATCAAAACGAGGAGTAAAATAACATCTTTATTGGCCTGTCACCACGGGCAGAGCCGTACAGAAAGACAACACAAGCTGATCTAGACAGGGCAAGCGTCTGCTCAGGAGGCTGCCATCTATAACTCAAGCTCCTAAAGAGGTGGCAATAGCTGACAGTTTGGAATCATACCATGGACTGCCCCACCCACTTCCCGTGCCCACAGGGTGGTGGTCCCTGTGCTCAGCTGAGCGAGCTGCCCTTATTAAAATGGGCTGTGTTAGTCAGCTTTCCATCACTGTGACAAAATACCTTAGACAAACAAAAGAAGGAAAGATGTATTCAGCTCATAGCTTCGGCCCATGATTCGTTATGCCTGTGGCTTTTGGAGCCTGCGGCAGAGAAACTGCTCACCCCAGGAAACAGAGAGAAAAGAAAATGACCAAGATCCCAGAATCCCCTTCAAAAGGTTTAACTTCCTCTTCTCAAGGACCTAACTTCCTACCTCTAGGCACAACCCCTTGAAGGCTTCACAGTATCCTGATGGTGCCATCAGCTGGGCAACAAGCCGTCAACACTATGGACCCTTGGGGACACTTGAGACTTAGTCCAAACTGTGTTTCACAATCTTCAGATTTATTAGCCAATCAACAAATTCAAACAGCTGCGAGCCACACTGGGGCAGCAGTTTCCACTCAACCGGCCTCTGGTTGTCCTGTTCCCTCGATTATCTAGGCTTCCTTCTCCGGGTAGTCAGGCACAGTCTTGTTCTTTAAAAAGAAACCAACCAGTTTGAAAAGGTTCACAATGAATTTTGGGGCCCAAGGCAGGACGTCTGGTGTTGACAGGGGAAGAGCAGGGTTGGGCATCGGTCAGATAAACCTTGCACTTATATCCTCTTTCTTGTTTCTCCCCTCTCCCCTCTCCCCTTCCCCGTTTCTTTTTTGCCATAGTCTAAACTGCTGCTGCCCTCCACACACATGCTGCCTCTGAGGCAGGGCCACCTTCCCTGCCATTTTTTTGCAGCCTGCCCCAGATCAATGGCTCTGTGCTCAACTCATAAAAAATGCATAGGGAAATCATCACCTAGGCAGCTTGTTTGGCTTTCAAAACCTCTTGGTATTTCCCTGTCCCAACAATCTTCTCCACTGGAGAAAAAGGCCCATCAATTCACTGTTCCTGGCCTATGCCAGGTCTTGGCCATTTGGGCATGCAAATTAGCCTCCCAAGCCGCACAGATACTGCTGTTCATGAATATTGCAATGCTTATTCAGCCTCGCACCCCATCCAGCTTTGTCTCAGCGTGCACACTCACTTGCAGCTCCAGATTGCTTCAAGTTCTTGGCTCTCAGAGGGTTGACAATTCCAGCACACCTAGGATAAGTAGGATCACTGTTTGCTCTTCTGGATTTCCACCTACAAGGGCTGGAGATCAGAGATACTGTCTATGGAGGCGACCATTCATTTAATCACCAACAACTGCTCTCATGGGCCAGGCGGTGTGCAGGGCCTACTAGCATGTTCCTCAGCTACATGCCCAGGAGCAGACAAAAGGCACATAAAATTGGTCAGCCTATGCAATGTGCAAATGCAGTTCTCACTAGAAAGTCCACATACATACAGCCGCATGAACATTTGAGTTCGAACATGGTTCACAAGCTATCTCTTCTGGTGGTCTTGTAGGGCCAGTTTTGCCTGAGAGTACAAGAGCCCCTTGCTTTACCCACCCCTCCTCTTCCTTTCATCCTTGCCCCATGCTCACCCTCAGCTATGAAGGCTGATCTTTGGGCCTCTATGAGAAGAGTCACATAAAATAGAATCTTGAATTGCAGACCCTTGCCTCTGCGGGGAGGATCCATGATACAAACCACCTTGCTGTTGATTCACCAGCAAGCTGAAGGACCACCTCCCTCACAGGGGATGGGAAAGACATGGAGGGTAATTGAAGGGACGATGGGAGGGCTGGCCAATGAAACAAAGAAGCATTCTCTTCCATGTGGTGCCAAGACATACACTAAAGTCTTATTCATCATATTTGTCTGAAACTCAAGTTTACCTAGGCGTCTAATATTTCATTTCTTAAGCCAGGCAACCATATTAAGGAAATCTATAGTCAATTCAGAAGCATCCCTCCCCCCCCTGACACCATGAGTAACTCTCACAGGACTGGAACAGATCATTACTGTTTAAAAACAAAAGCAAGCAGTCTTTGAAAGATAGCTTTTAGTTGGTACCTCCCCTTGCCTGGCTAACTGCTATCTTGCAGACTCATGGTCTAGACACTAGGTAAATAGGCCACACCTAGTTACATTCATCAGGAACGGTAGGGGTAGGGAGCATCTTAGGCGCTCCTGCAGCATGGGAGTCAGGGTCTGGTTGTAGATGCTGACATTGGTGTGGAGGGTAATTTAAGGACTTAGAGTAATGGAAGATAAAGTCACTGCCCACCCTGTGTTCCAGACACTGACAGAACATGTCAGCGTTCTCTTCCCTCATTCCTATCTCCACAGGCCAGGAGATTATTTTCTGCTGAGATGAGACCTTTTTCTTCCTTCTTCGGGTAGAATTTTATGTGTAGTCCTTCCCTAGGGCTGCCTTAACAAAGCACTACCTCAACAGAAGAGGCTTAAATAATAAAAAGCCCTTGTCTTCCATTTCTGAGCTTACAGAACAGGTAAAGTAGATTCCTTCTGAGGCTGTGAGGGACAGTCTGGTCTAGGTTTCCCCCTAAGCTTCTGATTGTTCCCTACTGATCTTTCCTGTTCATCAACATAGAGAGAACCACTTCTACCCCTGACTTAATCTCTACCCGCCCCTTTCTCTGTATGGCTCTGTCTGCTTCCTCTTTTTATAAAGACATAAGTCATATTCAATAACTCCCGGGACCTTTTTAAAATTTGGTTACTTCTGTTAAGACTTGGTTTCCAAATAAGGTTTCATTCTGTGCTACTTGGGAGTTAGAACTTCGGCATCTTTATTCCGGGATACAGTTCAATCTGTACCTCGGTGCCACACCTAGTTACATTCACCAGGAACGGTAGGGAGCATCTTAGGTGCTCCTGCAGCGTGGGAGTCAGGGTTTGCTTGTGGATGCTAACATTGGGGTGGAGGGTGATTTAAGGACTTTGAGTAATGGAAGATAAACTGCTTGTCACTGCCCACCCAGTGTTCCAGAAGATTACATTGCTGTGTAAGGCTGCCCCAGCATTGCCCTGAAAACGGCTTTTCCATTATGCTAAGAGCTAGTGGTGATAGGCTCCATTACTATTCAGCCCTTTGGCCTCCACTGGCTCCCATTCCCTCTGCCCTAAGCACTTCCCAGTGACCTTCCAAGAGGTAACATCATAGTTATTCTCCCCAGGAGACCTCTGCAATGGCTTGCCTGTGTCAGGGGAAACCCTGTGATGCTTTGCTTGAAGCATGAACAGGAGGGAGGCTCAAAGGTGAAAGAAGCTCCTCTCGGGGTTCCCACCATCCCCCCTCCAACCCAGTACTAGAGTAAGTTGTGTGGAGGGGGAGACAAGAGAACTGTCTTTTGCCTTTGTCTGCTCTCCCTCCTCCAAGCAGATGCTGGGAGAACAAGATAAAATTCCTTGTCATCTGGGGCCCTAAATTCTCATTCATTTATTAGGAAATGATGGTTTTCTCCAAGAAGCCATCTGTCTTGCTTTTCTGGGCACTGTCCATTAGTAACGAGACAAAGGGAGGGAAGGCTGGGCAGTTTTTGGCCATGGAATTTTTTTTGGTGCCTCTTCAATGTCTTTATCACCAGGGAGATTTTTTTTTTTAAAGTCTGATTAGGAAATGTGATTTTAAGAACAGCACGCTCATCTGAGCTGCTTCATGGCCGACTGGTTTGATAAAGCTGGTTGGCACAATGCCCTAAACGGTGGTGCAACAACTGTGGATGTGGATCCATGAAGTTGCTGGGGTGACCATAACAAAGCACCTGGACTCAACAACAGAGCTCTGTTTCCTCCTGGTTCTGAAGGATGAAGAGGTCCAAGGTAAAGATGCTGGCTGTTCGTCCCGAGGCCTCTTCCTTGGCTTATACATGGCCATCTTCTTGCATTTCTTACATACTATTTTCCCTCCTACTGTGTCAGATTTCAACTCTTACAAGGACAGAGTCAGAGTGTGGCCCACCCAATAGCCACGTTCAACTTTAGCTCTATAAAGACCCTGATGCTTAGTGTGGCTGTGATCTGATGGCGTGGGGTTGGCAATGAATACATGGGGATCAATTCAACCCTGAAGACTGCTTCAGGGATATTTCAGACGCCCGTTTTGACTCTGTCTCAGAGTAGGGGCCTTTGGGAGGACTGTGGGTTGGGGATTTGGGTTCTCAGAAACAGAGAATAATCTAGGCTCACCTGAGCATCGATGGAATTGAATAGGGTGATATGGTAAACACATGGTAAGGGAAGTCAGGGGCCAGGGTTCTCATATCTCCTAGATCATCATCCAGAAACACAGAGATGATTGTTCAACAGAAGATGGGCAGCTATGAAAGAAAAGTAGATATCAGGAGACCCACACTATGACAAATAGTTGTCACCATAGTTATCTCCTTGCTTTAGAAAGAAGATTCTGAGAAGGACCACATCCGAGCTGGACCATATTTGAACTGTACTGTCTCTGAACTGAGCCATGTCTAAACCAGACCATCTCTGATGCTGTGTAATGCTGCCTTCACAGTCCTTCTCCCACTCCTTTTTTGAGTTCTTTGCTTCTTTTTATCAGACGAGAACAGAGATTTCTGCTCATGGAGTTTTGCTGCTATATTCGCTCTGTCCATGTCCTCTCAGTGAACACAGGTCTCCGTCTGCCCAGGAAGGTCACTAGTCTTGTGTCACTATAAAAAATCAGAGTGAGCAGCTTTCCAGTGTGCTCAGTTTATTAATGTCTTCTTTGTGATTTGTACTGGTTGTAAATATTATGTCCGTTATAAATAATGATCCAACCTGCCATTTTTTCCTGTGGTCCTTGGTTACCTAGCCTATAAAACCAGAGGGCTGAATTAAATTATTATTAAGGTCCCTGCAGCTTTAACTCTGATGGATTTCATGAAGATTAACCTCCTGTGAGTAGATAGTCTATGGGGCTTGCCAGAGTGAGGTATCCCTAAGAACTTCGAAATGGGAAATACAATTTCCCTTGGAGAGTAAAACTTTAAAGGCAGCCAACACTAGATCAAAGAAGATATATTCAAAGTCTCCTTAAATGGACAGGATAGATTTCAGACCAGAGCTGTCTGGACTTGATAATCCGAACATATCTAGGGTCAGAGTGTCCTGTCTGAGAGATGGAGCACCATGAAAGCAAGAAGAGGACACTGGGGACCGTGTCATGATCTGTCCTGGTTCTGACAAGATTGGGATATTAGTGGGTCCGGGGCACTTTCCCAGCTGTGTCTCTGTTACAGACTGGCAGTAGACTGTCATGACTTGATGCCCCATGCCGCTGACATGACTCACTATATTTAACCATCAATCCATCTAATATGGGCACCAACCCAGGAAAAGGGGTGTCAGCTACAGCTGGAATGGAAACTCAGGGCATTCACTGTAGCCAACTGTAGCCTTCTGTAGTCTGAGAAGTGTGGGGCCTCCAGCGTGGATGGGGAGGTCTGTATAAACCCAGTGGGAAGCTCAGGATAGAGGCCGTCAGCTATCAGTTTCCAATCAGCTCAGAGAGTTTTAATACTTCAATAATGAAACACTTTAAAACCATTCAGTCCATCCCCTCTCTGATTCCAGTTCACCCAAAACACCCCAAGTTTGAGTGCTGTCTCGCTTATGTGTCTGTCTGAAGAAAGGATAGCCTGGCTGGGGTCTGGGAGGCAGGGACATCTATGAAGGACACAGAGGCAAAAGGAGGTGACTGGAAGATGATTCTGCTCCTTGGGGCCAACAGAGAGTCTCCTCTTCAGCCTCTTGGGAGCCTGCTCATAGTGATCGGTGCAAGCTCACCCCAGTGAGAGAAATGCAATCTGGGCTTGCTGACAAAGTCAAGTGCTTCAGCTAAAAGAAAGAAGCCCTCAACGTGCTCACAAAATACTTCTTGGAAGCAGCCAGCCAATCCTTCTTTCAAACTTAGACTCTGTGGTGCAAGGGAGTCTTCAGTAGTTTTCCACAGGCCTGCTGGCTGAATCTCCGAAGCATGTGGAATTTCAACTATAGGCAGGACAGCATGATACAGCGATTTCTCTCTTCTCTTCCCTCCTCCTCCTCCTCCTCCTCCTCCTCCTCCTCCTCCTCTTCCTTCTCTTCCTCTCTCTCCCTCTCCCTCTTTTTCTCTCTTCCCCCTTCCTCCCTTTTCCCCTCCCCCCCTCTCTTTCATCCTCCCTCCCTCCCCACTCTCAATATGCTCAGTCATTTGTCTGTCAGGCAGATCTGTTTGGGTATGTAATAGATTTCTCAATCATATTATGTCCAAAATAGCACCCTTGGCACTGACTCTTCTCTTAAACCGCCCCTTCCAATGTCCCCTTGTCTCTCAAGCCTGACCTAAAATCACATTCTGCCCAGGACCCCTCTCCTCAGACTCTTGCTTCCACCTGTAGCCTCTACTTAGGATATCATTGCTTCTAAGCTATAAGATCATAAAGAGCACTTCCAGAGTCCAGGTCAAAGCAGGTGACAGAGGTGGTTAAGCTTATGCATGCATGTGCACACGCACACACGTGCACATACACACGCATGTCTTTAAAGTCTGTTTGCTCTTTTCTAGTCTTTCCCAGTTCCTTCCACACCCACAATACTTTTTGGTTTCATATGTGTTTCATGAACCTCTCTGGTTTCATGTATAATTTTGGTAGAAACAGCCATACAATGCTATCTTTGAGCCCCAGGTCTCCAGCTCCTTTGCCTGGGAAAACACAGGCAGGTTGGAGCCTGATAGGACCAAGAAAGCCTTATTTTGAACCTAGGAGGAAAAGGCAGAATAGAATTCCAGTAGACACCACTCAGGTGATGCCTCTGGCCCCAGGGAAGAAGCAATACTGGCAGGTCAGAGACTCTGGGCTAGCCTGGGCTGGCCCGGACTGGACTTAGCTGTGAATCCCTGCAACTTGGCTCCCCATCTTTTTCATAAAGACAAATACCACTGCTGTGTCTGGGAAGAGGCTCTGAATGTTTGAGTCCTTCGCTTATCCCCAAGCCTGTCCCCAAGCCAACAGGGAAGGTTTGAGATGTTTGGTGGGTAGAGTTCTTAGGCAGCTCCATTCATCTCCCTAAGGATTTGGGGCTCAGCCTTCAAGACTGATGCTGGTAGTGGACAGGAAGTTAGGGACAGCCATGAAGGACACAGAGGCAAAAGGGGATGAGCCAGATGGAATGCATCTGAGTTCCCACCCTGGCACTACCGGGATGCCTCAGGAGTGGAATGCCAGTGAGGATAATCAAGAACAAACATCAATGGAGAAATAGATATCACCTCTCCCCATCCATGGCTGCATTGATTTCATAGCACACACTCCACTGCGCTACAGAATAAACCCAATACCACCACACTTTGTCCTTGTCAGGGAACAAAACAGGTTCCAGTGCTCCACTTTGGGTCCTGGCACTCATTTAGAGGTAGACTTTGTTATCTTAGCAAAGTCCTCTTCACCTTTTTAAAAAATTTGAATAAAAAAATTCTCTTGATTTACAATTTCTGTTTGTTAGTGTCCACTGTAGTTCAGGCCTGTCCTAGGATCTAAAGAGTAATGTCAGGCAATTAAACAAAATGTGCACATTTCTTGTAGGGTTATGGGAAGTATTCACCACCACCACCCCACCCCCAGCTGAGAATTCAATCAAGCACTCAGAGATATCAGGAGAAAGTATTTTTCTGTTGGCTTAGAGAACGACCTTAGCTAATGCTTAAGAGACAGACACCCCCCTGCAAGAAGTATTTCACTGTTTATATAGAGTAGGGAATATTGACATAATCTTGTCTTCGTGACCATCCTAGAGTTGTCTTTTCATTTCTGTCATCAAAGGGAATTTCTCAGGAACTTAAACAAATTTCACAATGGGAGAAGTTGTGTAGTCTGCATTAGGGGGACAGTTTCCTCTCTAGCAGACAGAATTTAGCAGTAGTTCCTATGTCAGGTCATGTATCCCCCATTTTACAGCGGAGGCAATGAAGGTCCACCTTTCAAACCAGGTGACACTCCTGTGACTGTTGCCTCTGAATGTAAACCTATCTTCTCTGGGAGACTCAGCCCATAGTGAGTGCTAAGGGGAGGCTGGGAGACCATAAGAGAACGGGCTGGCTTCCTCTGGAGCCTGGGGGATCTCTCTGCGCTTCTGATCTCTATGAGCAACAATGGTGCAGAGACTGAGCCCACTGGGTCGGCTTTTCTGTGCCCCTTGGGAGACTCCAGCCCTGGTGAGCATTCTCCCCTTAGAGGTCTGGATTGGCTCCATAGGCTTCCCAATGCCCACCTTCTACCCTCTTAGGGACAGCCATCTTCTGAAGCAGAGGTCTTCATGCTGTCTCAGTGTTCTTGTTCTAGATTCCCTTCAACTGTGTTTTTATTCAAAGTCCTCTTGGGTAACGTGTGTGCAGTGATCCCTGTCTGCTGCCTGGACCTTACTTGATGACACCTATGGCTACACAGCTGAGAAAATGGCAGAGCTAGACTCTGACATTGGCCCACATGGTTCTACAGCCTTATCTTCATTCATTAACGGCGTCTGCCTCCTATAGATGAGTGGGAGCTGGGTCTGCCTCTGATCCCCAGGCTACCTCAGAGGCCTGGCACCCTTTTTTTCAGGAGAGAGAAGAAAGACAGTGTGATTACACTCCATAGAGGGTCACTTGCTGAAAATATTAATCCTTTACAGTGGCACCTTGCCTGCCCATGGCCATGCCAATGGCAGCAGGTGGCAGAGTCCACTCAGAACCTATCCTACAACTAGTATTTGCATCAGGCAAAGATATCCTGGTCTCAGATCAAGTGGCTTTCCCCCCTGTGTCCAGGGGATAAGCCATGGGTGGTCTAAGCCAGTCATGGTGGTTTCCTTCCCCCTATGCCTGTGATTCCTCATGGGACTACGCTATAGCCAGAAAAATATCAAGTGAATCTACAAGGGCTTCCATCAGGGAGTAAGAAGTTACCACCCTAGCCCTTCCCTCTAGGTTGGTGCCCCAGCAGCCATCTTGGAAGCATGACATGACAATTCTGAAGATTCTAAGTCTGTAGCTCAGGGCAGCAAAGACACACACACACACACACACACACACACACACACGCACACGCACACGCACACGCACACGCACACGCACACGCACACGCACACACACACACACAGTCAGAATTCTTTGTGCCATTCCACAGGCCTAGTCTTGGCTGTTTGTACCGAAAGTGTTCCCACTGGGTACAGTGCATTGTACCATTCCTAAGGACACAGAAGCACCATGCTTGCTTAGCACCTGTCAACCCTGTGCCTGCTGTTGTTGTAGGCTGTCTTCCAGGAGAGCAGACCCCACCCTGACAGCTGGAGCCTGGGTGTGCTCTGCAGTGGGGCTCGCAGCCCTCCACAGGCACAGTGTTGTCTGAGGCAGGGCTTCAGCAGCCTCTGGGGCGTGGGGTGTATAAACACGAGGCTTTGCGTTTTATAGGATAGTCAATAGTTATTCAGCCTGACAGAGCAATGCACAGGAAGGGAGATCATAAAATGTCTCTGGTACTGAGGCCTGAGGTCCTGTGGCCTAAGAGGCTTCTCCCTGCTCTGCGATGCTCAGCAGAGTGGAGAATGGAAGACCTGGGGAAGGAGGAGCTAGGGCTGGTCAACACTGAGAGCATAAAAGCCAACCTAGCACACATAGAAACTCAACGTCCTCCAAGTATTTTTCTGGCAGTCTTGGTCACAGGTGGCTTATCTCAAAGGCAGGGCAAGAAACGTGCCCCTTTGTCTCTTCCCTTAGGCAATCTCATGGCAGAGTCCACAGTTATAAAGGCAGCAGCTGTGGGGGTTTTATCAAGTCTCTCGAGGTGCGTGGGTGCCGGAGTTATGTGTGCATGCAGACAGGTGATGCGTGCCCTGATCTGATAGGTTCATGCATGCAGGTGATGCGCACAGGCGATGGCAGGCTCCTTTCCTGGCTTCTCTTTCATCCCACGCTGTTCCCTGCTGTGTATCACCTCCTGCTCTGTGGGGTTTTGCCTCTCTGGATCCTGAGGAGTCACGGATCAAGGTACCACAGGGTCCATGTTTGGTGAAGGGCCTTTTCCTTGCAGAGGGTACCATTTTACTGTATTCTTATAGGGTGCCAGGGAAGCTAGATCTCCCGGATCTTCTTTTAAGGGCATCAATGTTATCCATGAGGGCTCTACTTCTGCCTTTTAAGAATCCCCCAAAGGGTCCCATTCCCGCTAGGGACTGACATTTGACATAGGTAGTAAGTGGATAGACTCATGCTTCCAGACTGCAGTACTCAATCTTAATGTAACAGTCTGCTGCTTCCTTTGGTCAGATTGGACACTTTCCTTCTTTTCAAAACTTCCAGAGCTCTGCCAGGATTTTTGGATCAGGCTCTGAACCTGCTGCCTGATCTTCAGGGCCCTTCCCCCACCATCTCCAGATCAACCTTGATTTCTCCCTTACAGGAGTGTGTGTGTGCTAACCTAAGCAAATCCATCAAAGCTCAGCTTAAGTGTCCCCTCCCTTTCTTTTAATCTCCATGCTTCTTTATTGCTTTCCTTGATAAGAGAGAGCTTCCCTGCCTTTGGGTGGCTGTGACCATTTATATTCACTGCAATGCAATCATTAGAATTCTCTACTCCATGTGTATTTTTTACCCTTTCACTTATATAATAGAGCAATGATTCTCAACCCAGGCAGGACATATTTGGCAGTGTTTGCAGATATTCTTGGATGCCACTACTGTTATAGGTAGAGGTCAAGGATGCTGCTATCAATATTCCACAATGCATAGGACAACCTCTCAATGCAAAGAAATAATCAATTCTAAACACCAATGACCCACAGTCAAGACACCCTGGATTAGGTCTGAAGCCTCAAGATGTGAAACCATGTTTCTTGTTCTTCCCATTCCATATAGTACACAGCTTTGAAATAGCATCTACTTTGAACATTCTAAATGACTGACTATGTACACTAAACATCCACAGATCTTGGTTCAAGCCTGTATATGTAAGCCTATTGCCTCAGTGCTACCTCATTGGCTTTGCTACTTGTATTTCCCATTAGCCATCACACACCGTGTCTCTGAGGGTGGATGGCCCATGGAACCCTTTATCCTTGGTATTCTCGGAGGTTCTGCTTCACCCCAGAAAGCAAAGTCCCAGATCATAGTGTCTGGGATGCTCAGAAAGCCCTTCACTAAGCTATGCTTACATTACATCTTTTGTCTTTATAGAGGGCCAACGAAAGTAGTACTCTGTCGCTATGTCTCTGACCCTTTTGTGGAACTCTAGTTAGCAAGAGTCCATGCACTTGTGACACAACAAGGTGACCTTAACGCCACCCCTCATTTCACAAATGAGATGAATTGCTCGCCATGTCACTCCTTGCTCTTTAGCCCAGGATCCACAGGATGAATCCCTACCTAGGTTTAATTCCAGGGAAACATTTTGTCTCTAGAGATGAATATGTATTCTTTATGCTGTCAGAAACCACAAATCTATGCAATCCAATATGTTTCTGTCTTTCGTTTTAGCTGCCAGGAAAGTTAGAGACAAAATGAAATGCCCAAGTGTAAGGATCTGCTTCATTCAGGTGTCTGAAGCTCTCTGCTTCTTTCCCTTTCATTAGCAAGAGCGCTGTCCTTAGACGCCTTCTGCTGTACCGTGCTTCATCTCCAAGCCACCACAAGTCCTTTGGAAGTAGGTAGGACACAAATCTTAACTGAAGAACAAATACTCCCCATCCCCAAATCCTGCTGCTGTTTGTTTTGCCCAGGCATCAGCTACTGTGGGCAGGCAGGACCAAGGCTCTGGTGGAGGTGAGCTGGCCTGGGACTATGGCTCTGTCATTTGTCATCTGTGTGACCTTGGCTCTGTTTCTTAAACTCAGGAAATCTTTATAGCTGTATCACAGGGTCGTTGAAGGGATCAAATGAGAGATGACACAGCAGTCAGGGCAGGCACCTTTTTATCAGCTACATAAGAGAGACGCTTTCCATCCCAACACCAGCCTTGCCTCTGAAGTCCACAGTTTGAGTTTGGTTCTGACCAGTGCCTTCAGCAGCCAGTTTTGAGTAACAGAGCAGCGTTTTTACTTTAAGGGGGATTCTTACAGCTCTTGCTTGCCTTCCCCTCTAGAGGCAAGGCAACCCAACCAGAGCTGTCATTTGCTCTTCCTGTGATTTTAATTGCCTAGGTAAGTTATATAAACAACAGCAAAACATTCCACCTTGTGGGGTAGCACTGCCAGCCTTGGATTGGCTGCTACAACTGCTATTTTCAGAGCTTGGCACTGAGATAGATTCTGCCACTTTCGTCTATGGTTGGCCTTGAGGTTTTCCATTGTAAATCTAGAGAATACGGGCAAAAAGCCAACTTGCTTTTTCTTTTTGCCCAGGGATGGGATGGATTTAGAAACGAACGGAGGACTTGGAATGTTCTGTATCTTTTTCGTAAAATGATTTGCTTTTATTCAGAAGATTTGAGGCTTGAGAGAAAGTCAACGTAGAGGCCAGTCTTATTTGCAAAGAATCTCAAAATGTTAGAGTACTTCGAGTCTCTCATTGTCCTGAGAGGAAGATGGAAGACCGGAGGCTCACAGGGATACCATCAATTAGAATGACTGGTATCCCAAGGCTGGCTCAGTTCTCACTGGGTTAGGCTCTTTGCCTGTTCAATAGGGTGCTAAAACAAGGACCCCAAACCCAGGGATAGTGACATTCTTATGAATGTACATATGTGCATGTGTGTACATGTATGCACAGGTTTGTATATATAGGATGTGTACAATCATTGTGATTGTGAATGTGTGTGTGTGTGACACTGACACACATGCAGAGGCAGAGGACAATCTCGGGTTTGCTGGTCCTCTACTTCCTTCTGAGACAGGATCTGTCATTTACTGCTGTGAACAGACACCATGACCAAGCAACTCTTATAAGAACAACATTTAATTGAGGCTGGCTTACAGGTTCAGAGGTTCAGTCCATTATCATCAAAGCAGGAGCATGGCAGCATCCAGGCAAGCATGGTGCAGGAGGAGCTGAGAGTTCTACATCTTCATCTGAATGCTGCTAGCAGAATACTGACTTCAGGACAGTTAGGATGAGGGTTTTAAAGCCCATGTCCACAGTGACACACCTACTCCAACAAGGCCATACCTCCTAATAGTGCCTCTCCCTGGGCCGAGCATATACACACCATGACAGGATCCCTTTCTTGTTTTGCTCCATTTGCCAGCTCAGCTGGCTTGGGAGCTTCTCATTTCTCTCATGTTCATCTCCTACATCCCTACAAGGGAATGTGAATCCAGATGCTCTGGCCATTGCACCCAGCACTTATATGGAAATAGAGATTTGAACTCAGGTCCTCAAACTTGTGAAGGAAGCATGTTTTCCTACTGAACTATGTCCCCTGGCCCAATGGTGCCATTATTTATCTAGTAGAGAAGATTAGGGTTAACGTTGGTAAACATATTAGAGCTATACTGTCCATTTGGGTCACTCCTAGCTTCACGAGGTTCTCTGTAAATTGAAAATGTAGTTAATGCAAATATGATGCTAAAATGCAGCCCATCGGCTGTACTAGCCACCTTTCAAAAGCTCAGCAGTCACTTGCAGCTAGTGAGGGTGTGTGTGTGGTTCATCTCAGTGGTAGACTGTGTTCTTTACAAAGTCTATCTTACATTGTTGCTTTAGAGCATTGTTTTCCTACCTGAATGGAGACTGAGGCAAAGTAAAGGCCTATAGGCCTATAAGACAGTCAGTCCTTACAACTCAAGGGAGTTGTGAACATACATATGTGCATGTGTGTACATGTATGCACATGTTTGTATATATAGGGTGTGCACAAGCATTATATTCTCTTCCTTGTAGGGGACTGACATTCGGTTGGGGTTCCAGTAGGTGCCCTGCCACAGCCCTGCTGTTCTGGTGTGTGCCCAGCTCACATTCCAATCCTCTCATACAGTAGTCCAGGATCTGCTTCCGTGGTGGAGGGACAAGGAATCACCAGGCTCCTGAAAGGCCAGGCTGGCTTTGTGTTTGCCTGTTCGAAAACTGACTGGGAGAGACGGCTGCATAAAAAAGATGGCACTAAGTGTTGCTGCAGTGCTGCAGCTGCCAGGGAGTTTCTGCTCGATGGATCTTGGATCATACAAAAATACAAGATGTTCCCGTGGTTATCTCTCCCAGTCCCTGGATCCAGAGTCTCCTAGCTGACCTTGACTTCCTTCTCTGCTTCTCGGGAGGCGCTGGCTCAGGGACAGCTCCTTCACTGAGGCACCCATGTGGTACCTTTGAAGCTTACAACAATCTCTTTTCCTGGTCCCAAAATAGTTCCTCTGAGATTACCCCTGATGCCCAGGCTGTTATTATCCTAGGTTCCTGGCTCTGTTCCCCCCTTCTCTCCCATTCAGATAAGCCTGGCACACAGAAGGTTATATCTGTCTTTTGCCTCCAACTTCACTTTTCCTCACATATATTTTTAATAATATCATCACAATCACCACCCACTGAGTTCTTCCCAAGCCCCAGAAAATGCAGAGTGCTTTACAGGTGTTGTCTAGAACCAACCTACTCCACTCCACAACTGCCACCTTGCCTCAAACTGCCGTCGTCTCTCGTCTCTCACCTAGGCCATTGCAGGAGCTGCCTGACAGGTCTTTCTTCTGCTCCGTCCCCTTTCTTCTATTTTCCACAATGAGGCCAGAAAGATTCTATTAAAATGGGAACTAGGTCATGTTCTTCCCCCTGCCTCAGCATCCTCTCTTCTGACTCAGTAAGAAGCCAAGCTTTTATAGAAGTCTTTGATACTCAGTGCAATCTGCTCTGCCTGCTGACGTCATGGTAACTCCATTTCTTACTAACACTTACCCCCTACACTCTCTATACTGCAATTCAGCCACACTGTCGTGTGTGTGTGTGTGTGTGTGTGTGTGTGTTGTACACACATGTGAGTGCATGGGTATTCTACCACATGTGGCTGTGTGGTGGCTAGATATAGACATTGGGTGTCCTCCTCCGTCACTCTTTTCTGACATGTGTCCCATACAGAACTTGGAGTTTTACATTTCTGCAAGGCTTGTCAGCCAGTGAGTCCCAAGATTCGCCTTCTCCCACCTCCCTCTAGGGTTAGGCCAGCCACCGTTGCCACACCTCCCTTGGCTTTTCCATGAATACTGGTGATCTGAATGCAAGTCCTCTTGCTTACACAGCAAGCACCTTACCCACAGAGCCACCGCTCCCTTCTCTCTGCCTGTGTGCTTGCCTCTGCCTCCTTCAAGTTTGCACTTAGAGTTGCTTCTTTAGAGATTTCTTTGGTTACCTCATTTAAAAATATACCAATGCGCGAGCACACGGTGTGTCTACAGAGCAACACTAACACACAGTGTGTTAGAGCAAGGAGTTTTCTGTGAGACTGTGTCTCCTAGGAGTGCCATTGTAACCATCTTAAAGTATACAGAACAGTAGCATAAAGTATCTTCTCTTGGCTGTGCAGTTGATGCTCAGGACTTTCTCATTTGGCAACAGTGCCTCTCCGTACCATCACACCAACACTCCATCTCCTCCTCCAGGACACACAGCCGCTGTTCCACTGGCTATCTCTCTGGGTCTGAGCACCCTCACAGTATATATCTTTTTGTGATTGCTCTATTCCTCTCAGTGTAGTGTCCTGGAGTGTCATGCAAGTCATAACATTGGCTTCTTGGGAAAACTGACTTCTGCATATGCTTCATTTGACTGAGTTGGGTGTGTGGCAGCAAGGGGGTATTTTAAAAGTTGTTTATTTTCTCATAATCAGTTTGTCTGCATTTATGATATTTCAAAGAACGCTTTGTTCACAGCCACTCTGCTCAGTGAGGCTTGTCACAGAGTGACGCTCTTCTATTTAATTATACCCTTTCCATTAGAATAAAATCATTTATTAAAACAGTTAATTACCCACAAATAGAGAACAGCATCAAGTAAGGAGGCAGCAGGTTGGTGAGCGTGGAAGCCATGGTTGTCAGGCTGTCTCCAGGAATCCAGGGCCCTCAGAAACATGTCAGGGCCACCGAGGAGAGGTGGCGGGGTGGGGGGATTCTCTCTGTCCTAGCTTTAACCAGGCTGGTTCCAGTTACCATCGTATACTGTGGGTGAGCGCTGCATGATTTTACTCCAATTTAAAATAAGGCCCACAGTGTTTTACCCACGATTGGAATGTTTACTTATTAAATACAGCTTTATGCCTCTCACAGACACAGTGTAGTGTTTTACATTCTGACTCCACTGATCATATGACTTATTCTGGCCAATGAACATACTGTTCTATGATAAATATAATTGGTAATGCAAGACCCTCCTGGCCACTTTCAACTAACTCTCTCTTCTCTCTCTCTCTCTCTCTCTCTCTCTCTCTCTCTCTCTCTCTCTCTCTCTCTCTCTCTCTCTCTCTCTCCTTTCCTCTGTGCAGGGTGTGTGTGCATGTGTGGCATATGTGTATGTATGCTTCTCCAGATGTGTACACAGATGCATGTGTGTCCTAGAGTTTGACGTCAGTGTCTTCCTCTATCGCTCTCTGCTTTTCTTTTGGCCCCTGATTTCTTACTGAACTTACTGGTTCAGTTAGGCTTGCCAGCCAATGAGTTCCATGGATCCAGTTATCTCTCCACAGCACTAGAATTACAGGCATGTGTGGTCAGGCCTAGCTTTTTATGTGAGGGTTGAGAGATCCAAATTCAAGTCCTCACACTTGCGTAACAAGCACATTACCAATCCAACCATTTGCTCAGAGTCCTCTATTTTCTCATCCCAAGGTCACCGGCAATGTTTCTGCAGTGGCCACTCTATAACCTGTTTGCTAGGGTGACAAAATGAAAATGACCCAGCCGAGTGTTTAGACCAGCATGAAGTAGAGAGAATCCACCTTTGCTGCCTGCAGCTACTGAGCTTTAGGGATCATTTGTCAGTGCAGTGTGGCCCAGCGTATCCTGACTGATACACAAAGGTGTCAAGTGTGGCCTTCGGAGATTAGTGAGGTACCACCAAGTCTTTCAAACCCTTAACTCTGCTGAACCATTGCTTGAATGAGTTCTACTTTGTGTGGCCCCTTTTGGACTAGGATTAGTGTCTCTCCCCTACGTCCCCATGCTTAGCCTCTGGGCTTGTCTGGGACCCAGGGATTCTCAATAATGGGTTTCCCAAGACGGTCTGCTGCTGCAGATTGAGCCTGTTCCAGGAAAGAAACCATTTGATTGTCAGAGGTTTTCTCATTTGAGCTAGCAATGCTCTGCAATCCTTCTTCCTCTACCGCAACTTTCACCTTGATTGTTTACAAGAGGAAAACAATTATACTCCTCTCCCTCACCTGCTTCCTAGCTGAGCCAGACTGAGGAGAAAGAGACAGAGGCAGAGGTTGGGAGGGAGATGAGGAAGGAGGAGGACGAAAAGAGGGCAGGAGGCTATGTAACCACAGGCTTCTAAGTGGATGCTTATCAAAGAGGGCTCCAACGTCTCATGTCATCAGTCTTGGGGCAGCCTTGTTAAGCATCGTGCTGGCTATGAGCATCATGTGATTCCCAGGCATGCTAAAGATGACAAGCTGCTATAAACCAGTTTGTAACTTCCCTCTTTGATCATATGGCATCAAAAACACTCTGCGTGTAATATTTGGAAATATCATTTATTTCAGTTTTGTCTCAGTATCCAAACTTTGTGTTAAAAGCATGTCATTTAATGTTCAGCCACTTTCTAAATTCACCTTTTCATGGGAACTGAGTATGTTAATATTTCAAAGTAGAAAAAAACTGATAACACTCAGCTTTTATACACTGTTTTCTTTACATCATCTATCTATCTATCTATCTATCTATCTATCTATCTATCTTTATTTTTGAGACAAGGTTTCTCTGTGAAGTCCAAGCTGCCCTGGAACTCACTCTGTAGACCAGGCTGAACTCAAACTCAGATCCTCTTGCCTCTGTCTCCCAAGTGCTGGGATTAAAGGTGTGTGCCACTATATCAGACCCCTCCTTCACATTCTTTAAAGTATCTCTTCATTAAAGAGAAAGTAAAAGAAAATGATTGATGGAGATAAAATCAGGTAAAGAAGATGAACCGAGTCCTGGGCCCCAGGGTTGCTATAGAAACAAGGCAGTGGTACTGGACACTGATGACCAATTAAATGTATAATACTTGAGATGCATATCTCATATATTCCTGACAATGGCACACAGAGGGAGGAGTAATTGGTAATTTATGTATAGTTGAGCTAGGCTCTTTCAGGTCAAGTGATTGGACAAGTCACTTAGCTGTGCCACATCACGAAGTGACTGAGTTTCAAAATCCACATTCTCAAAACAAGCTATGTTGTCCCTTTGGGGAACTATCTGAGACAGGCAAGAAAGCATACTAGAAAAATGGAGGGGAAACTGAGGCAGAGTGAAAGCTATGTCCAGATGCATGTGTCTTATATGGAATCATATTTAATTTACAAGACTGACTATATATCCTAGCATGGAAAACATAGGAAGCTTAGCCACAGACTAGTATTTCCCCTGAAGAGGATTTGCCTGGTTTCGGGGGGGGGGGTGCGGGGACTTCCAATGTGAACTTGATTTCATTCCATCGAAGTAGGTCAGAGGAGCTGGCAGAATCATAGTTGGTCCTTTATTGAAGAAATTAAAGTAAGAGGGGACAGCACAATGAAGCCACCATGTTCCTGTCACCGGGGTAATATCAAGACTCTATTGCAGTGGTGAGATGCATTCTTTCTATATTCTCTCAGGGATTGCCATTGTCAACATTCAATCAAGTACATTGTCCCTTCATCCCTGGAAGCTCCAAGACTTCCGGGTCAAGGGTTACTTTCTTGTACATACCCAGCTACCTCCTGGATGTTTTTTAGCATGTGTTTGCTCAGAATTTCATTTTGCTGAATGTAGAGTCCTCATTCATGCCTTCATCCTCCAATGCTATGGGAACACTATAGATGCTTATACAAAATAACCATGGTTTTCTCCTACGAGTTCTCTGTGCTTACACTTGACTGTCATTGGAGGCAAAATGCCCCACGATGATCTGTGTCAACCTTTGACTAAAAGGGCTCATTTGATCTGCCTGCTAAGAGCTTCTCTGAGGTAGCTTATTTCCCCAGCACTGAATGGACAAAGTTGACCTGTACTTAGGCAGGATGGTTGTAGAGTCCCCAAGGCCTTCAGTATCTGCAGGTTGAATCCCAACTTGGGGGATGAGAACCTGGTGTTTGAAGGGGCTTCTCCATCTACTTCTGAAGTTTCTGCTCTGACTGATGCTTAGCCCGAGAAGAGTAAGTCTCTCAAAGTCCTCACAATAGTTTACACTTTGTTTCCTCACAACAAGGTAATGGTGACTAGAGACCTTTACTGTACTGTTTAATGCCCTAAGACTTCTGGGCATGTCACACGAACCATCAAACAGCCACCTATGCTGGATATGTGCTCTGCAGGAGCTTTTGTCTCCTAAGGCAGCCGGGTTTTCAGAGAATAAGACTGAGGTGAATTGAACCCTTGGGTGTATCCTGAACTGCAGAGCAATGCTCCTGGTCTCAATTCTCCCAAGCTCTGTGGCATTTTCACTTTCTCCAAAGAAACTTGAGTTAATTTTCTCACAGGCTTTCCCTTTGCTCTGAGACTGGCAGCTTTCTGAAATCCAGGGAAGGATTCAAGGCTGAGGGGAGCCCAGCATGGAGGTGAGGGGAGCCCAGCATGGACTCCCCTCAGGAGTAGGCACTTATGGGACCTTAGTCTCAGTGCCCAAATGACTTGAAAAGAAAAGTAAGAAATCAGTGCTTAGAGTTTACTGCACCACTCCCGTGACCACAGAGTAAACCATGGAGACTTCTTGGATGAAACAATGCGTGGGAATTTCAGATCCCTCAGGTCTTGTCTGGCTCTAAGCTGTTCCTGAACTCATTGTGCCTGCTCGAGCCCTAGCTCTGCTGCAGTACAGAAATGTCAGTGTGTAGCACCTCATGAGAACCAATATTGTGTGTCTCCCTCTCCCATGGGAATAAACAACCCCAGCAGAACCGAGGAACAAACTCTCCAGGAGCACAAATAGCCATGATAGGCATCTCTGCATGACGGTCAGGCACTGGATCCAGATGCTGACCAAACATTACAAAGATGTGTAAACGGTGAAGCCAGAGAGGTGAAGCAGCAGTCCACATGTCCTGGCATTTTCACATTTATTTTACCTTGTCAAAATGGAGCCTTTAATCTTTGCTTTCTGGAACAAGAACGAGCTCGGCGTCCAGTGTGCGGTCACGCTTTCGGGGTGTAGATGGGACGTTAGCAGGGCAGCAGTGAACCTGGATCCTGCTAGGATCATTGCTTTTGAAGGTCTGTCCTCCCGATGGGAGAAAAGGGACTGGAAGAACAAATGATTTAGCCAGGCCTGGCTCCAGCCTCCCTGTAGAACTTCAGAGTCTGAGAAAAGAGACATGGAAAAGTTTCAGGGCAGTTGGACAAATTTGAGTGCTCTTAGATGAGTCCATCGGGGCTCTGGCCTAGTCTTCCATTTCTTTCCTGCTTTTCTTTCTTTCTCTGATTGTGAACATCCAACAGGGTTGGCCAACCTCCAGTGTGCCTACTGCCACTTTTTCTTAGCACATCTGGCCTGGGCACAAGGTTCTCTCCCTTGAGATATCTATGCACCCCTGCAACCTCTATGGTCAGTGGAAGCCGACCTTCAGAATGGAACTCATTTACCTATCAGAGAAACACCAGAAAATCCAGGCCTTTCTTAGCCACATTTTCTCTTTGGCTCACACACACATTGGTGCTTGTGTTGGCCACAGCAGTGTTAGTAACTGGCATGCTGGTTCCTATTGCGGTGAGAAAACACCTGAGAAAGTCAGCTTCAAGGTGGAAGACACACTTAGCTCATGGTTTTGGAGGTTTCAATGTACAGTCAGTTGCTCTATTGCTTTGGGGCCTGTGGAGACACATGGTATATACAAGATCGAGCACCAGGTAGCAGCTAAGAAAAAACTAAAAAAAAAAAATGGCTAGGTCCCAACATTACCTTGAAGGCCATGATGTTGGTCACCTAACTTCTTCCCATGAAGTCCTACATCTTAAAGGTTCCACAACCTCATAGCAGCGCCGTAGTCTGGGGCCGCATCTTTGAATCATGGACCTTTGGGAAGCATTTCAGGTCTAGAGCTTTTCAATTTCCCTTATGAATATCGATGCAAAAATACTCAATAAAATTCTCGCTAACTGAATCCAAGAACACATCAAAACAATCTTGACCAAGTAGGTTTCATTCCAGGGATGCAGGGATGGTTTAATATATGGAAATCCATCAACGTAATCCACTATATAAACAAACTCAAAGACAAAAACCACATGATCATCTTGTTAGATGCTGAGAAAGCATTTGACAAAATCCAACACCCACTTATGATAAAAGTCTTGGAAAGATCAGGAATTCAAGGCCCATACCTAAACATGATAAAAGCAATCTACAGCAAACCAGTAGCCAACATCCAAGTAAATGGTGAGAAGCTAGAAGCAATCTCACTAAAAGCAGGGACTAGACAAGGCTGCCCACTTTCTCCCTACCTATTCAACATAGTACTTGAAGTCCTAGCCAGAGAAATTCGACAACAAAAGGAGATCAAGGGGATACAAATTGGAAAGGAAGAAGTCAAAATATCACTTTTTGCAGATGATATGATAGTATATATATAAGTGACCCTAAAAATTCCACCAGAGAACTCCTAAACCTGATAAACAACTTCAGTGAAGTAGCTGGATATAAAATTAACTCAAACAAGTCAATGGCCTTTCTCTACACAAAGGATAAACAGGCTGAGAAAGAAATTAGGGAAGCAACACCCTTCACAATAGTCACAAATAATATAAAATACCTTGGCGTGACTCTAACTAAGGAAGTGAAAGATCTGTATGATAAGAACTTCAAGTCTCTGAAGAAAGAAATTAAAGAAGATCTCAGAAGATGGAAAGATCTCCCATGCTCATGGATTGGCAGGATCAATATAGTAAAAATGGCTATCTTGCCAAAAGCAATCTACAGATTCAGTGCAATCCCCCTCAAAATTCCAACTCAATTCTACAATGAATTAGAAAGGGCAATTTGCAAATTCATATGGAATAACAAAAAAACTAGGATAGCAAAAACTCTTCTCAAGGATAAAAGAACCTCTGGTGGAATCACCATGCCTGACCTAAAGCTGTACTACAGAGCAATTGTGATAAAAACTGCCTGGTACTGGTATAGCAACAGAAAAGTAGACCAATGGAATAGAATTGAAGATCCAGAAATGAACCCACACACCTATGGTCACTTGATCTTTGACAAGGGAGCTAAAACTATGCAGTGGAAAAAAGACAGCATTTTCAACAAATGGTGCTGGCACAACTGGTGGTTATCATGTAGAAGAATGCGAATTGATCCATTCCTATCTCCTTGAATTAAGGTTAAATTTAAGTGGATCAAGGAACTCCACATAAAACCAGAGACAGTGAAACTTATAGAGGAGAAAGTGGGTAAAAGCCTCGGAGATATGGGCACAGGGGAAAAATTCCTGAATAGAACAGCAATGGCTTGTGCTGTAAGATCAAGAATCGACAAATGGGACCTCATAAAATTGCAAAGCTTCTGTAAGGCAAAAGACACCGTCAATAAGACAAAAAGACCACCAACAGGTTGGGAAAGGATCTTTACCTATCCTAAATCAGATAGGGGACTAATATCCAATATATATAAAGAACCCAAGAAGGTGGACTCCAGAAAATCAAATAACCCCATTAAAAATGGGGCTCAGGCTGGGCAGTGGTGGCGCACCCCTTTAATCCCAGCACTTGGGAGGCAGAGGCAGGCGGATTTCTGAGTTCGAGGCCAGCCTGGTCTACAAAGTGAGTTCCAGGACAGCCAGGGATATACAGAGAAACCCTGTCTCAAAAAAACAAAAAACAAAAACAAAAACAAACAAACAAAAAAAACTAAAAATGGGGCTCAGAGCTGAACAAAGAATTCTCACCTGAGGAATACTGAATGGCTGAGAAGCACCTGAAAAAATGTTCAACATCCTTAATCATCAGGGAAATGCAAATCAAAACAACTCTGAGATTCCACCTCACACCAGTCAGAATGGCTAAGATCAAAAATTCAGGTGACAGCAGATGCTGGCGAGGATGTGGAGAAAGGGGGACACTCCTCCATTGTTGGTGTAATTGCAAGCTTGTACAGTCACTCTGGAAATCAGTCTGGCCATTCCTCAGAAAAATGGACATAGTACTACCAGAGGATCCTGCAATACCTTTCCTGGGCATATATCCAGAAGATGTTCCAACTGGTAAGAAGGACACATGCTCTACTATGTTCATAGCAGCCTTATTTATAATAGCCAGAAGCTGGAAAGAACCCAGATGTCCCTCAACAGAGGAATAGATACAGAAAATGTGGTGCATTTACACAATGGAGTACTACTCAGCTATTAAAAAGAATGAATTTATGAAATTCCTAGGCAGATGGATGGACCTGGAGGATGTTACCTCACATCATCCTGAGTGAGGTAACCCAATCACAAAAGAACTCACACAATATGTACTCAGTGATAAGTGGATATTATCCCAGAAACTTAGAATACCCAAGATACAAGATACAATTTACAAAACACATGAAACTCAAGAAGAACGAAGACCAAAGTGTGGATACTTTGCCCCTTCTTAGAATTGGGAACAAAACACCCATGGAAGTAGTTACAGAGACAAAGTTGGGAGCTGAGATGAAAGGATGGATCATCTAGAGACTGCCATACCCAGGGATCCATCCCATAATCAGTCTCCAAACGCTGACACCATTGCATAAACCAGCAAAATTTTGCTGAAAGGATATAGCTGTCTCTTGTGAGGCTATGCCAGGGCCTGGCAAACACAGAAGTGGATGCTAACAGTCAGCTATTGGATGGAACACAGGGCCCCCAATGGAGGAGCTAGAGAAAGTACCCAAGGAGCTACAGGGGTCTGCAACCCTAAAGGTGGAACAACAATTTGAACTAACCAGTACCCCCGGAAGTTGTGTCTCTAGCTGCATATGTAGCAGAAGATGGCCTTGGCTGCCATCATTGGGAAGAGAGGCCCCTTGTTCTTGTAAACTTTATATGCCCCAATACAGGGTAACACCAGGGCCAAGAATTGGGAGTGGGTGGGTATGGGAGTTGGTGGGGGAGGGTATGGGGGACTTTTGGGATAGCATTTGAAATGTAAATGAAGAAAATACCTAATTAAAAAAAAAGGAAGGGAATTGGTGAGAAGCAGAACTATGGTTCACCCAGCTGGAAATGTAGGAACAACACAGAGGAGGGGCAGCATGGCTCTAAAACATGTTTAAGCGCCCCATGTGCTTTGATCTGGTCAATCCTCATCCCCACGAATTCAAGCCAGAGCACCAAGCGACTAAGCACATTCGTTAGAGCTTCTACTACTATGATAAAGCACCACGGCCAACAGTGAGGTAGGGAGGAGAGGGTTTATTTCCTCTTCTACTTCTAGGTAACAATCCATCTCTGCGGAGAGCTGGGACAAGAACTCAAGCAGGACAGGAACCTGGAGGCAGGAGCTGGAGCAGAGACCACAGCACACCTCAAACAGGCTTGTTTTCCATGGCTTGCTCACCTTGCTTTCTTATGCAACTCAGGATCACCTGCCCACGGGTGACACCATCTCCAGTGGGTTGGGCTTTCGTAAGTCAATCATTAATGGAGAAAATGTCCTACTATCTTGCTCACAGGCAGTCAATGGAGGCAGGCGCTTTCCCAATTTCTCAACTGAGGCTCTTTTTCCCAGATAACTTTAGCTTGTGTCAAATTGACACACAACACTAATAACCATCAGGACAACTGACTCCTTGTCAATTTGTCATAACAACATATTATGATTAAACCATAACCCTGTCTTCCTTATCTACTCCCAAGATGCCACATTAATATCAATATCACAATATAAAATAGTGGAACTTTAAAAAGTCCCACAGTCTTTAAAAATTCAAAGACTTTAAAAACTTGGTCTCTTTAAAATGTCCAAAGTCTCTTTCAAAGCAAAGCCTTTCTAAACCACCCAAAGTCTTTTAAAAATTCTCAAGTCTCTTAACTGTGGGCGCCTAAAAAAACCAAAACTAAGTTATATGTTTCTTTTTCAAAAGAGAAGAATCAGGGCACAGTTACAATCAGATCAAAGCAAACCCAAAGCCTAACAGTATAACAAACTCAGTGTTGGACATCTGGGATCCACTCATGACAAAGGATTTGGGCAAGCCTCCTTCTCGACCTCTGTCGTTCACAGCACACATAGCTTGGCTTGTAGGTTTAGGCCAGCTTTTCTGTACACCCACTGCACATTTTAATAGTTATCCCCTGGTACTGGCATCTCCAAAAATGTTGGGATCTCCCTTGCAACCAGGCTTCACCTTGATCAATAGCCTCCCTTGGGCTCTTACATAGCTAAGCCTCAGGGACCTTCCATGACTGTTTCATACCTTCGAAACCAGTATCACCCAAGAAGCTCTTACACTTCATCACGTCCAGCTGCCAGCACAGAGTAAAGCCTTGGCCCCCTCTGGACCACAACTTACGTGTGCTGACCCTGAGGAAACACTTCCTAAAAGATGTTGCCTCTATGATGTCACTGTCTTCTTAATCACCATGCATTTCCCAGCTCCAGCTGACCAGCATCTGTTGTCCTGGGAGAGCAAAGGTTCTTCTCTGATGGCTTCAGTCTCTTCTTAATCATAGCCAATTCTGTGATGAAGAATCAGCCCCAACTGATGAGAACAAGAATCACAATGCAAAATAGCATCTGGACAGCTGGTGGAATCTCTACTCCCATCTGAAAGTGCACAAGCCAGGCCTCCATTGTCTATGCTATTCTCGTGACTCTCATCTTCTGAGCTCCCACAGGGCAGTCCACTTAGCCCTGAGAACTCAATGGCTTTTCCAATCCCAAGTCCAAATGCCACCACAATCCTCCTGGACACCCATGGTCAGGTCTGTCCCAGCAACTTCTCATGACCTGGCACCAATGTCTGTCATTCCATTGCTGTGATAAATATCACAAGCAACAGCAGCATGAGAGGAGATGGTTTGCTCTGCTTACAGTTATGGTCCAACACAAAAGGAAGCCAGGGCAGGAACTCAAGGCAGGAACTGGAGGCAGGAACTGAAGCAGGAAGCCTGCACCAGCTTGCCCCATGGCTTGCTCAGCCTGCGTTCTCATGCCTCCCTTGACTGCCTGTCCAGGGGCGGTGCTGAGCTGGGCCCTCTCACATCAGTCCTTGAAGAAGAAGGTGCCCTACTAACTTGCCTACAGGCCAATCAGGGAGGCATGCTCTCAGCTGAGATTCCCTCTTCTCAGATTTGTGGGGTTTTTGTCAAATTAACCAAAATCTATCAGCACACTAATTATAGTTGTTGGAAGATAGGCCCCTAACCCATGTAGGTGCTGATGTTCTGAGAAACCAACACTATGAGGTCTTCAGAAATGTCAGTCAGCTAACATAATACTTATAATAAAATGGATGTTTGTTCACTGTTCAAAAATAGAATAAAGTGAAGGAGCTGGAAGCCACAGTGATTCTTCTCCAGACAAACATTCTATGGTCTTTGATATTTAAAACTTGCATTCTTTCTGTAAATACATAAATATGTATTTAAAATGGTTTCTTAGGGGGAGATGGCTGAACTATTAACAGTGCTTGCTGTTCTTGCAGAGGATCTGAGTTTGGTTCCCCACACCCACATCAGGTGGCTCATCTGGAACTCCAGCTTCGAGGACTCTAGTACTCTCTTCCATGGATTCCCACACACATGTGCACATGCTCACATGCACATACACACAATACACATAAGTAAAAATAAAAACAAATCTTAAAATGAAAGCTTACACTTCCCCTCCTGTCTCCCCTCCCCTCTTCCTCATCCTGTTCCCCGCCCCCTTTCTTCTTGCTCCTTCCTTATCCCCTCCCACCTTCTCTTTTTCTTCTCCTTCCCATTTTTACATTTTCCTTCCTCTATCTCTATTTAGATAAAAATTAAGATCATTCCATGCATAGTTTGGCAAGCCATACTTTTTTCATTTAAAAATATATTCTGAACATCTTTCTGGTTAAATGTCTACAATTTAGTGTTTTGGAATGAATTTCTAGTTTTCCATCAGAATGCAATTTTCTCTTCGGGGTCAAATACTGTATCGTTAACAAACCCATGGCTTTTAGAAAATGCTTTCACAGACAGCATTTAAAAGAGAACGACCAAATTTCCTTCGTTCCCACCTCCCTTTCCAAATAGCCGAGAAGTTGGATCTTCCTGCAAACAGAAAATTGGGATGACATATTTAAATGTCAGTGATTCTCCAGAAGGAATTTCCTGGGAGGAAGGTTGGTCTGCACTGCTCTATGGCAGGCGTGCTTCCCCCACCCCCATCCCCACCCTACCCCCACCCTACAAAGGCCTTTTCTTCATTGGAAAGCTCCTGTATCAGGAAAGCTGTTCTCCCCTCTCCAGGACCTGTAGGAACTTATTAACAATGAGCCACATCAAAGGAGCTTGGCCAGGTTTGTTGTTGTTGTTTGTTTATTTATTTATTTAGGTTTCTTGAGACAGGGTTTCTCAGTGTAAGCAGCCCTGACTGTCCTTGTTCAAAATGTGTATTTTGAACACAAGGCTGGCCTCGAACTCACAAGAGATCCATCTCCACCTGTCTCTGCCTCCTGAGTGCTAAGATTAAAGGCATATGCCACCACAGCCAGGCTGACTAGGGTTATTAATACAAAAAGCTGCTGAGCTGGTTACTACTGGGGTCACATCCAAATAGCTGTGCCTCCAGCAGCAAGTCAGAATTGCCTCTCTGAGCCAAGCTCCCAGCAGGTGACAGTCATACCTGAGTACCAATCAGTTGATAACCTCATCTGATGGTTCATTACACCACGAAGATGGGACCTGCGGCTCAGGGCTTGCAGAAGATGTTCCAAGACCTTGCAGCCAATGAATGGGCCCCACTCTGCTCTATGCCACTATGCAGAGCCCTCAGAGGAGGGCAAGGGAGAGTAGACATGCGCTGTTTTCAGTTCTGTGTCCCTTTTGAAGCTTCATCAACATTACAGCAGAGGCTGGGGTACTTTGAACTCTCTGAAGACTTCCTGTATGGTTATCCAAACAGGCTGGGTGCTGGGCATTCAAAGTCACTTGTGTCACACCTTTGTCCCCTAGAGCAGCAACCACTATCTGAACAATGTCTGAGAAAGACGATCATTCCCAGACCCTTGGTCAGTCTTTCAGCCGCTCATATTCCCAACTCTTGCTTCAGCGGAGCCTGGGCTTCAGCAGAGCCTTGGTCCTTATAAAATTCTTCTCTGTACCCTTAGCTCAAGCATCCTTATCTTTGGCAAGGGGTGGTTTAATTACAGGAGACAGAAACCAGATATAGCTGGCCAATGAGAAGTACTAGTGAGTATTAATTAATTAATTAGTTAATTGTGTAGGGCTACCTTACACAATCCAAGGACATAAATGCATCCAAATCTTATGAGGACGTAGAACTTACAACGTGGACATTAGGAATAGATGTGACATATGTGGCCAAGATCAAGACAACAGAATATCAAGACAGTGATGACAAAAAGCGGAACAGTATTGCTGAAGTCATCAAAGCCTTATTTTTCTGATGAAATGATTTCAAAATTAGTCATTTTATCCATTTCATTACAATACAGTGGTAGGCTCTGTTTTTATACTCATGGTTGTAAGCTGGCTGCCGTCCATCCAAGCATGGCGTTCATGTCTCAGTCTTGATGAAGGGTTCGGAAGGAAAAGGAGTGCTGTACACATCCCATCTTTTGGAAAGCTCTCCAAGCATCTCCAAGCATCTCCAAGATGCCTTAAGCATCTTAGGTAGGCTGGCCGGGTTATGGAGCTTGGCTGTGGAGAGCCAGGGTCTTCCAGAGGTTTCCAAATGTCTCTATGGAACACAGCGGCAGAAACCAGGTTCCTGCCTACGCTTACAAACAATTCAAGTTACAAAAGTCAAGTAGGGGTTCTTCATTTGAAGTTTGGGGAAGGCAGAAACTCATGTGATAGCTGTATCTATGGAAACGCCTCCTCTTTGGCCTCTGAATTATTGGGTCTGCTTGTATTCTATGGTGGAGTCCAGGAGGAACAGGAAGTTATTGGGTGCTGCAAGGGGCCTTTCCCCTGCCTCAGATTCTGAACCTCCTCCACTTCCAGGAGTTCCAGGGACAAGCACCAATCCCAGCTCTCGGATTCTGGGAGAGAGCTGAATCTCAGCTGAGTGTCCTGTGTCCCTTTGCAAACTCCTCTACAACTTCTGTTCCCAAGAAGGAACTTGGTTCAGTTTGAGGCAATGGTGCCAGCAAGGTTGCCAGAAGCAGGTCACCACAGAAGAGTCCCAAAAGCCCAGGGGCACAGAGACTCTCCTCTCCTCATTCTTCCCCTGAGCAACTGCTCTGGCCCTCTTCCACAGCCAATCTCTGAAGGTGAATAGCCAGGGGGACATCAATTTCCCGAGACTGCTGCGGTGGCTCCTGCAGTCCCCAGGCTGCATTCACACACACACACGAATGCTCCTCTAAATGGCACTTTTCTCATTTAGCGCCCCTTGAGTGCTCTCTCAGGTCAGTGGCTTGTTCTCTAGAGCAGAGAGCTTGCTGATACAAGCCAGTGGGAATGGCGTCCTCAGCTGCAGGGAGGCACATCAAAGCCCCTGGGGCACCAACTCACTGGGGGACAGAAATCAGGCTTTTGATAATGCAAAATGATGAGCATTTTTACACCCTTGCCAGACTCTAGAGTTATCTTTAATGGCAGACAAATAAACTTTCTTTTCTCCCCTAAAGGGACAATTGCCATCTTCACTCCTATAGGGTGAGATCTTGAACTCCAGGCTATGATACAGATTCAGGCAACTAAGTCTCAGGAAGCCATTTGCCTGTCCCCCTTCTCTGTCTGTCTGTCTGTCTATTATCTATCTATCTATCTATCTATCTATCTATCTATCTATCTATCTATACCAGAGCACATCCATTATACAAAATAATGGACTTTATCATGAAGTTTTCATATATGTATATCATGGGTTTGAGCATATCAACCTGTTAACCTTTCTCCACTTTCTCTCCTGTTGGTTTATTTCCTCTTCCCAAATAGCCTCACTTTATTTTCAAGTAAATATATATATATATACATATATATATGAATATATAAACACATATATGCACATAGATATGTGTGTATGTACATATATGTATATTCATGTATATATGCATATATGTGTATATACATGTATATGTGGGTATGTATATATGTACATATATGTATATTCATGTACATATGGGTATGCATATATGTGTATATACATATATATATGTGGGAATATACATGTGCATTTTATGTGTGTGCACCTGTGTGTGTATTTGGAGGTCAGAGAATAATCTTCAGTGTTGTTCCTCAGAGGCTCTCTGCCTTGTTTTATGGAAGCTTTGAGACATGGCCTCTCATTGGTCTGAGCTTAGCTGAACTCGCTGGCCAGCCAGTCCTCCCATTTCAGCCTCCCCAGTGATGGGGTCACAACCGTGCCCCACTATGCCCAGACTGTTAGCTGGATTCTGGGGGCTGAACCCGGGTCTTCATTGCCTCACAGAAAGCACTACCCACAGAGCTCTCTCCAAGAACACTTCTTAAAATCCAGGTTTTGCAAATGAGACATGCTTGTCTTTCTAACTCTCTGAGTCTGGCTTATTTTGCTTAACACAACATCTTTAGTTTTGTCCATTCTCCTGTGAGTAACATCAATTTGCTCTTCTTATTGGTGACTAGTACTTCATTATGCATGTGTACCACATTGGTTTGTTTGTTTGTTTGTTTGTTTGTTTGTTTGTTTTTCTATCCATTCATCTGTCAGTGGACCCCTAGGCTGATCCTGTAAGTTGATTTTCATGAACAATGCCATAGTAAACGTGATTGCCTGCCCCTGTGAGGTTCCACCGGGATCTCTGGGTACAAACTTGACAATGGCAGGTCCATAGATAACCCTAGCGATTATTCTTCCTGCAGCTCTCTGCAGTCAGTTCTCAGGGTGCCATTCTTCATACCAGAGAATCAGAGAAGTTCAGGTCCTCACAAAAGGTCACACAGCAACAGCTAGAGTCTTGTATACAGTCTGCTGTTCCCCGAGGTAGGCCCACTCTCAGGCACTGATGTGGAATTTCATGAACGGCTAGGATAGGAGGGTTCTGTTCTCCATTCTTCCTCTGTCCTTGGCTGGCTTCGTCATTCTTTAGTGCCTTGGCCTCTGGAGGGAATCGGCAGCATGGAGAGTGTTCTGAGACTTAATTAACTAATGTCTTTAACATTCGCCTGCTTTGGGCTAAAGATTCCATGCTACAATATTCTCAGAAAATTCTATGGACAGAGATTCTAGCTTTCCAATTGCCAAAGTGCTCTGTTAAAAGGGAGTTGGGTAAGGGAAGTCTCATCGGCAGCCCAGCAGGGGTCGGGGGAGATGGGTGTCTGTAGGGGGTTGAGATCACCCCCACAGGCTCTGTATGGGTATGAGAGCACCCCTGCAGCAGCGCAGGCCTGTCCTCACTTTCTCAAGGGGTTCTCAATGCATCACATGACTGACGGTAACCTTGGTCTAGATGCTTGTTTCCTCGTTGTATGACATTTCTCTGCGGGGACAGCCCGGTCCCCTGAGACCTGATGTCCTAGCCTCTGTGACAAACAAAGCTAAACAAATTAGTAAAGAAAAAAATGAATCGAATTTTAGAGAGATTTGTTTGCCTTGTCTCTCTGCGGCTAACAATGCTTCGATGATCGTGGCGGTGTCCTGAGCTTTGTCAGCCCTTTCTTTTTTACAAATCTCTGGTGATTCCTGGAGCTGGGAGATAACTGGGCAAGAGCTTGCTCCGTAGATTACATACTGAATGAAGCACAGTCGTCTTTTTCTGTCACCCAGGCACGGCGAAAAGTTGACGCCTGACCATGTGGCTTAGTATCCTTAGCAGAATCAGGATGTTATCCCACTGAGTAAAAAGATGGGACTTGGGGTCACTAGGGGCAGGCCCAGTAAAGTACACATGTGCCCAAGGGCCACATTCAGGCACTCAGAAGCCTACCTGTATTCGCTTCAGAGGGAGCAGGGCAGCTACTTCAGTGTTGCGCAGGCGCAGGCCTATCTACAGCGCTGAGGTAATCATGTAGAAAACCTCACCCCGAGTCAAAAGCAGATGTTTCCACTTTCCAAACTGACAGTGGATGGTCTCGTTTGCTAGTGACCTTGGTGGCCTGTGGTGGCCTTGTTTCAGTCCCGTGGGCTGCCATACATGCGCTGGTGGATCTTGCCCCAGCCACAGGCCACAGACCTCTGAGAGGACACTGGCTCAGGAGCTCCGCCCCCCATTGCCTCAATTTTGGGGTGTTAATGTGGGCAGGACTGTGGGGTTCATAGCCTGTCTGCCAGTCTGCAGGGCAGCTAGAGTAACTTAAACTGTCACAAGTCACTCCTCTGTGGTGCTGAGAGCCAGAGGAGCAATGAGAAGTGGGGATTAAGGTTTTCTCTAAGGAAACCCAGAGAGTGGCTGCTGAGGGATTGCCTGTGTGACCGAGGCAGTTTGGCTAAGACTGGCAGCTTGTCTTAAAGCGGGGATCAAATTCAGGTCCCGGGGCTCCGGGGAACGAAAGAGGATTTAGCCCCAGTATCTCAATGCCTTCCCACCTTCATCAAATAGTGTCTTGACATGGAGGAAGGCTTTTCTCTCCCCGCCGTCACTCCTTCCCCTCTGTCTTCTTCACAGAGCAGGACATTTTGATGGCAAGAGGGCAAATACTTTTTGCATGTGATCAATCAGAGCAAGTCAAGGTCCTTGGAGTTCTAGTTCCAATTCTTCAGACTGATCAAAGTTGAAGATCAGAGAGCTGGGATGTGTGTGCAGGGGCCTCACAGGAACAGATCCTGAACCCAGAGGCCTTCACACAGATAGACTGACAGACAGACAGACAGACAGACAGACACACACACACACACACACACACACACACACACACACACACACACACATACACTTCTTCCCCCCACCTCTCTCTGTTTCTGTCTGTCTGTCTCTGTCTCTCCCCCTCTCTGTCTCCATTCTCAGAAATAACTGCTAAGCCCTGGTTACCTCACCCCCTTTCAGTCATTTTAGATTGATTGCATGGCGCTGGCAGGCAGGATTGGGCCACGCTGCTCAGGATTGGCTAGGGAAAACTCGTTTGAAACACTAAAGACTGTGAGGTCATGGTCAGTCTGTCTCACTGAGCCTCACACAATCAGCAGAGCTATGGTCTGGGGCACTCTGAAGTTCCTAATATCCCCAAAGTGAGGACAGCCATGGGCAGTGTGCTAAATACAACCCTACTGACAGATTACTTCAGTCCTCTGCATAGCTCTGGGCAGTATCCACTGCTGCTTACCTCTGTCTACCAGGACACATTGGGCACATGAAGGGCAGGGATCTTTCTTGTGACTCTCCTGTTAGTATTTGGCAAAATCAAAATTTGAACCCAGAAGTCCAATTTCAGAGCCTGGGGGCTTTAAGAAAAGCCCCGCAGAAGAGAGGGGCAGGGAGAACGTTACAGTGGAAATGTGAAACTGAGAGGCATCAAATTCCCCCGGAGACCCGATACTCAGTCTTACCTCTCTGAGATGCATGTTGAAGACCTTTGTAAACGCCTCTCCTATCTCTCAAGTCTGAAGAGGTAGCAACTGGATGGTCACCAAAATCTGATGAGCAAGTCAGGTGTGGTGACATGCACCTATGACTCTAACAACATACAGCAAGAACTAAGGGAGAGGGAGTTCTTGAGCCCAGGAGCTTGAAAACTTGAGATCAACCTGAACTACATAGTGAGTCCTTGTCAATACACACACACACACACACACACACACAAACAGAAGAACTCCAGATGTGACAACAGCTGCCTTGAGCCCAACTGCTGCTCACAGTTCACATTTATTGTTGACACTTGCTAGGTGTCTGGGCTCCAAGCCCTTTTCAGACAATGCTTTATTTAACTCTCATAACTGAGCTATGCACAGAAAACACTAACAGCATCCATATTGTGAAGGTGGGTCACACAGCTCATGAGTAATTGAGCCAGAGGCCCTCCCCCTGCCTTGTCTACTGAAACCAGGCCTCCTTCTTCCCTTGACGCAAGAGTTTCAGCAAGGACAGAATTGAGCGTTTGGCAGAACATCCTTGGCACCAGCAGTTGGTCGTCAATGCTTAGTCTCTGAAGACTTCCTGTAAGGACTCGGGACAGTCCTGCAGAAGGGACAGAGGTGGGTTTCTGAAATGACAGGGCCATACTGAGAGAACAGTTGCCCAAACAGACCAGTGTCATCATTCAAGTTTCCATCCAGCTTCTACTGTTAGGCATCTTGGGAGCCAGATCTTGGGACTCATACTGGAGGACTGTGTCTCTCCCTTCCTTCTGTTTGATTATGTGCCGAGCTTAAATGTCAGCAGGTAGGCGAAAAAGAAATAGGATTGGATTGATGGTTTTGAATTGATGGCTAATTGTGGTCAACATTTTCCAAGAAAAATTTAATTGTGGGGTAGAAACTAGCCTAGATTTCAGGGACCAGGAATCAAAGAGGAAAAATGGCTTGCTAAGTATGGAAGGGGGATGGGCTAGACAGTGCGTATCAGACGATAGTAAAAATATATTCTCTGCTAGACAGTGCGTATCAGACAGTAAAAATATATTCTCTGCTCACAAGAACTACCTGGGGCCATGAGGAAATTAGGCTGAAGATGAAGTATGCAATTATGGTGGGCCTAGCTTATGTTGTAGGCTAGTCTAGCCATTTAGGGACCTGGGTTCCTTCCGCTCATGGCTATAGCACAAGTTCCTCCCTGTGCCCCGGGCCTCCTGCAAAGGAGGGGAGAAGTGACACGAAGAGGACAGCCATGCTATCCTGCCAAACTAGCCCTCCAGACCCCCTCCTCTGTTGTCTGGCAGGACATGAAGTTTGCAAGCAAGTAGGTAGTTTACCTAGTGATGCTTCAAGACAGACAAACAGAGCTGCCAGCCCTGGCATTGTCCCTACCACATGGAACTGCTGAAGTCTGGAAAAGTTGATCTCTAAGCCCTTCCTCAAATTGCTCATAGGTCAGGAGCAAGGCTCAGTGAAAGACAGTGTCCTTTTCTCTTGGCTAGTGTCCAAGAGATGGCATGAGGGAAGCCATTCTGGGTTTTGTGGAAGCAGTAAAATCCCATTTCTGTAAAATTCCATCCACTTGACAGTTACCCTCCTGTAGACAAACACTCCATCACTGTATGGATTGGAAACAAATGATGTAGTTAGCAAATCATGTAGCTCCTGGGGATGGTGTGAATCTGGCTCCTGTGCCATGGGATGGAAGCAGATGACAGTAATATGCACTCATCCAAAGTCCTGTAGCCACATGGGCCTTAAACACTAGTGTGTTTTTGGATTAGCTGGGTAGTTTGCAGACATACTTGTCTTCTTTCCCACCATCCTTTCAGGTCCATCCTATGTCAGGTGGGTCTGAGATTCTTTTATGTTTTCCTTCTGAAATAAGGGTTTACTGTATAGCCCAGAATGGTCTTACTCATTATCCTCCTGCCTCTACTTCTCAAGGACTGGGATTACAGGGGTGTGTCATTAGATCTAACCTCATAGATTCTGGGGAGGAGATTGAGACAATCAGTGTCTCACACTGAAGCACAGACATTCTAGGACACTGCGTGTAACCCAGGTTGGTCTTGACCACATAGCAATCTTCCTGTCTCAACCTCCCAATTGCTGGGGACAGAGAAGTGAGTCAGTATGCCTGGGTTAGTCCTTGCATTTTTAAAGAAGCATCTTAGATTGCTCTGACTGACAGATAACAATGACAGAGGACACTATGACCTCTGCCAGGCTCCTCAAGAAGGAGTTCATTTTGGACTCTATTGAATTCAGAGAACTGAACGCAGCTGATGTCACCTTAAATACTAAGCAAACAGATACACGAGGGTACCTGGTGCATTCCAATGGAAACCACAGTCTGCTTTGGCCACCAAGTGTCCTATCTGTCAAGTGCCAAGTGCCTGTGAAATGCCAAGTGAACTTGGTTAAAGTAAAACACACTCACTGTTTCCACTTCAGAACTTGGGAAGAACAGCAGCCCCTTGCTTGGAGTCATCGAGAAGAATGATCAAATACCATTATGCATGGGAGCACTTTGAAAATATAAATGTCTGTGACAGCAGCAGGTAATATCAATATTATAAACTGAGAGGGATATTTACACTTCAAAGGGATCATTTGCCTTTACAAAGAGAGTTCTTAACATTCTTAACACTTAAGTGCTTACTTACAGAAGATTAATTGGGAGTAAGGACAGAGGAACGCATGATTAAAGCGTTCAAGGGAAAATTAGAGGTGGCGGTTTCTAAGATGAACATCTGAGCCAATAGATTGATTGTTTTCCAACTCAATTCCATCTACCCACTGCTGAAATCAAGTGACAGCTCTCAGTGTATCTTCTTCATGGGGCTTATAAATAAAACCAGACATCTTCCCGTTATTGTTCTGGGGTATAGAGTTATTTCACTTTTGCTTCTCTCCAAAATCTGCTTTAAGAAAGAGTGTCTGTTCAGAAATCATACATAGGTTTACTCCCCAGACTCTATTGTTCTCACTAGCGCTGGCCCTGGATCCCAAATACATCCCTTGGAAGTAGACCCATTGTGATGCCTTAAGTAGGTTTGGCCCTTATAGATTCATGTACTTGTATGCTTGGTCATAGGGAGTGGCACTATGAGGAGGTGTGGCCTTGTTGGAGGAAGTGTGTCACTGTGTAGGTGGGGTTTGAGGTCTCCTATGCTCAGGCTCCACCCAGTGTGGAAGATAGTCTCAGATCGCCTGGCTGCCTTCAAATCAAGTTGTAGAACTCTTGGCTCTTCCAGCACCATATGTACCTGTACACTGTCAAGCTTCCTGCCATGATGATAATTGACTAAAGCTCTGAAACTGTAAGCCAGTCCCAATTAAATGCTTGCCTTTATAGGAGTTGTCATGGTCATGGTGTCTCTTCACAGCAATGATACCCTAACTAAGATAGACATGTTGCTGTGCAGAAACCAGAGTAATAGGCATAGAAGTCCCCAGTCCTTTCACCTTGCCTCCTTGTGGTCAGGCCAGAAGAGTAAACCAAAATCCTTGTTCCCAGGCATGCATGTTGCTATGGTAAAGATGGTCTGAGATATGGGTATTTTTAGAGGAAGTTATAAGTATAAAGGAATGGAAAAGATATGAAGGACTATCCTGGGCTACCTGAAATGCAATGTTAAGAAGGATCTTAGAGCCTCATTTGTACACTTCAGGAAGGAGTGTCATGCTTGATTAGTGATGTCCACCATGGGGACGAAGGATAAAGATGGTGGAGGTGTCCCCCACCATGGAAATAATGGTTAAGAGTGAAATAAAAGAAGAGCAAATAGATCTTGCAGGTCACACATGTTTCTGGCTGTTTTAAATGAGTCTGTGCAGGTCTTTGAACCTTTAAAGCACACTTCCCATAGTCTCTGTCGCATATCTACTTCCTTTGCCTTTTCCTCACAGTTTGGCTCTCCTTCTGTCATTCATTTGGAACTTTCTTAAACTCCCAGCCCTGGGTGGCCTTTGTTTGCTTCCTTCCTATCACAAACTTCATGGTAAGTGCAGGTGTAGGAGCTGATTTCATCATCTGATGTGCACAGACTGGCTGTGTTATGTGTATGTTAGGATTTCGTGGTTCTTGTGTAGTGAGTCTTCAAGGGAATGGGCCGTGCTCTGTGCTCTTCTGCATGGAGCGCTTGCGATACCCTGTCAGTTCTCTGCCGATGGTGCCCTCATCTTCCTGGGGCTCTTGCACTGACGACTCTCAGCTCCAGTGATGCCGGGCTCCATATCCATTGCCCAAGGTGGTGGCTAGAAGAGATGTGAGTCTAGATCCTAGTTCATGCCCTAGTTTCCAGCTCAGCCTCATGGACTTCAGGTTGTTCTTCTTCCCCAGTTCACATCCATCTTGCCTTCTGACTTGTATCTTGCAGATTTTATGTTCAGGCACAAAACAGAAACAACAGCTTCACATTAGATATGCACAGCTAGTGAGATCTCTTTAAAAAATAAATACCAAGCTGGGCTCAGAGATGAAAACCTTAATTTCAGCACTTGAGATGCAGAGGCAAGCAGATCTTCATGAGTTGGAGACCTGTTTGATCTGCATAGAGAGTCTCAGGCCAGACAGCTACAAAATAAGTTCTTGTCTCAGCAAATAATTACCATCTGCCACCTATCTATCTGTCTATCATCTATCAAACTATCATCTGTCATCTATAAATCATACATCATCAATCCATAATCTATCAATAATCAGTCAGTTCACCCATTCACCTGTCACCTCTGATTTCTGCTGCTATGATAAATCCCTAAGTGAAACAATTTAAAGATAGATTTGTTTTGACTTGTGGTGTCCTAACTTTGGGGCCAGAGTTGACTGGCTGCGTTACTCTGACTTGAGGTGGGAAGGAACTTCCTGGTGGCAGCAGCGTGCAACAAAGTCTGCTCACCTATGGCAGCCAGGAAGCTGAGAGACAGAGGCAGGGACATATAACATGAAAGGCCCGTGCCCAGTGACATATGTCCTCACGTGTCCATCACCTCCAAGAGAGTCATCAAACTCAAATCAATTGATCAATCAATGTTTTCATGAAGTCAGAGTCCCCGGGGTTCTAATCACTTTTCAAAAGCTCCACCTCCTGACACTGCAGTCTACATCTGCCATTGCCTTTGGCACTGAGCCTTTTAGGTGACATTTTATATTTAAACCCGAACAGTCTATTATCTATTTGCCTGCTTCTTATCTATTTGCCTACCTGCCTATCTATCTATCTATCTATCTATCTATCTATCTATCTATCTATCATCTGTTTATCTGTCTATCTGTCTTCCACCTATCCATTTTATCCACTGCCTGTCTGCACAGTTTTTCTTTAATGACCAAACTGATTGATGCTGTCATCTTTGCTTCCAGCTTTGGAAGCTAGACATCCAGATCCATACCCAGTGACTGGTTTACATAAGGATATAAAGACCTGGCCCTTTTGCCTTGAATATGTAACCTCCTTACCCTCCACCCTCTTCAGCCTTCCTTGAGAATGGTCTTGAACTTCTGAACTCCCCGCCTCCACCTACAGAGTTCTGGACTTTCAGGTGTGCCACTCTGCCGTGCTCTCTAGATTAGCCTTGAACCTGATTAAATTAGATTAGCTTTGTGTGTGCTAGAAAGACTCTATCTAGCCCAAGGGAAGCCAACTCAAAGAGATTTTCCAGTTCTTGAGTTTTCTGCAATGCTGGTGGAGGTCTCTTCGTGGCTGCCATAGTCCATCATCTTCCTCCCTGTGTAACAGTTGACCGTGCCAGGAAACTTGGTAAGGTTGGACAAGTTCAGAGACCCTAGCACCCAGGTACCCACCTGAGACAGTAGGCACCTCCCTGCTCCCTGCCAGATTCCTGGCCTGGAACACGTGCCACACTTCCCACATAGGAAATGTGACCTGTGGTCATATAACCTAGAACAGCCTTCTTCATGCCAATGAGGTACCTAAAGGCCCCGAGGGTTTAGCCAATAAGCTTCCCTTCCCAGACATTCCTTCCTGCAAAAGGTATTTAAGCTCTGGTCCACCCTGAGGAGGTGGTATGCTCCTGCTTTTCCAGGATGAACAAGCAATAAACACTTTGGAACCAAGGACTGTCTCTTCAAGAACCGCCATGAAGAGCTTGGAGAAAGCCTTCGCCTGCTGGGCTGTGCTCACAGAAGGCCTCCGCTCTCACAACCATCACTAAGCTAAGGACAATCGCCACTGAGCTAAAGCAGAGTTCCCCATTCTCCCAGCCCTGGACTAGTCATCACCCTCAGTCTGTGGGTCCCCCAACTTTGTTCTCAACTCCTCTGTGTGGTTTTCCGGTAGCAACTGGGTGCCTGGGAACTTGGGAACCCCAGATTTGGCCTCCCACATTCTAGGCTGCTTTTTCCCACCCTCTGAGTGGTGTCTCGGTGCTTCCTCAAAGCCCAGCATCTGTGGCGCAGGGTCAAAGCAGTCTAATGTCTCAGCATTTCATTTGCCTAGCTGCATTGCCCACACCCCAACAACAGCGTGGACTGTGGACCCACACCTCTCTATAGTTTATCCTGTTTCATGTACCCCTTGACCTTTATGTTGACAGGGATGGATCCCCAGGGAACTCACACATCTCTGGGTCTGATTCTTGGGGAATCTGAGGCACAGCTCAGTGTCATTTGTTTGACAAACTTACCTGGCATGTGCTTGGGGCTGAATATTATACATACAGATGCTGAAGTAGCGATACTTCATCATATCATTGGTGCGGCTCTGGGCCAGTGGTGGCAAGGCCCCGTAGTACCCAGGCGGCTGCAGTGACATTATTTAACCATAAAAACATTTAATTTCCTGGATTTCCCAAGATCTGAATGAGTAAATATTCACTAGTCAAGTTAAGACGATCTCTAGACAGAGGTACAGGATGAACTAAGAACAGAGGTCAGGTCCTAAATGAGCACGGATGGAACACCTTGGTGTCATGAGGTAGTTACAAATGAAGGGCCGCGATGATATGGTGAGAGAGAATCCAACGAGTCCTTGACTGGGTTGTCCGTGGTGAGGAGAAGCATGGTACAGTGTGTGCTTCAGGCCAGCAGACCCAGCAGAAGAATCTGCCCAACATTAGAGCAAGGCCAGCAACGCTGCGCTCCTGCTGCTGCTGTGCTGGCTCAGGAAGGTGCTGAACCCTGTTGCTTTTTTTTCTTTCTAATTGTGTCTGTTTCCTAAATGCCATAGTGTTCCAATCACCCTGACATCCTAACTCTGGCAGGAAGTATGATCCTGGAGCTGACAGCAAAAGCATAGCTTCTTCTCTCGTTGACCAGAAGCTACCTGCTGAGAAAGGGGTAGTGGGCCCTTTGTGACCATGTCCTGCAATGTGGCTTTCAAAGCCACTTTGGAAGTCTCAACCTGCTTCTCTGGCCTTTTGAACAACTGCACAAGCCATTTAACCCCTTACCACACCACCTTCCACTTACATGGAGAGAGTAGAGTTGGTTCTCGGCAACTGGGCCCTGATCGGGACAAAGATGGAGAGAGGGGCCTGCTAGAAGCCATCCAGAGCTCTTGGTATGACAGAGAGGGGTGTGTGGAGAGAAGAAGGGCCACATTAGGAAAGCGCTCGGGAGGTAAAATTAGCAGTGCTTGGTGATTAATTGGATGTCAGGGATGGGAAGCAACAGAGACATAATTGGTAGGATGACTCAGTCTTCTGTGCAGATAATGCAGACAGAATATCTGAGGAGCAGCAAGCTTGGGGGGATGCAAAATGAGGGGTTCAGGGCCCCTCAGGGTATCCGAGAAATGCTGTCCTGTTTCCATAGCAAAAGCAGCTGGCTTCGTAACTGTGTGCTTATTTATTAGTGTCCGCCTCTTCCCTGAATCTGAAGCCCTTTGAGCAGACACATCTTTCTGTCCCTTCCTGGCACAGTGCAGTTTAGGTGCTTGGTAGACATTTGTTGAACTTTGAATAAGCAAGTTGGACAATAAAAATAGTCACTTTCATATTCATAGTTATCCTAGTCACAGTTATCAGTCTCTCGCACTGTTGCTGGAGATGGTGATTAAACACTCAGCCAGAGTGTGTCTTGATGATGATGATGACAGTGGCAATGACCATGATGATGGTGGTGATGATATATCTGGGTGGGAATAGGTCTCAAGTTGGGAAATTGAGCCAGAGGTATGTAATTCTATCGGCATCCAGCTAAAATACAGACGAGCCAGCCAGAGTCTCCTACCTCCTATCCAATTGTACTTCTGTTACACATATTCGTTAGGTGCCAATCATATGGTGGCCTATTAGGAAGTTCTCCCAGGTGTTTTGCAAATGGAATGACTTCAGTTGATCTGTTATAGACTTATTGCAGTTGCCAGCTCTTTAAATTGCAGCCAAAGCTGACTCTAGGGCAGGGAGTAGTGCATGCCTGCAGCCAGCCTGATCTCCTGCAGCTGCTCCGAGGGTACCCAAGCCTGATCATCGTAGTGATTAAGCTGGGTTGTGATTGGGGCTGGCTTTGTCTAGCTGTGGGTTTGCTGTGCACACTGTCACTTTCTAACCATGCACATAAAGAATAATCCTGAGGCCATCAGACCCAATGGCTCTTTCCCAAACAAAAACCTACTATGCTCCCTGTGATTTGAATGAGAATGCACCCCCCATGTTCTTATATGTTTGACTACATAGTCCCCAGTTGGTGGAACTGTTAATGAAGGATTAGGAGGTATGACCTTCTTGGAAGAGGTGTGTTACTAGGGGAAGGCTCTGAAGTTTCAAAAGCCCTTGCCATTCCTAGTTAATTCTCTCTGCTTGGTGTTGTAGATCAGGATGTGAGCTCTCAGCTACTGCTCCAGTACCAAGCCTGCCTGCTGCTATGATCCCCAACATGACTTACCCTCTGAAACCATAAACCCCAAAGAATCTCATTCTTCTGTAAGTTTCCTTGGTTATGGTGTCTTTTCACAGCAATATAAAATTAACTAAGGCACTCTCTAATCTTTCCGATATGAAATCCACATATGCATATATGATTCAAATAAGCCAGTAACTTCCCAAGCACTTATTCAGAGAACAGGGAGGGCAGTAATTTCTGGGGAAATGGCACAGATTTCAATACACACACAACCACATTCCTAGGCCTGCAGAAGTGCTCATATGCTCACATCCAAGTGACACCCCCACCGCCACTGGTGAATGTGACAGCCATGAATATAAATGAGCACAGCATAGCAGTAAAAGATCCCCCATAAAGTTTCAAACCAAATAAAGACTGCCTTTCCTTGATTTATAGAGTGGTTATATGTTAACTCAAAAATAAACTTAACTTCCTGAACATACAAAACCTCAAACTTTGCATTGTGGTTGTAGGCTGGGGTGACTAAAGACAGACTTTCCACCCAAATTATCCAGCAGGACCGAATCATGTAGGACTTGATTCTCTCTTGGCAAATGTCCTGAGCAGTGGTATACTGTTTTCTCAGGTCCTTAAGCATCTTTTAGGAGTCCTGACACCCACTTCATGAAAGTCACAGAATTCCACAGTATTGGTGCACAAGGTCCCCTGTCACTCCACTGAGCTGCCAACTTAGGGCAAACATGGCACTGGGGAAGAAGATGTTAGGACACAGATGACAGCAGGCTCTCTACAACCTAGCCTCAAGATGACATCATGAGAATCTGCTCGATAAACTTCTTGCAGGGGTTCACTGCCATGTATCTCATAAGCAGATAGCAGTAGAAGTTCAGCTGTCTCCAGCTGTTTTTATCTCTTGAAGTTCATGGCAAAGCGTGACTTGAAGTTGGGGAAAGCTTTTCACAGCCAAGAAAGAAAATTTGTGTTGTTCTAGGCAAGAGACATCGGGGGAGCTATCTGTTACCCTGGCCTACCTGATGAACACAGACCCAACTCAACCATGGTTCCCATCCTCCTTCCTGCTGCATCCCTATCTCCTTGATGGCTTCTCACTCTGAATCCAGCCTTTAGTTTCTGTGGCCCCCAGATGCAGAAAGCCAGCAGATCTGGGCCTTCCTGTGGGTTTATTTTCTCATCCATCACAAGGCTTTGGCTGAGACTCTCTTGAACCGATGACCGTCAACAAAATGAGAGCATGCAAGCTGCTCCATGTAGGTCTGATGTTGCATCGAGATCTTCAGAAATCAGGAACCAAGGAACACGAAGAACCTGGGCCTGGTGACTCCTGAACAGGACTTACAGCACTGTCTCCCGTAGAACGGGAAATCTCTGACTTCCAGCAATAGTAACAAGAGGGGGCCACAAAGTAATTTCCATGCTTTCCCACACATCTGTGACAACCCTTCATTTTTTTCGTCTGCTTATGTTTCTTTTTTGACCATGAATTATGTGACCAGTATGGTCTGTTACTATTTGTGTGTATAAGTTCTGATAGATTTCTATTATTACCATTGGTTTTGTTGTTCTGAAATTTCAATCCAAGATCTCATGAAAGCACCCCATCACTGAGCTACTGCTGTATTCCCCAAGACATTTTTATTTTTTATATTTGTGAACATATTTTGCAAATAAATGGTACAATAGGCTATATATATATGTGTGTGTGTGTGTTCATGACATATCCATCTTTTTCATTATTATTATTATTACTGTTATTATTATTTTGTATTTCTAGGTTATGTGGCTCATCTGTAAGATTTTTAGTCTAGTCTTCCCTCAAACTCATCTGCCTGTAAGTAGACATGAGCAATTCTATCCTATGTTGCTCCATAGTCACCTGTATTTGTTTTCAATGAAAATTCATTATTTTAAATTTATTGGTTTTTATTTATGTGTATATGTGTATGCTTGCATCATGTGTGGGCTATCTGTGGAGGCCAGAAGAAGGTGTTATATCCTCTGGAGCTAGTTACAGGCAGTTGTGATATGCCTGAAGTTGACACTAGGAACTCATTGTCCTCTGCAGGAGCATTTGGCATTCTTAGCCATGGAGCCATCTTCCAGCCTGGGTCATCTGCATTTCTTATGGATGCTTATGAAGAAGTAGGACTGGGGGACCACTGGGAGACCAACGTGAACCTAGGTGGAACTGAGCAATTCTGTTTGCTCATTTTCATCTTGATTACCAGGTATAGGATGTCCCCAGGTGTAGGGATAGAACATTTGTCCCCTGAGGGTCTTCAGAATGTGACCTCTCTGTTGTTTTCTGCAATGCCAAAGTGTCTCATTTGGGGCTTATAGATCTTGAACTCCATCACTTCTGAGCCCAAACCAGTGCCTCTAGAATATAACACCCACCATGTGCTTTCTCGAAGGCCAACCTTCACCAAGGTTACAAGTAGGATGACCTAGAGTTCTCAATCTTCCAAATGTTGCAACCCTTTAATACAGTTCCTCATGCTGTGGTGATCCCATCCATAAAATTATTTCATTGCTACTTCATAACTATAATTTTGCTACTGTTAGGAATCATAACATAAATATCTGATTTGCAGGATATTTTATATGGTATCCCCCCCAAAGGGGTTGTGACCCATAGGATGTGAAACACTGACCTAGAGTCTAGGCAAGCACTAGCATTTTCCTAGGAGGCAGAAGAAAGAACCTGGAAAGTATTAGACAAGCACTAAGTGATCTTATCTCCTTAAGGCCAGGGGTCCATGAGAGATGGCATGCAGGTAGCATAACAAGACAAGACTTCCTTGGCTGAAGCCCCAGCTAGTACAGGGTACGTGCATCCAGTTCAGGTTTGAGCAAAATGATATGAATGTTTCTGTCACATAGCTCTTGACTGACATAGTCTGGGGGAGAACAGAGTCAGGACAGAGAAAAGAGAGTTGGCTGGAGCTGGCTGGCTGGAGTAAAATCTGGCTTTTAGGAATGACTGTGTGGCCTTCGGCAGGCTATCAAAGCCTCTGGGCCTCAGTTTATTAATCTGTAAAATGAGGTAATTGAAACAAGTGAGTGTCCAGGTCGTTCATGTGGTCTGTGGTCCTTGACTCTCTAAGTTGGAAGCAGTATGATCAAGCTAGTACAACGTTCCTGTATGCCAAGGGAGGGACTCAGTAGGTTCAGTCCTTACACATTGCTCCAGCAAGGAAATCACCATCAAGTTTATTATTATTATTATTATCTAAATTATGGCTCCCTTTTCATCAACACAGGTTTGGTTATACACAAACACACACACACACACACACACACACACACACACACACACGAAACAAAACCAAGACTTCTCCCTCCTACCCCACGCCTCTCTGTTCTGATAGTTAACCACTTTGATCAGTACCTGATATATCCTTTTGAGTTTTCTGTATACTAAGACTTAGACTATCAATAATATTTTGAATGTCTCTGCTTTCCTCTATAGAACACAGCATGCAGACCATGCTGTCATCTGCTTGCTTCTCTCAGTTCAGAAAACACTTCTCATGTTAGCATTCAAAGAAAACATGCTCTTTCATTGATGTGTAGTACTCCATTGTACATGGTACCATAATTTATTTAAATAGCCCCATCAATGAATATTTGGATCGTTTCCAATCTGTTGCTTTGACATGGTTATGATAAATACACTCATACAAACACTAGGCAAATTGAACAGACTCCCAGAAGGGGAATTGCTGGGTGAGTTGAATAATGCGCCTAGCATCTTGGGAGCTCTTGCCAGGCTCTGCATGATGAAGAAGCATCATTTTGCATTCTCAGGACATTGTGGGAGGACACCTGCTTTCCACAGCCACACCAAGGCAGCATGGGGACAGGCCTCAGGGTGTGAGCTGATCTGAGGACTCTGAAACTCTGTGTCACTGTGGCTTTTCATTTGCATTTGTCTCCTTGCCAGCAAGGCTGAGTACCTTTCCATGTATTTAAGGATCATTTGCATTTTGCCTTCAATACTATGTCCTTGGCTCATTCTTTTCTATTAATTTTTTAACGCTCCTTATCACAGAGATTAATGAGCTGAAAAATATTCTTACCTTTTTTTCTTGTCTTTTTTTAAATGATTTTGAAATTCTTTTGCAGAAGAACTAATAACTATTGAAGTCATTTATTTAATAAGTAAATATATTGAATTCTACTTATAAATATATTTACTTGGTAAATATACTGAAAATATTAGAATACATTTGATACATAAATATATTGAATATATTAAAATGCACTCCCTAAGTAAATAGAGTAAATGCTCTGCCAGCTGTTGATGGTGAAGATGAATAATTTAAAGGACGTTCCTGGCAGAGGGGGCAGCTATAATTCTAGCTAGGTAGGAGGAATAAAAATAGCCTCTGACATTTGAATATCCCTTTATCATTTATAAATCACTTTCCTGGTGATTATTTTTGGTACCACAGATATATTTTTAAAGATCATATTTGTAAGGTTTTGACTTAGCTCTATGGACAAAAAACTTAAAGTAGTATTTCTTTAAGCAAAACCACAATTTCCCTGAGCCATGTAAGTCCAGGGCTGGGCTCCACGGTATTGGAAGCATAAGCTCCTTACATGTGTAGAGTCCTCATGTCTACTTTAGACATGGCTTGGCAGAGGGGCAGGGAAGATGAAGAGACAATGCTGGATACTTACCATCTCTGATAGACAGTTCCAGTTGCCACGTGAGCCTCCCATTGATGCCTATAGGCTACAGCTCGCTCCATCTACAAGGGAGGTGAAGTCATTTCCAGGTTGTCATGCCCTGAAAACTGTCAGGGAGGAAGATCAGGCTCCAACAGATGCAGGAGAATGAGTACTAAGCTTCAGCCAGAAGTCTCTGCCGGAAAAATGTACAGAAAAGGTGGTTGTTGCACACATTATAAAGGGGAAAATGGTACAACGATTTCCTGTTCAGCCTACTCTACTGACCACACCTCTTTGCTCCTGGCATCTCAAAGGAAAAAGAACAGAAGAATGAAGAAAGCAGCATAAATGCATAGCTAAAAGCACAGAGAGGAAGCTCCATCAATGACTTAAAGGTTTTATCGTGTGTGTGTGTGTGTGTGTGTGTGTGTGTGTGTGTGTGTGTGTGTGCAGGAGGCAGGGAGATTTTCTGAATGTGAGGGTAGGTGCTTGAGAAGTCCAGTAGAGGGTGACAGGGCCTCTTAGAGCAGGAACTATGGGTGGGCTATACATGCACTGAAGTACGCCCTCAGATGTCATTGCTCAGGGACTGTCCATTTTACCCACCCTTTTTTAGACAGGTGCTTTCCCTAGCCTAGAACTCACCAAGTAAGCTATGACCAGGCAACCCCAGGGATCTCTCTGTATCCTACTTCCCAGTTATAGGATAACAGGCATACAGTACCATGCCTGAACTTTTTTTTTCATGGCTGCTGGGATTTGAACTCAGGCCCCATGCTTTAAAAGATCCCATACTTTACCAACTAAACTATCTTCCCAAACCTCACCAAATTTCTGACCAACAAGAAGTATATGAAAGAAATTTTGGTGGGGTTTGCCATGAAGGGTGTCAGCCTGCTGAGCATATATCTTCTGTTGTCTTGGATATATGATCAGGGTCCCCTAGAAGGGTTAAAAAAGAACTGTAGCTGTAAGTCAAAAGAGGCATTATATGACTTTCCCTGGGAAAATGGAAACAAGTATTCACCCCAGCTAGGGCACCAAGAAACAACGAAGAAGTAACTTCACTGAAGTCCAACTGGGTCAACCAATGAGTTTGCTGAGTCACTCACTGGCCTGAGAGGGTGAGAGGGTAGGGGTGGGGTGACTGGAGGGATGGGGGTGGGGTTCCCTTGAGGACTGTGCTGACTCAGGAAAGATGCATTCCTGGAACTCCCCTGTCAATCTGTATGCAATTCTGTCAGAGAGAGTCTCTTCTGTTCGTGGTCACTGTGGCCTCACAACCCTGTGGACAGTCTTCCTGAGTTCTGTGACTTCTTTTGTGTAACTTTTCTGAGTTCTGTAACTTCCGTGTACTTCCTGAGTCTTATGAATTTTTTTCTCTCCCCATGAAAAAATGTTTTAATTTGACTAAAATAGTTACCCAACAAAGAGAGAGAAAAGGTGACCAATCAGAAAGTAGAACATTTCAATACCACAGAAATACCAAGGATCATAAAGCACTGCTATGAACATTTCTAGGTCAACAAAATGGATAGTCTAAAACAAGCAAGTTAAATATGAGAAACATCTAATTTACAAAGACCTCTGCAGGAAGAAGCAGAAAACCTGAACAAACCAATAATAAATAAGGAGACTGAAACAGTAACAAAGTCTCCCACAGAGGAAATAGTCCAACCTCACAGCTTACTGCTGGAGTCTACCAATAATTGAAAGAATGAATACCAAGCTTTCTCGAACTCATCCAAAAAATGAAGAAGCAACATTGCTGAACTAATCCTGTGATGCCAGAATCACTCTTGTACCAAAGCTAGCCAAGGATACTAGAAACAAACAAACAAACAAACAAAACCGTACTTGTGAATGTCTCTGATGAACTCCTTAACACAGCCATCAGGCTAAATGAAAGAGGGCATTACGGAGAGTCTTCCGTAGCTATCGCAGGCATGCAAGGTTGGTTCAATATAGGGAATCTACAAGTTGTTATGCTGCTTAACAAAGTGATGGGCAAAAATCCACATGCTCCCCTTTACAGGTGTGTGCTTGCGTATATGCTCTTGGAAAAATTCGATATCCTTTCACAACTAAAAACCATAACAATAATGACAAATACTTGTGACAGTGGGTATAGACTTCTTCCTGTGCAAGTGTGAGACCCTGAGTCTAAATCCCCAGCACCAAGGCAGAGCCAGGTATGGGTACACGTGTCTGAAACCCAGTGATGAGAATGGAGGACCGAGTCAGGACCCAGCTTCAAAGTAACAAGGCAGAGAGTGACAGCTGATGTCCTCCTCTGGCCTTATGTGTGTGTATATCTGCATACACACACATGAACTTGCCACACATGTACACAAATAAAAATAAAACCACCAAGAAGTTACACATATGTATATATATATATATATATATATATATATATATATATATAAAACATCCCACAGCACAATAAAGGCCATTTTTAATATTATAAAAGTTACCATTGTAAACACAACAATGTGCAGATTCAATGCAATTTTTATCAAAAGGGTGTTTTTCAGAGAAATAGAAAGAAAAATCTTGAAATCATAAAGGAACACAAAAGACCATAACAAAGGTGATCGAGCAAAAAGAACAAAGCTAGAAGAATCTACCAAAAATTAAAGAATAAATATCAAACCATCTCAAACTCTTCCAAAAGCTGAAGAGGAAACTTTTCCAAACTGTCTGACTTCCAAATACCCAGAAGAGCTATGGTAATGAAGCAGAGGCAGAAGAGGCATGGTCCATAGATTTTCAACCAAGGTGCCAAGAGCAGAGCCTGGCATAAGAGCGGTCTGTTTGAGAATGGTGCCATGTTAACTGCACATCCACACAGAGAGTCTGCACATCTCATATTATATACAGGGTCAATTCAAAGGGAGTGATGCTTTAAATGTAAGGCCTGAAACACAAACCGTTAGGAGAACATGCAAAGTTTAGTGACACTGGTCTTAGTGGTAAGTTTTTAAGTATAATCTCAAAAGCATGGTTGATAAAATTGAAAATAGACATGACCATATCCATCAATCTGTAGCCAAGGAAGCAATGAGTAGAGTAGAGTAGAGACAGACTGAGAGGCAATACTGTGCGTCATACACTTAATATTGAATTTCGTAGCCAAAAAGATAAGTAACTCAGTAACAAGTGAATAAGCATTTAAATCAGTTAAAATCATCTGATTTAAGAGTGAATTGAGAAGGCTAGAGAGATGGCTTAGTGGTTAACCGGCTTGCTCTTTTTCCAGACTTTGCAGCACTCATGTTAGGAGACTCCTGACTGCCTGTAACTGCAGCTCCAGAGGACTCCATATCCTTTTTGTCTTCCTCAGGCATCCACACATATGTGACATACACTCACACCACATCTCTCTCTCTCTCACACACACATACACATACACACACATACACACACACACCACACACACACACACGAAAACATAAAAAGTGCACAAAGGACCTATCTTAGAGTTTTACCGCTGTGAAGTGACACCATGACCCAATCAACTCTTACAAAGGCTAACATTTAATTGGGGCTGGCTTATAGGTTCAGAGGTTCAGACCATTATCATCATGGTGGGAAGCAAGGCTGCACCCACACAGACATGGTGTGGGAAGAGGTTCTAAGAGTTCTACATCTTGATCCAAAGGCAAGCAGAAGGAAACTTCTCTTCTGTGGGCAACCAGGAGAAGGATCTCTTCCTCAGTGGACAGAGTTTGAGCACTTAGGAGATCTCAAAATCTTCCTACACAGTGACACAGGTCTTCCAAAAGGCCACCTCCTAATAGTGCCATTTCCCATGGGCCAAACATATTCAAACCACCCTGAAAAAATATTTCTCAAAAGCAGACATATAAACAGTCTTCAGGCTGGGGATAGGGTAGGCCACAAATCATGAGAGAAAAACAGATTAAGACTGTGATGAGAGCGCCTGGCCACCTTGGGCCCCAAACTCAGTGGACAGTCCCAAGGTCTCCAGAGGACTCTCCGCCCCACAGGCAACCTAGCACGCCCAGGATCTTAGGATCACTGGTGAGTGGAATGCAACATTTGTTCCAAAAGAACCAGGGGTGCCTGAGGCCAGCTGGAGCACAGACACAGGAACCCCACCTGACCAGTGGCTCAGGTTCCTTTTGTTGGCACTGGTCTACCTTGGTTTCAAAATCAGTGGACAGCCCCACAGCCCCCAGAGGAGTTACTTCTTCCAGACACTCTAACATGCCCAGGATCTTAGGATCCTAGGAGCTTGGTCACACCAGGATCTCAGGGTCTCAGAGGAAGCATAACTGCAAGAACTCTGACACACCCAGAATCTCAGCATTACAGGATCTCAGAATCACAGGATCACAAAGAAAGCTGGAATCTGAGAAGTTCTGACTCAATTGAGATTACAGGAAGGACAGGCTCCAATCAGATATATTGAGAGCATGGAGCACTTAAAATAATCAGATGGCAGGAGGCAATCATAAGAACAGAAGCAACAGACACCAAGGTTACTTGGCAACATCAGAACCCAACTCTCCCACCATAGCAATTCCTGAATACACTATAACACCAGAAAAGCAAGATATGGATCTAAAGTCACTTCTCATGATGATGATGGAGGACTATAAGAAGGACATAAATAACTCCCTTAAAGAAATACAGAAGAACACATCCAAACAGGTGAAAGAATTGAACAAAACCATCCAGGATCTAAAAATGGAAGTAGAAACAATAAAGAAATCACAAAGGGAGACAAACTCTGGAAATAGAAAACCTAGGAAAGAAATCAGGAACCATAGATGCAAGCATAAAAAACAGAATACAAGATATAAAAGAGGGAATCTCAGATGTAGACAATACCATAGAAAACATTGACACAACAATCAAAGAAAATGCAAAATGCAAAAAGATCTTAACCAAAAACATCCAGGAAATCCAGGACACAATGAGAAGATCAAACCTAAGGATACTAGGTATAGGCGAGAAGGAAGATTTCCAACTTAAAGGGCCAGAAAATATCATCAACAAAATTATAGAAGAAAACTTCCCCAACCTAAAGAAAGAGATGCCCATGAACATACAGGAAGCCTCGAGAACTCCAAATAGTTTGGACCAAAAAAGAAATTCCTCTTGTCACATAATAATCAAAATACCAAATGCACAAAACAAAGAATTTTAAAAGCAGTAAAGGAAAAAGGTCAAGTAACATATAAAGGCAGACCTATCAGAATTACACCAGATTTATCACCAGAGACTATGAAAGCCGGAAGATCCTGGGCATATGTCATACAGACCCTAAGAGAGCACAAATGCCAGCCCAAACTACTATACCCAATAAAACTCTCAATAACCATAGATGGAGAAACCAAGGTATTCCATGACAAAACCAAATTTACACAATATCTTTCCAAAAATCCAGCCCTTCAAAGGATAATAAAGGGAAAACTCCAATACAAGGAGGGAAACTACACTCTAGACAAAGCAAAAAAGTAATCTTTCAACGAACGTAAAAGAAGATAGCCACATGAACAAAATTCCAACACTAACAACAAAAATAATAGGAAGCAACAATGACTTTTCCTTACTATTTCTTAATTATTAATGGATTCAATTCCTGAATAAAAAGACATAGACTAAGAGGCTGGTTATATAAACAGGACGCAACATTTTGCTGCATACAGAAAACCCACCTCAGTGACAAAGACAAACACTACCTCAGAGTAAAAGGTTGGAAAACAATTTTCTAAGCAAATGGTCCCAAGAAACAAGCTGGAGTAGCCATTCTAATATCAAATAAAATTAGCTTTTAACCTAAAGTTATCAAAAAACATAAGGAGGGACACTTCATACTCATCAAAGGTAAAATTTACAAAGATGAACTCTCAATTCTGAACATCTATGCTTCAAATGCAAGGGCATCCACATTCATTAAAGAAACTTTAATAAAGCTCAAAACACACACTGCGCTGCACACAATATTAGTGGGAGACTTTAACACCCTACTCTCATCAATGGACAGATCCTGGAAACAGAAACTAAACAGGGACACAGTGAAACTAACAGAAGTTATGAAACAAATGGATTTAACTGCTATCTATAGGACATCTTATCTTAAAACAAAAGGATATACCTTCTTCTCAGCACCTCATGGTACCTTCTCCAAAACTGACCATATAATCAGTCACAAAAATAGGCCTCAACAGATACAAAAATATTGAAATAATCCCATGCATCCTATCAGATCACCACGGACTAAGGCTTCAATAACAACATAAATAATAGAAAGCCAACATTCACATGGAAGCTGAACAACACTCTACTCAATGATAACTTGGTCAAGGAAGAAATAAAGAAAGAAATTAAAGACTTTTTAGAGTTTAATGAAAATGAAGCCACAATATACCCAAACTTATAGGACACCATGAAAGCAGTCCTAAGAGGAAAACTCATAGCTCTGAGTACCTCCAAAAAGAATCTGGAGAGAGCATACACTAGCAGCTTGACAGCACACCTGAAAGCTCTAGAACAAAAGGAGACAAATTCACCTAAGAGGAGTAGACGGCAGGAAATAATGAAACTCAGAGCTGAAATCAACCAAATACAAACAAAAGGAACTATACAAAGAATCAAACAAACAGGAGCTGGTTCTTTGAGAAAATCAACAAGATAGATAAACCCTTAGCCAGACTAACTAGAAGGCTCAGGGACAGTATCCTAATTACCAAAATCAGAAATGAAAAGGGAGATATAACAACAGAAACTGAGGAACCCCCCCCCAAAAAAAAACCCATCAGATCTTACTACAAAAGGCTATACGCAACAAATCTGGAAAACCTGGATGAAATGGACAATTTTCTAGACAGATACCAGGCACCAAAGTTAAATTAGGATCAGATTAACAATCTAAACAGTCCCATATCCTCTAAAGAAATAGAAACAGTCATTAATAGACTCCCAACCAAAAAAAGGCCAGGACCTGATGGGCTTAGTGCAGAGTTCTATCAGACCTTCAAAGAGGACCTAATTCCAATACTCTTCAAACTATTCTACAAAATAGAAACAGAAGGTACTCTACCCAACTCATTCTATGAAGCCACAATTACTCTGATACCTAAACCACAAAAAGACCCAGCAAAGAAAAAGAACTTCAGACCAATTTCCATATGAATATCGAAGCAAAAATACTCAATAAAATTCTTGCAAACCAAATCCAAGAATACATCAAAACAGTCATCCATCATGATCAAACAGGCTTCATTCCAGGGATACAGGGATAGTTCAATATATAGAAATCCATCAACGCAATCTACTATATAAACAAACTCAAAGACAAAAAACACATGATCATCTCATTAGATGCTGAGAAAGCATTTGACAAAATCCAACACCCCCTCATGATAAAAGTCTTGGAAAGATCAGGAATTCAAGGTCTATATCTAAACATAATAAAAGCAATATACAGCAAACCAGTAGCCAACATCAAACTAAATGAAGAGAAACTTGAAGCAATCCCACTAAAATCAGGGACTAGACAAGGCTGCTCACTCTCGCCCTACCGATTCAATACGGTACTTGAAGTCCTAGCCAGAGCAATTAGACAACAAAAGGAGATCAAAGGAATACAAATTGGAAAGGAAGAAGTCAAAATATCACTACTTGTAGATGTTATGATAGTATATTTAAGTGACCCCAAAATTCCACCAGAGAACTCCTAAACCTGATAAACAACTTCAGTGAAGTAGCTAGATATAAAATTAACTCAGACAAATCAGTGGCATTTCTCTACATAAAGGATAAACAGGCTGAGAAAGAAATTAGGGAAACAACACCCTTCAAAATAGTCACAAATAATATAAAATACCTTGGTGTGACTCTAACTAAGGAAATGAAAGATCTGTATGATAAGAACTTCAAGTCTCTGAAGACAGAAATCGAAGAAGATCTCAGAAAATGGAAAGATCTCCCATGCTCATGGATTGGCAGGATTAATATTGTAAAAATGGATATCTTCCCGAAAGCAATCTACAGATTCAATGCACTACCCATCAAAATTCCAACTCAATTCTTCACAGAGTTAGAAAGGGAAATTTGCAAATTCATATGGAATGACAAAAGACTTAGGATAGCAAAAACTATTCTTAACAATAAAAGAACCTCTGGTGGAATCACCATGCCTAACCTTAAGTTGTACTACAGAGCAATTGTGATAAAATCTAAATGGTATTGGTACAATGACAGACAGGTAGATCAATGGAATAGAATTGAAGACCCAGAAATGAACCCACACACCTATGGTCACTTGATCTTTGAAAAAGAGCTAAAGCCATCCAGTGGAAAAAAGACAGCATTTTTAACAAAAGGGGCTGGCTCAACTGGCAGTTAGCATGTAGAAGAATGCGAATTGATCCATTCTTATCTCCTTGTACAAAGCTCAAGTCTAAGTGGATCAAGGAACTCCACATAAAACCAGAGACAGTGAAACTTATAGAGGAGAAAGGGGGGAAAAGCCTTGAAGATATGGACACAGAGGAAAAATTCCTGAACAGAACAGCTTGTTATAAGATCAAGAATCAACAAATGGGACCTCATAAAATTGCAAAGCTTCTGTAAGACAAAAGACACTGTCAATAAGACAAAAAGGCCACCAACAGATTGGGAAAGGATCTTTACCAATCCTTAATCAGATAGGGGACTAATATCCAGTATATACAAAGAACTCAAGAAGCTGGATTCCAAAAAAATCAAATCTTTGTTAGCACAGAACTAAACAAAGAATTCTCAACTGAGGAATACCGAATGGCTGAGAAGAAACCTGTTCAGCATCCTTAATCATCAGAGAAACACAAATGAAAACAACCCTGAGATTCTACCTCACACCAGTCAGAATGGCTAAGATTTAAAAACTCAGGTGACAGCAGATGCTGGTGAGGATGTGGAGAAAGAGGAACACTACTCCATTGCTGGTGGGATTACAAGCTGGTACAACCACTCTGGAAATCAGTTTGGTGTGGTTCCTCAGAAAATTGGACATAGTTCTACCGGAAGATCCAACAATACCACTCCTGGGCATACACCCAGAAGATGCTCCAACTTGTAATAAGGACACATGCTTTACTATGTTCATCGCAGACTTATTTATAATAGCAAGAAGCTGGAAAGAACCCTGATGTCTATCAACAGAAGAATGGATACAGAAAATATAGTATATTTACATAATGGAGTATTACTCAGCTATTAAAAACAATAAATTCATGAAATTCTTAGACAAATGGATGGATCTGGAGGATATCATCCTAAGTGAGGTAACCCAATCACAAAAGAACACACATGATATGCACTCACTGATAAGTGGATATTATCCCAGAAGCTCAGAATACCCAAGATACAATTTGCAAATCACATGAAACTCAAGAAGAAGGAAGACCAAAGTGTGGACACTTCAACCCTTCTTAGAAGGGGGAACAAAATACTCATAGAAGGAGTTGCAGAGACAAAGTATGGAGTAGAGACTGAAGGAAAGACTATCCACAGACTGCCTCACATGGGGATTCATCCCATAAACAGCCACCAAACCCAGATACTATTGCTGATGCCAATAAGAGCTTGCTGACTGGAGCCTTCTATAGCTGTCTCCTGAGAGACTCTGCCCGTGCTGACTAATACAGAAGTGGATGCTGACAGTCATCCATTAGACAGAGCACAGGGTTCCCAATGAAGGACCTAGAGAAAGTATCCAAGGAGCTAAAGGGGTTTGCATCCCCCTAGGAGGAACAACAATATGAACTAACGATTAATTCCAGAGCTCCCTGGGACTAAACAACCAATCAAAGAAAACACACAGAGGGACTTGTGGCTCTAGCTGTATATGTAGCAGAGGATGGCCTAGTTGGTCATCAATAGGAGGAGAGGCCCTAGGTCCTGTGAAGGTTCTATGCCCGAGTACAGGGGAATGCCTGGGCCAGGAATAGGGAATGGGTAGGTTAGGGAACAAGGGGAGCAGGAAGAGGATAGGGGAGTTTCGGAGGGGAAACTAGGAAAGGGGATAACATTTAAAATATAAATAAATAAATAAATAAATAAATAATAAATAAATAAATAAATAACTGTGATGAGCCACCACTTCACCCCAGGTAATGTGACTGTGATTGAAAGGGCAAATGCTGACGAGAATGTAGGGACAGAGGAGGCCCCACACACCGTGTATGAGGAGTGTTAGTAGAGACAGTATGGAGAACAATATAATTTAGATTAGAATTACCATGTGATCTAGCAATTCTGCTTTTGTGTACTCCCAAAGGAGAGGAGGTCACTGTTAATTGCAACAGTGTTCACAGCAGCCAATATGGAAATAATCTGTGATACCACTCAGCCTTAAAAAACCAAACCAAACCAAACCAAACCAAACCACAATAACAACAAAGAAGAAGGGCATTATATTTAGTGAAATAAACCAGACATGGAAAGCCGAATACTGCATTATCCCACTTACATGTGCCAACTGTAAGATTTTAACTGAATGACATAGAAAGAAAGAATGGGGGTGAGACTATGAAGAAACTAGGGACATGGGAGTTCAAGGATACAAAATTTCAGCCATAGGCAAAAGGTTTAAGAAATCATGTATAACAGTTGGCACTGAGTTCTCAAAAATTGAGAAGAGTAGACTTTATGCTCTGCCCACAAAACTGTATGCAAAGTAATGTCTGTGTCAACTCGCCCAATTTAGCCAGGTCACAATGTATACATATTGACAAAATCAAATTGCACGTGAGAAATAGATACACTTTTTATTTGTTAATTAAGACATCTGCATCAAGCATACAGACATAGTTTCACAATTCTAATCCCAAGGCAAGTGAGAACTTTCCAGAGGACAGCTATTTCCCTGGTGCAACTTGAGCATCCACATCTGAAACAGTCCATTAAGTTTGTTGTGAAGAGTAGACTAGTTAACGTAAACAAAAAATACTTAAAATTGTCACTGGCACATAGAAGTAAAATTTAATCAGCAAGCCAAAGCAAATACAATGACATTCCTTTAAGATGTGCGCCATTTTCTTTATATTTCATTAGATATTTGCAAGGCCTTACATACTTCCTTTAAATCTGTCTTATCTGGAGAATCTCCCATTTGCAGAAGATCATGGTTGACAGAGACCCATGACTGGACAGTGTGCAGACTGTAAGGGACTCTGGAATGCTCAGCCTTAAGGGGAACATCTCTAACACATCCCTTCCTCTCAAGGCTCAGGGGTTAGAGTAGAGGAGCAGATCAAAGCCAGAGGCAGCGGAAGACGAAGGGTAAATCCTAGTGACACAACAAGGCATTTGCACATAAGAACTCAAGGAGATTATGACAGTGTCTACCTGTCCCTGTGCAAGCTCAACCCAAAGTTCCAGCATAGAAGGAGGAGAGGGACACGAAGTCCCACCCCTAGCTCAGTAGGATACTGGTAACTGATACCTTCCTGGAGAGGGAGAGGAAATTTCCTTTAATTTCCCCTTGGTGAATTGACCATGCCCCAGGCCAACACCAGACACTCAAGACTGTCTCAGCAGCATGAGCTGGACTTGGTGTGTGTTCAGAGAAAAGAGGACACAGAGGTGAGTGGGTACAGGAAGAAGGCAGTTCTGTGAGGAGCCAGGAGATGGGGTATGTATGATCCAAACTTACTGTCCGAAATTCACAATGAACTCATAAAAGCATTTCTAAGTTCTAATAAAAAGGAAAACAGTATTAAATGATTAGTTTAATATATGTACAATAAATGTTCTTTGTATACCAAAAAAAAAAAATCTCTTATTTTTGGAGACTAATCATATCTCATTCATTCCAATGTTATGGTACTGGTATTTTAGTTTATATCTATCTGCCTGTTGGTGCTGGCAACTTTTTAGGTATTATGTTCTACTCCTGGTGGTGTAGGGAAGACATATGATACATAGCACCCCTCCCCCACCCCAAATCAAGATAGTCATGAATGCTTAGCTGGTACAGTGCTGCTGGTCAGTCAGAGCAGGTAGGAGAACTCAGGGCAGGCTCTGGCCTTCCAGACTGGGAAGCTGCATCATGCTTCCTGTTCTCCGCATTTCAAAAGCAGAAATGCATAGGCTTTAAGCTGTTTCTGGACTCTTGGGAGGTTCGCCCCCCCCCCACTACCCCAGAAGAACACCATGACTAGCTAGTACTTTCAATGCTATAATATGAATTGGAGAGCATCCGGCATAAACCCTGGCTGCCATATTGAGATTGCCTTCTGGTTCCTGTTGGTTCCCTGCACATTTCTACAGGAGCGAGGGATAAAAAGGGTCACTAGTGAAAGAAACGATAAAGCAAGTTCAAGGCCATAGGAATTGTCTCCTAGAGGGAGTGGGGAGAGAGAAAGGGGTGGGAGGCCCAATTAATCAGAGACCAGGAAGAAATCCTCAAAAATTAAAAACTGTACGATGAAGGGCTGGAGAAATGGCTCAGCAGACAGGAACACCCGCTGCTCTTGCAGAGAACTCCAGTTTGGGTCCCAGCACCTTATCAGTTTGGCTCACAGCTGCCTATACTTACAGTTCAAGTGGAGCCAAAGTGCCTATCCTCTGTGAGCACCCGCAGTTATGTACACACGCGCGCGTGCACACACACACACACACACACACACACACACACACACACACACACACACCACAATTAAAAATAAAACAAATCATATCAAAATTATGATTGAAAACTTAGGAAAGCAGTATCAATGATGGAATATAGAGGCAGGGAAGAACTTTCAGAGCATACAGGGAAAAGAAGACAGTGGAAAGGGAGAGGAGAGACTCTCGACAATTAATCCTGGCACTGGCTCTTAGGAATTCCAAAGAGAGAAGGCATAAAAACCAATGGGAATCTAAACCAGAGGGAATGGGGAAGAAAGGAGGATGGAAGCTTTCAGAACACTGATGTACCAAATCCCCATCAAGGAAGTCTAGTCTGATGTACTGTGGAGTTTCAGAATTGGGAGGACAGAAGACTCTACAAGTGTCTAAAGAGAAGTAGTAAGGCCCTGGAAGGAAAGAGAATCCATAATAACAGCGTGCAGGAATGCTGCCTTTGAAAGTCCCCAGAAGAGAACATTTGAAAACTAGAATGTTCTATCAAGCCAAACAACAAGCGTTGAAAGGTAAGCATATGGGAGGGTCAGACCCCAATGGTTAAGAAAGAGTTTTATTTGTGGTTTCCTTCTCAAGAAGCTGACTGCGCAGACTCCAGAAAAACAAATTAAAACTCCCAGAAAAGGAAAGCCTTTTTAATATAAGATGTGATTAAGCTCACCCAGGAAACTCCTGGATGCCGGTTGTCAGCTAGCAGAGATATGCTTGAATGAAAGCAGACTATCCGCAGATTACAAGAGGAGTACTTTTTAAGAGGCCTGGACTCTGTTCCTAGAAATAAGTGGACATGAATAAAAGATAGTTCTGGAGATAAAGAAAAAAAATCTATCAACAAGGGGGGAGAAGAAGCAATCAGAAACTCCAGGAAAAACAGAAAGTTCTACAACTAAGTTCTAATCCAAATAGTAACTAAAATGACGTCTTACACAGAGCACCCGGATGAGTGTGAGGAAGGCTGTGCTTGATGCTAAGGACAGTTTGCTGTGAGTGGCATGCAGGTCGTGACATTGGAACTGGGAAGCAGCCATGGAATCATGGTCCTATCGCTACTTGCTGTGTAATCAACAATATTTACATAGCTGTGATGGAGTAAGCAGTGTGCTCTGGCTTTCAGTTTTTAGAATCCGCCTATAAACAAAGCGGGGGAAATTTTACTGTGGTCACAGAGTAGGTAGGACTCGGAGGGAAAGAAGAGAAGAGGAAACCCAGACACCACACTCTCGTCTTGCAGGAAAATAAGTCAGAGGTATCATTGACTGTCAATGGGATAGAATTTAAAGGGTTTTCTATCATTACTGCGGCCACAGAGAAAGAAAACTGTCTCTCTCTTTCTTCAAAGACTTTGCAAACCTTGGAGGGAGTGGGAGCCATGAATCACAACTTCTCCATGGATGGAAGCAGAGAGCTGATGTCTGCTAAGGTGGGTGATCAAGACACAGCAGCATAAACATACCATTTGGAGATGAGAAAAAACCCACAAGAACTAAAAACAGCAACTAATTACAAGGCTGTCATCTGTGGGGAAACATAATGAGGGTGGGACTGGGTGCAGGGGAGTGCTCTTTACATTATAAAGAACACAATCTATTCTCGGGGTAGTTACTGCTTTAATCGATTTGAATGTGAGTTCTAGAAAGGTATTTCACTGTCATGTCATAAAAATAACATAATGACAAAATACATAAATTATCCAGGACAGGGAGTGGGGATAGAAAAAGTGAATTAGCTCACACCATCGATTCCTGGCTGATGAACGACGCTAAGCACATGGCTCACAGGGACTTCCTTGGGCAGGATGGTGGGAGGGTGACTGGTGGGCAGTGGACCACTATGCAAATGTGCTGTGTCTCTTCACCTGCGTCCTTTGCCTGCATCTGCCCCAGCAAGTACTCAGTTACTTCCAATCCTCTGATAGAGCTTGATGAAATTTAAATAAAAATGGAACTAGCCTGAAACTAGGCCATCTGACAGACAAATGTATGATGCACATGTTTGGACTGTGTTCAGTGTCATCTCTGCAAAAGATATTGAAACATGTGCTAATATTTCGAATGAGCAGGAGGCGTTTTCTCTAGCAAAATGAGTAGTCCATTTGCCAAAGTTGCTCTGGTGTGTTTAGACCCATTGAGCTTGGACTGTGCTCTCTGGATGTTTCTTTGGCCCATCCCACCACAAGGATCTAGTTCTATGGAGCAGAGACAGACATCGGGCCCTTGAAGGTCCTGCCCCAGGATCCTCCTGGGCTTGGTTCTCATTATCCTTTGTCTTAAGCCTCTGGATCCTTCATGATTCTTTTGAAGCTTATTTTTATCCTCTTGTCTGGTTTGGTGACCTCAACACATCCCCACCCGCACCCCAGAACTACAGATTCCTAGGTCTGGGGTTACAGCTCAGTGCTAGAACACTTGCCTAGCATGCACAAGGTCCTGAGCAGGACCCCTAGTACTGCAAACAAGCAAGCTACTTGTCCTTTATGAGTGATTGTGAACCTCCTGGGGTAGCTGCTGGGCTATGGCTATTTGCAAACACTATCTCTGCCCTCTGAGGGTTTAACATGCAGAGATCTTCCTTTACTGCATACTGAACCTAGGTAAGGATCCGAAGTACCTCATTCAGCCCTGTACAGCATACCAACCAAATCTCTTTACTGCCTGGAGAAGACAAGCCACGACAGTCGGTAGTTGGATTCTTCATTTCCCCTTAGGTGTTTCTGCCTATCAAATGAAACCATTTCCATCTTTGACAAAGCATCTTGCCTTAATACATTACTCCTTGGTTAAATAAGAAGGATTAGAATATTGAACTATCTACTGCAAGTGCTGGAGCCTGATAAAAAGACTATAACCAGGGAATGTAAATCAAAAAGCTACAGACCATATCCATAGCCAAGAAGCCATTACGGAAGAAATACGTATCTCTTTCTGGGGTATAACATGCAGTCATCTAGTTGAGAGTTGGTAAAATAGTAGAGACCAATAATGTCAAGCTCAGGGCCGACGGGGGCCAAGCTGAAGAAGGCCTTTCTGGCTTCTCCTTGGAGACTATGTGGGAAGGACCTTGTTGTAGCTTTGGACATGGGGTTTGATCTCCATCAGATAAGCTTAAAGGGAAGTTATCCTTGCCAGAAAGTGAGAGAAAGTCTAAATTGTTACGGACTGTGCAGGAGTGGGGGGTGACACGGGACACTGACTGAGACCTCTATCCAGTCCTTTCAGGTTCTTGTCACTGTCATAAAACATATTTAGGAACAGATGAAGTGAGCAATTGGGCGGGTGTTTTACTGTGGAGTAAAGGTATTCACAGTGAGTGTGGAGGTGGGTGTGCACCTTTTGGGTTTCAATGGCATTGAATGGTTCCTTTTAAGGACAAACTTGTATGGTGGACCAGATTATTTATGAGTTAAGATATGGGTGTGTGTGTGTGTGTGTATGTGTGTGTGTGTATGTGTGTGTATGTGTGTGTTTGTGTATTGTGTGTATGTGTGTGTGTATGTGTGTGTGTATATGTGTGTATGTGTGTGTATGTGTGTGTATGTGTGTGTGTGTATGTGTGTGTGTATGTGTGTGTATGTGTGTGTATATGTGTGTGTGTATGTGCATGTGTGTGTATGTATGTGTGTATGTGTGTGTTTGTGTATGTCTGTGTATGTGTATGTGTGTGTTTGTGTATGTCTGTGTATGTGTATGTGTGTGTTTGTGTATGTGTGTGTGTATGTCTGTGTGTGTGTATGTGTGTGTTTGTGTATGTGTGTGTGTATGTGTGTGTGTATGTGTGTGTGTATGTGTGTGTGTGTATGTGTGTGTATGTGTGTGTGTATGTGTGTGTATGTGTGTGTATGTGTATGTGTGTGTATGTGTGTGTGTATGTGTGTGTATGTGTGTGTGTGTGTGTATGTGTGTGTATGTGTGTGTTTTCACACATTTCAGGAATTTTTTGAAATAAAGACTGTCCTCCAATTTGTTCTGCCCCACTTAGCTGTTCTGATAAAGCTGCTTTGTGGGGGGAGGGAGTTTGTTTCATTGATGTGTCATGGCATCAGCGGTACAATGGGAACAGTTGTTTCTGAAGGCTATTAGTGGGCGTGTCATTACAATGAAGCAAAGGCAAGTGAGCAGTGGTACTCCCAATCAGCCATGTTGGTTCCAGCTGGTTTGGAGTGGTCTTAGGGCCTGTTTGAGTGGTCACATGATGTCCAGCTGTGGTATGCTCTGAGCATGCTTCAGCTTCCAGTCACCATGAAGACTGTCCCCCCTTTCTTTTTCTTTTTTTTTTTAATTTTTAATATTTTTATTACATATTTTCCTCAATTACATTTCCAATGCTATCCCAAAAGTCCCCCATAGCGCCCCCCACTTCCCTACCCACCCATTCCCATTCTTTTGGCCCTGGCATTCCCCTATATTGGGGCATATAAAGTTTGCAAGTCCAATGGGCCTCTCTTTCCATTGATGGCCGACTAGGTCATCTTTCGATACATATGCAGCTAGAGACAAGAGCTCCGGGGTTCTGGTTAGTACATCATGTTGTTCCAACAATAGGGTTGCAGATCCCTTTAGCTCCTTGGGTACTTTCTCTAGCTTCTCCATTGGGAGCCCTGTGATACATCCAATAGCTGACTGTGAACATCCACTCCTGTGTTTGCTAGGCCCCGCCATTGTCTCACAAGAGACAGCTATATTTGGGTCCTTTCAGCAAAATCTTGCTAGTGTATGCAATGGTGTCAGCGTTTAGAAGCTGATTATGGGATGGATCCCTGGATACGGCAGTCTCTAAATGGTCCATCCTTTCATCACAGCTACGAACTTTGTCTCTGTAACTCCTTCCCTGGGTGTTTTGTTCCCAATTCTAAGAAGGTGCACAGTGTCCACACTTTGGTCTTCATTCTTCTTGAGTTTCATGCGTTTAGCAAATTGTATCTTATATCTTGGGTATCCTAAGTTTTGGCCCTTTCTTTTTCTTCTGCTTACCTAAGCTACTTCAGACAGAGTGGTTTCTGACCATCAGTGGGTACAGAGGACAGTGTACCTGGTACTTATCTAGCATCGTATGAATCCTAACAGGAAGCTGGGTTTTTTGAAGATTGCTCCTGAGGAGCCTCACAGTCGCTGTTAGAGGCACTCAGAGATGAGGAATGATCTGGTTAAGGGACTCCTGTTCCTTGAGAAGCTGAATTTGTGATGTCTGTGCATGCAAAGAATCCATGACTGAATGAGAATCTGGTGCACACAAACGAAAATGGCTTAATGTCTCCTCCGTGTGTGCAGATACTATCCAGTGAAGAAGCACAAGTAATTTGAACAAATTGTCCTGTTGATAATAACTAGAATCATGTGGAGACAAGGACATAAAAACATAATCATGCAGTAACAATACACTGTATGTATTAAGGGAATTTTCAAATAATTAATTAAAATATTATAAACGTTTACAATGCAATGCTAACTTTCTCTCTGCATATCCCACTTTGGTTACGTTTCTATAGATCTCAACTTCTCTTCAGGGCATGTAACTCAATTTATGGTTGTATTTCTATGTGTAGTGCTTTTTTCTTATTTTATGTCTGTCTCTCCCAGTAGATTATCAGCTCTGTGAGAACAAGCATAGCTTCAGGTTTTCTCAGAAGTAATATCTCTGACTCCTAGTAGAGCACCTCACATACCATAAAAGTTCTAGAAAACTTCAAACCAATGAATGAGGTAGTGGAGATATGATAGGAAATTATCCAGAGAAGGTAGTAGCAGGTAAAGTGTCCCATGAAGCAGCCTCCGGTAACCTCTCCAACCCTACAATCACCATAGAAGCAGTATACTTCACCAGTGTGGTACTCCACCAGTGTGGGGCCATGTGGGAGTCAGTAGTTCTCTCCTTCCACCATGTGGGTCCTGGGGACAAACTTAAGCCAATCAGCCTTGAAAGCAAGCATCTTTCCCCATTGAGCTATCTTGCCAGATATTTTTTTCCTTTTGAGTATTTTGTTTTTTCAAATCTTTTATTAGGTATTTTCGTCATTTACATTTCAAATGCTGTCCCTAAAGTCCCCCATACCATCCCCCACCAACTCCCCTACCCACCCACTCCCACTTCTTGGCTCTGGTGCTCCCCTGTACTGGGGCATATAAAGTTTGCAAGACCAAGGGGCCTCTCTCCCCAATGATGGCCGACTAGGCCATCTTCTGATTCATATGCAGCTAGAGACATGAGCTCTGGGGGTATTGATTAGTTCATATTGTTGTTCCACCTATAGGGTTGCAAACCCCTTTAGCTACTTGGATACTTTCTCTAGCTCCTCCATTGGGAGCCCTGTGTTCCATCCAATAGCTGAGTGTGAGCATCCACTTCTGTATTTGCCAGGCACTAGCATAGCCTCACAAGAGACAGCTATATCAGGGTTCTTTCAGAAAAATCTTGCTGGCATATGCAATGGTGTCTGTGTTTGGAGGCTGATTATGGGATGGATCCCCGGGTGTGGCAGTCTCTAGATGGTCCATCCTTTCATTTCATCTTTGTTCCCAATTCTAAGAAGGGGCAAAGTGTCCACACTTTGGTCTTTGTTCTTCTTAAGTTTCGTATCTTGGGTATTCTAAGTTTCTGGGCTAATATCCACTTATCAGTGGGTACATATCATATGAGTTCTTTTGTGATTGGGTTACCTCACTCAGGATGATACCCTCCAGGTCCATCCATGCCCAGGAATTTCATAAATTCATTGTTTTTAATAGCTGAGTAGACAGGACTTTGCCATGTAACCCAGGCTGGCCTTTCATGTTTCGACCTCCTGAGTGCTGGGATTACAGGCCTATGACACCATGCCTAACTTGGGTGTTTATTTCTCTAATGGTTAAAAAATCTGAAGGTCAAATTTGGCTGTCAGACTTTGCCTCCTTAACCTTTCGTGCTGTGATCTGGACTTTGCAGGAAACCACAGCTGTGTGGCTAGAGGAAAGGGGTCCGGGTCAATGTCTTAATGTCTCCCCAGCTGGAGAGCACAAGAGCAATGGTTGCAGGATGTTTGGTCACGCTGTGAATCCCAAGATTGTGTTGTTTACTGAAAAACCTGACTCTAATTGTGGTGTGGTTCAACCCTTAGCACACACCTTTAATCCCTCTGGCTGGAATACAGACACACTCTTAGTACACACCTTTAATCCCAAACAATGAAGGTAAAGCTAGTTTGTAGAAGAAGCATCCATGTTTGAAAGTGATGATGTCTAATTGAGTGGCAGACAAAGTGATGAATCAGAGAAAGATTTAACAGAATAGGATATGCTCAATTCTCATAAGAAAAGAGAGGAAAATAGAGGATACTTATGAGAGAGAGCAGTGCAGAGATAGAGAGAAAGAAAGGAGGCAGTTTTACTGGGAGAGTTTTACGGAGACAGGTTGAAGAGAGAACAAGGTAGACATAGATTAAAGCAGAACAAACCAGAGAATGAGGAGCCAGAAGATTAGAACATATTGACAAAGTTAGTATGAGGCCAAACAGAGCAATTCTGGAGAGTCCAAAAGAGAGAGAGAAGGCAAACTGACTCAGCCAGCTTAGAGAGGAGTTTGAGCCAGGACAGCTGAGTTGAACCAGCCAGCCAGAGCCCAGAAAGAACTAGGTGAGCTGATTCAGGCAGGAAGTCTCAGAGGCTGAAAACATTCTAGGCCTAGGTAAGACTGTACAGAGGCTAGAAGACTCCAGGACTAGGACTAGGTTAGCAGACTGAGGCAGTAAGTCTTGGATACAACAATTGTATCAGGTGAATAAAAGTTAATTTTACACACAGTAGCTATCACTCGTTTCTGAAAATCCATATCATTTATGATGCTAGATACTCAAATGACCCTTTAGTTAACCTAGACACCTTTGGATAACTAGGAATTAGCACCAGCATCCACACCACACAACTCTGTCGCTCTTCTGCCAAGCTGTATGTGGCACAGTTGCTCGAGTGTTCATTGGTACTGCAAAAAACGCAGCCCCAGAAGATGAGCTGTCAAAGCAAACCTCCATTCTGGTGATGAAGGGAACTTTGTATCTTAAGCTGTAGCATAAAATTCTCAAAAGCAACACTGTGAATCTTGGTTGGGTGGAGAAATGTAATCATGCAGAGAAAACATTCTGAGAAGCAATCTAACACATAAACTTCTTAATGCTTCCAAATGAAGCTGAAATTAAAAGCCATTGCTTTAGAGGTGACGAATGCATAGCCTGGCCAAATCCAAAACCTCAGTGTATGCAACTTTAAATAAGTGAATCCATTCCATCAACAGGCAGAGTGTAACCAGAAACTGTCTAGATGGGTAATCTAATCTCTGCTCAGGTCTCTGTATAGTAAATGCATTGCTGGATATTGGATAGGAATCTTGCTCCATTAAAGGAACAGAACGGATGTTTTGATTTTCAGGGGAGAGTTTTGGGGAGGAAAAAGTCATGAAAGGAGCAAAGACCTGTTATATAATGCAAACCCAGAAAGGTCAAGAGACTTAGAAGAGGCATGTCGGCTCATTGCGAATACGGAGGCAGCGTCAGCCCAGTGGTTTCCAGCATCATTGTCAGTGTCTCTAGTACTGGGAATGAATCAAAGCTTATCAAATAGAGGTTCAGCTTCTGTGATGATCACAGTCTAAACAAGTTATCTATGTGGGGACTAGTTTATATAGCATCTTTTGTATCGATACATTCTCAGAATACTTAGCCCTCTGTATACTTAGCCCTTGGGGGTGGTGGATGGTGTCAGTTACAAACAAGAAACTGACAAAAAGAGAGGCCCCCACTTGCTGTAGCCTTCAGTCTTTTCCTGAAGCTGACATGGGACCATACTATTTATGGACTGTCAATTACTGGGAAGAACTAGATGGGGTGCTATGGAGAAACACACAGGGTTTACCAGGCATGGTGCCTGTCGTAGAGATGAAAACAAGCGTGCTTCCATTTATTTCCCCCTGCAGCTGCCGTTCTATCCTTCCAAAGATCTGTTCTGGGCTTTTGGCAGCAGCAGAGTTGACCTGCAAATCAATTCAACTCCATTCACAGCTCCTAAAACTGACTGTGCCCAGTTCCCCCACACAGGTGAGAGGAAAATATTTACAAGGAGAGAAGATGGCCCTAGGAAAAAGATGAGTGAGATGAATAGGGAAAGCTGGAGACTGCAGAACTCCATCAGCAGCACCATTATAGGCTGCAGCCCCTCAGCTACAGCTGAGTGTCTCAACAATCTTATATAAGGCCCTCCAGCACCTGTGGAATGTGCCACTCTTTCCTCATTTCAAGCAGCCATTGCTTCACAAGGACCATTTGGGAACTCTGAGCTCTACTATTGATGAGCTGTAACTTTGGCACCTTGTGGGGTTCCAGCTGAGAAATACTGTGACATTTTATGCCTCTCCAAAAAAAAATTTTTTTTGAGAATAAAATCTCCTTTTGATTGTTAAAGGCAACATTCAGAAACTCGAAAACATCTTTTCTCATATTATCTAATTTGGTGCACTAGAAGAAAGGCCCAGAAAGAGAGAGGTATGTATGGAAGGTGGGGGTGGGGTGGGAGAGGCCTGCAGCTTGAACTTGGCCTGCAAGGGAATTTATTCCTTTGAAGTGGTTTCAGTGTTGTGAGGTGGCCATCAGAGAAGACCACTCAGACACTAGTTCAAGCCAATAGAAAGTCTACATTGTCTAGTAGGCAGCCAGCAGCTACACTGGGTGTTTGGAGTCCCAGCGTAATCCTGAGCCTTTCTTTGGGAGAACTCTTAAGCTCAAAAAACACAACATGAATTGAAAGCACTCAGCCAGAAGCTGAGCGTACAGAAACCAAAGAGCAAGGTTAGTACATGTAGGGACTTTCCCAGAACTATGGACTGTGATCGATTAGGTCTTCGTTCGTGTCTTGGCAGGTGGGGTGACCTACTTGTTGGGTTCCAAGGCCTGATGGTACTTCCATCATGGGTGTCAGCCTTGCTAAGGTCTGGGGTCCTGATACATCAGCCCTGATGAAACAGGGGAAGTTGGGGTTCCCCTTCTGGATAATAATAAAAGAATTTAGAAATTGACTCAAATACAAGCTCAAGAAATTTTATTAGAGTGTGAAAGAAACCCTCAGGCAGGCGACCTGTGAAAACCTCAGCATCTGCCTGGAGGTAGAGATTGGAGTTGAGAAATAAAAAGCCCAGAGCAGTTTAAGTCAGCAGGAAGGTCAGGCACGAGGCAGACAAGCAGGCACGTGGTGTGGGGGGAGGCTTTAAACAAAGAGCAAGGAAGTACAATATGTTGCGGGGAGGTTAGGGAGTAGGGGATGGAAGTGGGGGTTTAGGGGTGAGGGGGTAGGGGGTGGGGGGTTTAAAGTGTTAGGGAAACTGTACTTAAGAAAACATAGAAAGAATGATAAAAGTTACAATTTTCTGAATCACTCTAAAACTGTGGGAAAACTTATACCCTTTATGATTGTGGCCCATACACTACTTCAGCCCTGCAAAACACAGGGATTCTGGGAAGCAGAAGTCCAGTCCATCATTAAAGGACAATGCTCTTCAGCAAGTTTTAAGGTGAACCCACTTTCCTAGCAGTGATCTTTTGGCCAAGTGTAGGACCAGGCACAGCTGGAATGTTAGGTCTCTACTGAAGTCAGAGATTCTCTTTTCTTGACTTTTTGTTTTGTTTTGGTTTTGTTTTTGTGTTTTGGGGGGTTTTGTTTTTGTTTTTGTTTTTGAGGCAGGATTTCTCTGTATAGCCCTGGCTGTCCTGGAACTCATTCTGTAGACCAGGCTGGCCTTGAACTCAGAAATCCACCTGCCTCTGCCTCCCAAGTACTGGGATTAAAGGCATGTGCCACCACTTCTTGACTTCTTGACTGAGACTTTTTACCCTAATATCACCTACAAGAGGTAACCCTAAAACCATTTAGGAATCAGATCAGAGCCCCCAAAACATTGGGTGAGGCTGCCAAGAAGCCGAGGGACCTTTGCTGGTTTCGGCCCAGAAAGAAAGTGGTTCATTTTCTTGGGTCCACCCCGACCCCAGCTGCCTGGCCACTGTCTACCTTCTGAGCTCAGCATTGCTTCTCTGTGCTCCATGCCAGAAGCTGAAGAGAGGATTTCGTACTCTACAGACTCATTGATTTTACAGAACTTTTTTTCTATTCTCCTCGTCTTGCAGATTTCAAAATAAATAAGTTCAGAAACATTGATTCTTTGCCCAGGGTCACAGCTAACAGAGTGGGGAAGCTCCTAAGCCATCCTTTTGAGAGATGAACAGACGGAAGAGCTGCTCACAGGCAACGCTACATTTTACACCTGCAGAGAAGTGCTCCCACACCCCTAGAAGAGGAACCGAAGTAAACTGGCTTTAAGGGGAAGCCTGGGAACCATGCTGTGTGAAGACCCCCTGTCTCAGGCCTGGTAGGCATGTGGAGGACAGGATCCTTCTAGTCAGACCCTTGCCTCTGTCCCACTGCAGGAGAAAGCAGATCCAGGAATCCACGAAATCCAAGTTCACTCTTAACTTTGCTGTGGAATTGCAGTATGCTCTGTTTCATGTTCCCTAAATTGTTTGCAACAGGCAGCTGTGCTAGGTCAGAATCTCACAGGGGATTCTGAGATTCCAGACAGGGTAGGGGCTGGGAAGAGTACAATTCACATATGTGGAGCATCTGAGGAATTTGGGGGCTAAAAAGAGAAGCTTCTAGATGGAAGTGGCCAAGATCCCTGGACCTTCAAAGGGGTCAGGAACCATCTCTGGTCCATCCTGGTACCTGGGATGGACCTTTTATGGGTATTCAGTTCAACCATCCCATCAGCTGTAAACACATTTTATTCCAACATCCTTGAGAGCCTGGTGCCAATAGCCAACTAGTACAGGTGAGAGATAAGAATTTATTTAGTCTTCTCGGCTTTGCCAACCCAGGATTCAAATAAATACCAGCCCTTTGACCCAAATGTGCATGTTTTTGACCACAGTATATGGTCCCTCGTGAATGAATTGATTCTAGAGCTAATGAATACACCAAGGCAGGCTTTTCTGCAACTTACACCCCAGCCATTTATGCCTGGGCAATCAGAGTAGCTGAGTTCACCCATAAGGAAGGATAAACAAAATAGGACTTGAATTGGAACCAGTTACATGAATTAATTTTTGTCTTGGGGTTCTGACAGCAGAATAAACCAAAAAGCCCATAATTCCATGATGAAATTATATCGTTAAAACCCTTGGCAGCTCAGCTATTATTTTACGTAAAATATATGCATGGCTTCTGAGGATTTCTCTCCTCCAGCAAACAGGGCAGGAAAAATATATTAGTAATGGCCACAGTCTCTGCTACCCTGCTGGTATTTATGGGACTTTATTGCTAGGACCAGTGCTGGCTTGGAAGTGGAAAAGGTAAATGGTCTCTATGGTGGGAAACAGTGCACTGGACGCACTTCCAGCAAAACCAGCAACTTCCAATCGCAGCACGGGGCACGCCAACATTCCTGGCACGTCTCTCCCCAAAAGAGAGCCTGGCGCGGTCCACGGAATCTTCTGAGCCCACATCAAAGGCTGTGTGAAGCTCAGTATTTGGGACTTCTCCTTTGCAGCCGGCTCCCTAACGTGGGGTGGGGTCATCTGGGGCAAATAACAAAACATTTTCTCCAAAACGCCATACTTGGAATTCCCTCTTGGGCCCGGGCTCCTCCCACACATACCCAGTGCACACTTTTCCCAGCCCTGCAGTCCTCTGGGTCCTCGCCTGGAGGGTCCCCACCCTTCCACCTGCTGCACACCGCACTGCCCAGCCCAGGCATGAAAGAACTAAAGGGACTTGAGCCCGCGACACACCCTGGCTATCTATAGAACATCCCTCTAGGGGTTCTGCTGACAAGTCACTGGAGATCCCTCCTTGGGCTTTATTATGTCACAGGAACCCTGGCTGGAATGCTGAGGATTAAATTCCAAGCCCTTCCCTGTCGGCCAGGCCCCTAGCCAGACACTGAGTTACCATCCGGGCTCTCGGGCGCCCCCTACTGAACATTTTTTGCTTCTTTGTCTAGCACCTGCGGGGTTCAGAGAACCCCAGCTCCCTAAAGGTGTTTTGCTCACATCATCCCAGGGACACCTTTGTATAGTGAGTACACAGATCCAGCCTTCAGATCGGCTTTAATGTCTGTCTCTCCTTGTGAATTTGGACAAGCTGCCAATCCCATTTGGCCTAATTGCCTCTACCCAAAGTATACACGAACTCAACTATCAGAGAGAGGAAGGCCTGCCCTAGCTCAAGTCAAGGAAATCGCAAAAATGTCTGTCTTATATGCACTTCCCTACTGTACTCCTCGCCTGTGATGTAGATTTATAGTAAGTGCCACACAGGCCTGCGGTGCTGAATACGTGGGTGAAGATGCAAAAGACTTCAGTGGATTCTAATGCTCAGAGGTCACCTATGATTGTACTTCTGAGCTTGCCAAAGAATAGCCATTGAATCCTATTTCGACATACCAAAGCTGGGGTGAGCATAGTGCTTTGAAAACACCAGTATTGGCAACATCCGTTTTTTAAAACTTCATTTAGTGGTGCTAGGGACTGACCCTAAGGTCCTGTGTATACCAGCGAAGCACTCTGCCACCGAGCTACCTCCTAGGTGTGCTACCTGCCATCTCTCTCTCTCTCTCTCTCTCTCTCTCTCTCTCTCTCTCTCTCTCTGTGTGTGTGTGTGTGTGTGTGTGTGTGTGTGTGTGTGTGTGTGTCTCGGTGTGGAGACTAAGTTCATTTTCTTTTGTTGCATTCCAGCCCTTGTTGATTTTTTTTTTTATTTCTAATTTCAGAAGCAGCCCTGGGAAGCAAGTACCTCTGTCCTTTAGCAGTGAACATCTTGAGTTTTGGTGACTTGCTTGAGCCCCAGAGTCAAAGAGCTGTGAGTGACTGAATAAACTATAGGCCTTTTTATGTCTGAATCACTTCTTGACATTTACTTTGATTTTATATGTATGTATGTATGTATGTATGTATGTATGTATGTATGTATGTGTGTATGGGTGTGTATGGGTGTGTGTATATGTTTTGCCTGCATGTATGTGTATGCACCACACTCATGCATTGCCTTATAAAGCCAATCCTCTGAAACTGGAGTTACACATAGCTCTAAGCTGCCATGTGAGTGCTGGGAATTGAACCCAGGTCCTCTAGAAGAGCAGCAAGTCCTCTCAATAGATGAGCCATATCTCCACACCTGGATTCACTCTTTATGCCCTTTAACCCCTTTAGACCTCCTGTGAATATAAAAAAAAAAAAACAAGTAATAAATCTGCCTCATTTCTTTCACGAGATCAGTCCCCTGGAGGAAAGTGCTGTGGTCATTGTTACAGAGCCCTTCTGGACCCTTCCAAACGATGAGGAGGAGGGGGAGCGGTTGAGGAGTCATGATCACCAGCAGCCTGCACCTCCCTGAGCTCAGCCCACTTCCCAGAAAAGGAGAAGAAATTATAGGGTTCAAGACATGTTTGGTGTAAGCCAAGAGCCCAAGGAGGCTCTGGTTGTCCTAAAAAGGCCACCTAGGTTGGGACAAGCTGGAGGCTCAGAGTGTATCAGATTCCCCTGAGCCTTTCAAAGAGTATGAATGTTTACAGTCACATAGTATCACCTCATCCCTGTCTCCATGTCTCTCTGTCTCTGTCTCTGTCTCTCTGTCTTTCACACACACACACACACACACACACACACACACACACACACACACTCCATTCCTCTCTCATAACGCTGCATCACTAGTTTCCCACCTTAGCCTAGTAAGTGAAACATGTAAACAAATAATACATTATGTCTGTGCCAACGGGGCGTACAAGCAGTGACTTTAAAGTGTGGCCCAGGGGGAGAGGAAGTTTACAGAAGACTCTGACAGAACACCTCAATGTCATTGCCAACAGCATTATTTCATGACCCCAGGAAACTGGCAGTGATGTTATTTCTGGAAGAGAAATAACACGTCTTTTTCTTTTTTCTTAAACACCTTACTTTTCTCTTCCTTTAAACAATGTAGATGTTTCCCCATGAACGTAGCATTGTAAAAACAGATTCTCTCTGTCTGTGCCAAAGGCTTCCGTGGGGTGACTAAATTCCTGATGGCAGGAGTTTTAGGACCTTCAGATTTGATGAGGTGGACCATCCATCACACCTCTTTTTCTCTGAAGGCCTCTAGCAGATGTAGACCTGGCCTCAGGTAGAAGAAATCCTTCTAAAGAAGGGGCCACAGCTCTCACATAGGCCCCAGTCTGAGAAGTCACCCTACATAGGCACAAGAACCGTGGTCTCTAACGTGTGTGGGAAGGTTCAAATTCTGAGGGCACCACTCATGAATAGTTCATTGGAAGCAAATAATTAAAAGATTTAAAGTTTGCATTTTTTACCATCTTTTCATCTTTCTCGTGGACTCAACTCAATTTTTTGGCTTAATTCAATTCATGTGGCTGGAGAGATGGCTCTGCAGTTAAGAGCATTTACTGCTCTTCTAGAGGGAAGATCTGAGTTAGGTTCCCAGTTGGCAGCTCACAACTGCTTGTAATTCTAGCTCCAGGAGATCTCCTTGGGCTCCTGTATGTATGTATGTATGTATGTATGTATGTATGTATGTATATATGTATTGCATAAAAACTCAACTAAAAGCACATTATTTCCAGAGCCCTTTTTATCTGTGGGCTTTTATGAAGTGGAAACTTCTAGTTTCTTTGGAATGTCAGTTACGTCGAACGATAGTTTGCTGGGGCCCACAGGTGAAAGGATGTCTTGCTAAAGCAAACACAGGAAAGACTGTTTTCCTGTTTCCTGAAGCAGACATGTGAAAGAACCAGTGATGAAGGAGTGTAAATATGACCCAGCAGATGATGGGAGATGAGCACTGAGCTTTGGTTTGCTCCGCCTCAGTGTTCTTCACTAAAGGCATGCATGTATTACTTCACCTTACATAGCATTGTTGAGCTCCAGTTGTGTTAACACTGCCATTGAGAGAAACTTGCATAAGAAAACTTGTGAAGTTCCCGAGGCAGCTTGCTGCCTCCATGATCTCTCCTTAGACCAGTTGTCCAGCCTGGCAGTTTCTTCAGTGTTGAACTACAGCTGCCTGGGGTCTGCCTGTCTCGAGGACTGGTCTGCAGCTGCTGAATCATATTTGGTGTTTGTTACGGGACTGAACTGCTGCCCAAGAAGATCAAGCTCAGCCCCACAGAAGAACTGCCGATCAGGTCCACTTCCCCAATATCTTCATAACCTTTCGCTTCCACTACCTCTGCTGGGTGGTAGACTAGAGGAGAGGTTGAACCCTTATTAAAAATAGGTTGCAAAAAATTCATGCCTACACTTCTCTGTTCGCCCTCACAGAGCTTGCTCACCAGAGAAGGAGAGGGACCACACAGAAAACTCAGGCAGCCTCCTTCCTCTGAGGGGTTGAAACGCAGAGGTGAGCTTTCTCTGGGTCCTGCCGTGAGCTGCTAGTCTCTTTGAGAATGATGAGACTAGGCTGGACCTAGGAGGTGTCAGCGGGGTTAGGGGGTACAGAAGGACACTCTTTAGGTGAAAGGTGGCCCAACCCATACACAAAGAGTTAACCAAGTGGAGGTAGTGGAGATGCTTCTAGGAGAAGCATCCAACCTCCACAGAGGCAAGCAGAGGGTAGAAGCCATGGCAGAGTCAGGAAGCAGAAGGGTTGTTGTTGATTGGCTTGCAGAAAAAACAAAGCAACTACAACCCTAGCAGCTCCAACACTAGAGAACCTGCGGCATGACCCCAAAACACACAGGCTACATGGGCAAAGGCAGGGGTTCCTCCAGCAGGAGGGAGCTGCTGGAGGAAAATAGAAACTTCCACAAAGGCCCAGCAGCTGCCAAGAGCAGCCTGGCCACACAAAGCAGACCCCAGGAGCAACAGAAGCAGCACTCGCTTCAAAAGATCCTGGTGCGAACCCAGCTCTGGTAGAGCTGGCCTGTGTCAGGAGCTCACAGAACCACACATGAGTGACGCGCCAGACACTGTGCCCAGCCCTTCGTGCGCCTCCTCCCGTTCATCTTCACAGCAGCCCTCAAGGCAGAGAACTCATTCTCACGTAGCAGATGAGGGAAGTCAGACATGGCACTGAAGACGGATCTCAGGCGACATTCAAACTCAGGTCTGGTTCTACAGTCCCTGATACAGATGGCTTCCTATGCCGATGACCAGATCCACTCACCATGGATTGTTGTGGTATCCGGCTGCTCATCATTTAGCCTATAGAACATTGAACGTTTAGAATATATCATATGTGCGCTCTTCCCATGTGCAACTCTATATAGTTCCTCTGTGAGAACCTTCTCTTCTAGTTTTGGATACTGAGGCACAGAGAGGCTAAATAACTTATGTAAACCTCACAGCACAGTAAGAGCAGAAAAAGACTTCATACCAGGTAGGACCCTACACTTGACAGCTTACTGCCTCTCTGTGGGTACCTATGTGAACTAGGCTTCTCACCTTGTTTCCTTCCCAGTGTAGAGGTGGGTCCACTGAGGACTCGCTGCGAATGGATGCAAAGGCTGGCTCCATTGATGTCCCCTCAGAGCACAAGGCTGGAAGAGGCAGGGCAGGTTGACTCTTGTAGCCTTCAGTTCTGTGCTAGTCGCACCTGACTCCTTCCCTCAGAGGCACCTCTGATCCTAAGGGAGGTCACTGGAGGCCCTTTAGGGCACTTGGTTGGGGGATCTCAGAAGTCTAAGTATTGGGGCACAGTTTGAGAATCAGTGAGACAACTCATCCAATTAGTCTGAAGAACTTTCTTATTTTTAATTAAAAACTCCCCGTGGAAGGTCATGGAGGATCACAAGCCGACATTGGTGAGTGGAGCAGAAAATCTCTGTCCCCCAGGGACCGCCTAAGGGCACTGAGGCTCCTCTTGACCTTTGCCGTTCGATTTCTCTTCAGTGACCACGCAGGAAGATGATCACAGCAACAAAGTGACATTAGAACCACAAAATGGATAAATGAAACCCTGGCTGAGACCAAAGCCTGCTAAGCCTTGATAGATAGATAGATAGATAGATAGATAGATAGATAGATAGATAGATAGATAGATAGAAATAGGTATAAAGATAGTTATTGAGATAGAGGGAGAGAGAGAGAGAGAGAGAGAGAGAGAGAGAGAGAGAGAGAGAGAGAGTTTCTCTAGCTGTAAGGAGAAGCCACTATGCTCAAGCCCTCAGGCTCTCCCTCAATCTCCATCAGTGTACAGGTCCCTTCCCTGCAGTGGCCATATCATCTGTAATGACAGTAGAGATGGTGTCACATCAGGGATAGCAGGTTGAGGTCATGCTTTAAGTCTGACCACTTACTACCCTTTGCAAATGAGGAGCAAGGTTCCTCAGAGGTGAGGTCACACCGCCGATAGTCCTGTGCACTTCTTTGTGGGATATTTATAAAAATCAAGTAAGGTCATCAACAGGGAATACAGGCTAAGGAGCAGCCGCAGCCAAGCTCAGTGAAGTCAACCATGTTCCAGATACTAGTGCACCTTCTACAGACATGACCTCACATGGTCATGACAGGATGCTGATGGGATTAGATAAACATAGCCTGTGCACTTAGAGGGAGAACACCCAAGCCTGCAGAGGTGACATGGTGGGATTGAGACCACAAAAGAAATAGCAGAGTCAGTCTATGCACTTGTGGCCCTAACTCCTGTCTTTACTGCCTTCTAACAAGGAAGGGAAGTGCAGGGAAATGGTAAAAGTCAACCAGCATCCACCTCACAAAATAGTATGTCACCACTAAAATGATTGCAAAGTCAGTGTCAGAATACAGTAAAGGTGTTTAATGAAAATGCCAGGCTTGGATCTTAAAATGCTCAGTAGAAGGTGGAAATGGACTACTTAATCGCTAACAGGTGCCAGATAGCACGTGAGAATTTTACTTTTCGCTTTTTCCCCATTTAAATCTTCTACAGTGTGGTAGAGAGGCCTTTCCTAATGAAGAAATGAGTGTAATCATTTTCCTCTGAAGTCCTAGCGCTATACTTTTAAACTGATAAGGAAAAGGCTGGAGTGACAAGGGATTATGTCTTCCTTGCCTTGGAAATAAAACTACTATGACATTGGTTAGCACCAGGAGGTAGAGGTTGGTTCCCCAAACTCATTCTTAACCTAAGATGTTCACTGTTCATCAAATGCCACAGAAACTAAAATCCAAAGAGTTTCAACTTTGGAGCCCTGCCCCTGATTTTTGGCGTGTATATCTTAGTCTATTAATAAAAGGATGTAACCTTCCTATATTTAGCAGGTTAACGACTAGTCAGTCACTCTTTCCAATGCCTAGCAGTGAGTTCCAGCCAACACAGGCTTGCTCGTGGCACACTGAGTTGGAAGATTGGAAAGCTCTCTACTGTTCACTCGCCTTCTGTAAGTGCAAGCTCAGACACAGAGAGCTAACGCCATTTGCTCAGAGACTCGTGAATCTTAATATTTAGATGTAGAATGTGAACTCTAAGGTCTTCAGACACAAGTCTCTCGGGTGTGTTTTTTGTACCAATATCAGCACTCAGGACAACATGCTTCCTCTCTTAGGTGAGTTAAACCTTCAGGGTTGGAAAGCCATTACGTTTGTACAGTGTGGACAGGGAAGGTAGCTCAGCGATACAACACTTGTCCAGTGTGCAAGAGGTCATGTGTTCTAGTCTAGCACCTTGAAACAACCAAACAAAACCCATAGCATTAGAAAAAGTAGCTCTTACCCATAAGATTCTGCGTACCAAGAATGACACTAAAGGCCTTACTGGAACCACTTATACTGTGACAAAAGTGATAGCCTCAGTCTAGTATCTACACTGATTAAAATGAGCAGAAGTAGTGTAGCTAGTTGGTGGCCAGGCCAAGATTTTAGCCTGGACTTCAGGGCTGGTAATAAAGTTCACTTTCTCAGAGGATTTAAAAACATGCCCGGGGTAAGACGGGAATGCTGAATGCCAAGTGTCTACAGTCCTGAAATGTAGCCAAGATCCAGGAAGCTTAAAATGGCCACTGCCTGGAAGCAAAATGTTAGTCTCCCTCTCCTCTCCCTCCCCCGTTCTGCTCTCCCTCCTCCATCCTGCTGTCCTCCCTCCCCTACCTGCCTTTCCCCCCTCTTCCCTCCTTTCCTCTGTCCTCCTCCTCTTTCTCTCTCCTTCAGAGCCAAACCTAGGTAGAAAACAGGTTTTATCAGTCTTCATCTTGCTCCTGCTCAATATGGTATATGAATCCATTTTCTATTGTTATAATAAAATACCTGAAGCTGTCTAACGTAGAAGAGATCCATGTATCCCACAGTTGCAGATGTTCAGGGTATGGCTCTGGCATGGACTCAGCTCTGATGACCACTGCATGGCAGATGGGATCACAATGGTGGGAGCAGGTATGAGAGAGATCACGGGTTGGGGCCAGGAAGCAGAGAGCATGAAGGAGCCATTAATGACCCCCCCCCACTAGAACCCAGTGTCCCTTATGAGAACTATGCTGGGCACCAACTTCCCAACAGTTACCCCTGAGGAACACACTCCAGATATGCTTTAACTGTGACAGACAAGCATTATGTGTAACTACAGGTGTGCTCAGGCACATACCAGGTAGCTCTTCTCAGCAGTTATTCAAAAGATTCATACCAGTCTTCAGGCCTGTGCAAGGCAAGACATGGCTGAGTGTGAAGTTCTTCTCCAATGCAGTGTCAGACCTGAAGAGCTTTAAAACATGCCAGAGGCCTTCGGCTTTGAACCAGGTGGCTTCTCAGGAGGTAGTAGGCAATGCTTTTACTGTTGCTCCATCAGGGTGGGCACTGAAGCTGTGTTTTCCAGAATGACAAAAATATTGTATTTACCACTGTCTATCAAAGTGAGCCGGAAGCCCTTCTCACTGAACAGACTGAATTCCACTGTTTTTGCTTTAGAAGGCTCTGCATCTGCAGAGATGACTCAGTGATGAATAATGCTTACACTTCTCACACTGAGGTCAGGAGCCACACCCAGATGGCTGCTCACAACATCTGTAACTTCAGTTCGAGAGGATCCTGTGCACCTCTTTTGGACTCTACAGCTATGAGTCACACATGTGGTACATATATACATACTTGTAGGCAAACATTCACACACACACACACACACACACACACACACACACACACACTATCTTAGTTTGGGTTCTACTGCTGTGATCAGACACTATGACCAAGGCAACTCTTATAAAGACAACATTTAATTGGGGCTGCCTTACAGGTTCAGAATTTTAGTCCATTATCATCAAGATGGGAGCATGGCAGTGTGTAGGCAGACATAGTGCTGGAGGAGCTGAGAGTTCTACATCTTCATCTAAAGGCTGATAGGAGAAGATTGACTTCCAGGCAGCTAGGATGAGGGTCTTAAAGCCCACACTCACAGTGACACACCTACTCCAAAAGGCCACACCTTCTAATAGTGCCACTCCTTGGACAGAGCATATACAAACTATCACACATACACACACATACACACATGCACACACACACACACACACACACACACACACACACACACACACACTTATATAAAAATAAGAGGTCCTGGCTGAACTTAAGGTACATCATGAAAGTCAATGAGCAAAACCAAGAAGGAAGTAAAAAGAAGGAACACACAAAAAGGAGGGAGCAGCAGGGAGATTAAAGGTGAGCACTGGAGCCCATTGTCTGCCTCAGAGCCTTGGTCCCACCTATCTCTGGCTACATGACCTTGGAAAGCACTCCAGCCATTCTCTGGGGGGCAGTTTTAAAGTCATTGGAAGGATATACTGATAACACCCTTGCAGGGTGATTAGATTAGTATTAACACATGTGAGCTGCCCTCTTGGGGCCGGGCATCTCGTAACGCTCAATGTCTAGTAACTGCTATGTCTATTTAAGATAGAGGTTTGTATAACATTTGGCCTGTCTCTGTTGGAAATTAAGCTGAGGATCTCCAACAGTACGAAGTTATTTCTTACAGCACAATCAGCCACCAGCAGAGCCATACTTACTGAGTCCCTGCCACGGACACTCGACCGCTCTGGACTGGAGGGAGCTCTGTGAAGCTTGCTCTTTTTCAACAGCAATGAAAGAAACAAAAAATGGAAATCATAAAGAGCGTACTAAGCATGCTTATTTTTTTAAAGCATGCAGCGAGGGCTCCGTGGAGAGAGAAAATGAAATCACAACGTGTTTCAGCTGAAAGCAAGCTGTAAATGAACACACTAGCTGGCTGTTACACAGGGCTGGCCGTCTAAGCAGGGGATGGTAGTTAATGCAGTCCAAGTTGCTATAACAAAACTCCCAAAGCTCAGAGGCTTAACACGAGTTTCCATGGCATTCACATGGGGTCCAGCAAGCTAGGAAGCTAGGCACACACCGTGTGGGGAGAGAAGGTTCAGCTCCATGGAATCATTCAAGTCCCCAGTCACTAAGCCTTTGTCACCTTCAAACTGTGATTTCTAGTACTACTTGGGTGGCTTGGTTAAGGTTTTTGTTGCTGTGAAAAAAATACCATGACCAAAAAGCAAGTTGGGGAGGAAAGTATTTATTCAGCTTACACTTCCATATTGGTGTTCATCACCAAAGGAAGTCTGGACAGGCACTCAAACAGGGCAGGAACCTGGAGGCAGGAGCTGATGCAGAGGCCAGGGAGGAGTGTTGTTTATTGACTTGCTTGCCCTGGCTTGTTCAGCTTGCTTTCTTATAGAACACAAGACCACCAGCTAGAGACGACTCCCCCATTGATCACTAATTGAGAAAATGCCTTACAGGGGGATCCCATGGAGGCATTTCCTCAACGGAGGCTTCTTCCTCTGTGATGACTCTGAACCAGCTAGGACAACTGAGCCCTGGTCAACTTGACACACCAACACATAACTATTTTATGAGGACCCTCCAATTTAGCTAAGTCATCTAGAAACCATTGTCATATCTAAGTTCCTAGTACCTGTAGATACTAACCTCTACATACAAAAATGACTCTTCTCTTAGAACCCAGGAAATACCATCTTTGCTTTATTTATTCAAAGTAAAACCTCCTAAAACCACAACTTTGGGTTTTCTCCAGTTTATCATTAAATTTGTCATCTCTAGTATCTCATCAAGACCTCAGCCTCTTACTCTTTCTGCTGCCCACCCCACATCTTCTTACACTCATTTTGTAAGTGTCCTAAAAAAGCCATTGATCTGCCACCACCGGTGCCTTCATTAGAATCCTCCTGTGTATCTGCAAAGATACCAGGACTACAACCTCTGCTTGGCATGATCATATGTGTATGCATATGTATACATATATGTATATATACCATATATATGATTGTGTGTGTGTGTGTGTTTCTACCCTAATAACATGGGCAGGTCTGGAACAGGCTAACCAATTTGAAATAAAGACAACACTGATTGGCCCCTTCTCAGTTGCCTTCCCAGCCCCTGTACCACCTGACATACTGTGCAGTTCTAAGCATCTCTTTGGTCCTTTTCTTATTTGTAGGATCAGAAACTATTGATGTTCTTCAATCCTTCTCCCTGGTCACTCAGGGTGACTCCTCCTTCCTTCTTCTCTGCTTCCATTTCTGGACATTCTTTTCAGCTTCTTCACAAACCCCTTCTCTTTTCTCTACCCCTTATCTGCAGATGTCTCCATGTGCCTTGCCCCATACTGCACATCATTACAAAGCTGTACTGGATAATTTTGTGTCAACTTGACACAAGCTGTAGCTATCACAGAGAAAGGAGCTTCAGTTGAGGAAATGCCTCCATGAGATCCAACTGTAAGGCATTTTCTCAATTAGTGATCAAGGGGAAAAGGCCCCCTGTGGGTGGTTCCATCCCTGGGCTGGTAGTCTTGGGTTCTATAAGAGAGCAGGCTGAGCAAGCCAGGGGAAGCAAGCCAGTAAAGAACATCCTTCCATGGCCTCTGCATCAGCTCCTGTTTTCTGACCTGCTTGAGTTCCAGTCCTGACCTCCTTTGGTGATGAACAGCGGTATGGAAGTGTAAGCCCAATAAACCCTTTCCTCCCCAACTTGCTTCTTGGTCATGATGTTTGTGCAGGAATAGAAACCGTGACTAAGACACAAAGCAAACCCACACTCATGCAGACTCCCACTGCCTCCAGTGAAGTGATGGTTCTTGTCGATGAATCACAAGACTCATCCCCTCTTGGGGCTCTCATCCAGTACCTGCACAGCCTTCTCCAGTCTCTTGCACACAGCTAAGCCCACGTCTCCGTTGCCGTGGGTCATAGCCAGCATTCCCCAATGGCTTCCCAGGACACACTGAGAAAAGATCTACAATTGTTATCCTGGTCTTTGAGGTTCTGGATTCAGAGAGATTGTGCCTCTACCTCATCCACTTTACCATCTCCATCTACTAAAGCTCTGGCTCCCTTGCTGCCCCTGCAGTAAGTTGGAGATGCTCTTGTCCAGGTTTATGCTGGTGTTGGGCCCTCCACCCTGACACGCTATTGGCCTAGATCAGATAACAACAAACTCTAACTCCCTTCCTCACTTGGCTCAGTTTCTGCAAACTATCAGCTGCTCACAAAAGCTCCTCTGATCACCCTACCTACAATAGTACCCCTGTCATCCTTTGTCCTGGTCCCCACTTTATTCTTCTTCAAAGCCCTCACTACCACCAGCTGTGGATGTTTGTTGCCAGGCTGTCCTTCCTGGAACATGCTTCTACATTTGGCTGTCTCCTCCTCAACACCCAGAACAAAGCTTGGAGCACAGTACAAGTTCACTCAATCATGAAACGACCTCTCTTTCCACCCTGTCTTGTCCTCCTGTCTTCAACCTCTTCTTCCTCCAGAATTTTAAGTAAAGGATACAAGACTTGTGCCTCTTCTCCCTCCCTCCTGCGGCCTTTGTTTGGACCTCAGCACCCTGGACAAAGCCCTCTGGCTCCCTCTACTTAGTCAGGTACTTGCTCATTGCTTCTCTCTCAATATAGTGGCCTTTGCTGGCTCTCTTCTCTTGTACCTTTTATTTCAGGCCCCTGCTGTTGCTGTATACTGGGCTCCCAGCCATTTGTGACTTTGTACACATCGCCCCCTCTACATGGAAGGCCCAACACCTCTCACTAATTCATATTCCAAGATCCTGACCCTTGACTCAGATGATGTCCCTCCCCATGTCTCCTTCAGGTTCATCTGGGTTCCTCATTGAAATCGCTCTACTCTATTCAAAACTCCACTCAATCAGACATCACAGCTGTCTTCTTGTCTGTGTCTCATCTGTCTCTAACTCATTGACGGCAGAGTGTGTGGTCAGCTCATTGGGCCCAGCGTGCTACCTGCAGCATTCAGGCAGCAGATAAATATTTCTTTGATGAATAATCACTTTCCCTGCCGTAGGCTGTCCAATTTTCACTTGTTTTGTTTTATAGTAGGTCTCATATTCTTCAGTTTTCAGCAGCTATATAGTGCTACTTTGAGAGCACTGTGACTGTGTTTACAATTCATCTTAAAAACTTGTTTCAGTTATAGAGTCCCAGGTTCCTGAATGCCTGGGTAATTTTTAAAAATTACCTAATTTTTAATAACTGAGATATAATTTACAGATACAATTTACTTCCCTTCTGAGTATACAACTCAGTGGATTTTTAAATCTTAATATTTTGATATTGTAACCAATATCAAGTAATTCTAAAACATAATCACCCTAGTAAGAAACCCACAATCATTAGATGTTATCACCCATTACCTTTGTCCTCCAACCCTTGGAAACAACCCAACTCCTTTCTCATCTTTATTCATTTGTCTCTTCTGAATATGTTCTATCAACAGAATCATACAAGGCACAGAATTGGGCCTGGCTTCTATTGCTTGACACAATGTTTTCAAGGCTAATCTTTGTGGTAACATGTATCAGAGCTTCATTGCTGTAGGACTGGAGAGGGGAGGTGCTGGAGTAGGGGAGGGATATTTGGTCTTCCTTTCATGAATATTTGGTTTGTCTCCGTTTTCAGCTCCTGTGCATATGCTGATATGAAGATTTCTATGCACGTTTCTCATCTCACATGGCATACACTCACCGATGTATACAATGCAAGACCATGGAATTGCTAGACTACGTGTAATTCCATTTAACTTCCAGATGAACTGAATTGATTTCCACAACTGATGGAAGGTTTCCCACTTTTTCCCCAGCAATGCTTGAGAGTTCTGCTTTCCTAACTCTCTCCTAACACTTACACTTGTCTTTTTTATTAGTCATTTTGCTGTGCTCGGTTGATATTTCCTCAGTGATCTGCATGATGGTTAACAAACAGTTGCATTATTTCTGGATATGTCTATGATGGTGTTTCCGGAAGATGCTGACTGACATTCAAGTAAGTCAAGACCAGCCCCGGTGAGTGGTCACCATCCAATCAATTGAGGACCCAGATATAACAACTGGGTATAGGAAAGGTGAATCCATTTAGTCTTCTGGAACTCAAACATGCATCTTCTCCCACACTTGCAGGGCACTTCAGGCTTTCCAGCCTTTGGATTCCAGTACTGGTAAGCCATTCTTCCTGTCATGGGTTCTCAGGCCTTTGGAGTTTGACTGAGCTATGTCACTGTCTTTCCTTATTCTCCTGCTCGCAGATAGAATATCATGGGATTTCTCAGCTCCACAGTCACCTAAATCACTTCCTATAATAAATACGCTCTCATCTGTCTGTCTGTCTGTCTGTCTGTCTGTCTGTCTGTCTGCCTGCCTGTCTGTCTGTCTGCCTGTCCATCCTATGGCTCTATTTCCCTGGAAAGCTAACACTAACATAACGAGTTGCATCAAATATCTTTTCATGTGATTATTGATCATTTATATATCTTTAGAAAGGAATGTCTGTTTAAGTGCTTTTCTCATTTCTTATTCAAGTTGTTGAGTTATAAGAGCTCTTTATCTGTTGTAAATGTGGCTTGCCAGATACATTATTTGCAGTCTGTAAGAGGTCATTTTCTTTTGGTGTTCAAATTTTTGTTTGGTTTGTTGGGGTTTTTGTTCATTTGTTTTGTTTTTATTCATTTACTTTACAATCCAATATCAGCCCTTCCTCTCTTTCCAGTACCCCGTCACACAAGTCCTCCCCCCATCTCACCCCCCTTCCTTGAGAAGGAGAAGCTCACCTCTGGGCATCACCCCACCACTAACACCCCACCTCCCTGACGGTGGTCCTGAGGCTCAGAAAACTTTGAGTAGAGACTCGTGATTATCCTAGTTGGGATTGATCATTTAAAGTTCTTTTAACATGAACAATCTATCATGTTAAGAGAGGACAAAATAAAACAGAATTTAGCAGTAAAATGTTTTTACTGAGCATGCTCTGTGTATCTGATGACCATAAGAAACATCTCTATAAGCTAGAGAAAGCACCCAAGGAGCTGAAGGGGTCTGCAACCCTATAGGTGGAACAACAATATGAACTAACCAGTACCCCCCAGAGCTCATATCTCTAGCTGCATAAGTAGCAGAAGATGGCCTAGTTGGCCATCACTGGGAAGAGAGGCCCCTTGGTACTGCAAACTTTATATGTCCCAATACAGGGGAATGCCAGGGCCAAGAAGCAGGAGTGGGTGGGTAGGGGAGCAGGGCGGAGGGAGGGTATAGGGAACTTTTGGGATAGCATTTGTTTTTGTTTGTTTGTTTGTTTTTTTGTTTTGTTTGTTTGTTTGTTTGTTTTTTGAGACAGGGTTTCTCTGTGTAGCTCTGGCTGTCCTGTAACTCACTTTGTAGACCAGGATGGCTTCGAACTCAGAAATCCACCTGCCTCTGCCTCCCCAGTGCTGGGATTAAAGGCATGCGCCACCACTGCCCAGCTCGGGATAGCATTTGAAATGTATATAAAGAAAATATCTAATAATAATAATAAAAAGAAACATCTCTATTAAAAAAAAGCCAAAGATGGTTTTCTGCAACACAATAGAAAAGGAAAGACCCACATGTCTCTGCAGGGCCTCGCTCAGGGAGGAACTAACACACATATTCATGTTGATGGAGGTGTGGCGTCTGACCCAAAGCCAGGGACAGTGCCCTCCTCTAAGTTACCATGGTCACATTCTTGGTTTCTGTCTCCCTAATAGCTTCTGGGTCCTTCTCTTTTCTTCTTGGATTTCCAAAAGCTCACCACCACGCCTCACATATTGCAGGTGTTCAATAAAATGTTAAATGCAATGAAACATTTTCTATGTTTAGTCAAATGCATAGGTCAAATGGCAGGCTTTATGTAAAAATGCTAGGTGTGTGGAGCTTTGAAAACAACCCAAAGGGAATTAAGCGAGGGATTTAAAAGATCATGAAAAAGCAAGTAATTATTTTTGAACCATAGTTATCATCTCTGTCCCCACCCACATGCCAACCAAGAGTATTTGTCTGGGTCCCAGCGGGAAACAGATGGTTCACCTGCACTGAATGTAGAGACTATTTACAGAGGGATGGGCAGAATCTAGAGGACATGAAATGAAGCCCCTGGGACTACTAATGTGAGATGCTCTAACTATCCTCAAGTCTGAAGGAAGAAGGGGCACAGCAAGGTGGTCAGGACTTAGAGTCTGAGGATCAGAGAGCGCTGCCCAAGAAGACGTGGACCATGGTGGGAGAATGGGCCAAAGGAAACAAAGAATTCCTCTGCAAGGACCCCAAACATCCAGATGAACATGAACTAGTTCAAAAGTAATCTGTATGGGGGAAAAAGTCATGAAATAAATCAAAACAGCTAAAGCATCTCTGTAGGTTGTCTGAAATTTTACGATTTTTGTTTGAAATGAGCTTTCATTGATTCAGCCATAAAATGCTTATTTAGTCTTTATATTCTTGTCACTGAGCATAGATAAAAGGATTGTCACTGAGCAGAGATAAAGGAGAGATAAGACACCTTTACTACTTTTATAAAGTTAAGGGAGGTGGGGTGAGAGTACTGAGCAGCTGACTACCAACCCAATAGTCAGACGTGGGTGTGATAGCCAGGCTCTATTGTCAACTTGCTTAGATGGAGATCTGCCTAGGAGATCAGTAAACACATTCTGGAAGTCTCTTTGTGGGTGAGCATTTCCATGTAGGGCTAGATCTCCTCTGTTCTAAACAATGGATTCAATACTTGAATGGACACAAGGAGGTGGCAGAGTTTTAGAAGGTGGGTCTAGTTGGAGGAAGTGAGTAGCCAGGCGAGTGTGTCAGAGGGTACGTTCCCATCTTTTAGCCATGATGCTGTGTCTCACTGCAGCCCAGAACTAATGAAAGCAGGACATGTGGACAAAACCTCGGAAACCAGGATCCCAAATAAATCATTTCTCTTTCAAGTTGTTTTCCCTAGATATCCTGTTACTGTGATAAAAAACAAAAACCAAAACAAAACAACAAAAAAACCTAATGTGAGGGGGTGGGGCATCCTGTCGCTGAGGGGGTTATCCCAGGCAAGGTGATTCCAAGGCCCTTGGAACTGATTTGTGATGAAAGTTTGGGGAGATTGGAGATATAAGCAGGCTATAGGAGCCCTAAAACTCTTCACACACAGAGAAGTCACTCTGCCCGAAGCTCAGAAGTCTGGAGTGCTGCCTGGAATGTCGGCACCAGAGACCTCTCAGATAGGTTTTCAGATGGAAATAGGGACTCTATGAAGATTAGACTCGAGGCCATGTGTGTTACAAGTTCGAAAAGACCTTGTCTATATCTGACTGTGTGAGGAAGTTTAGCTATGACAGACTAATCCATCTGGTGGGGAGAAACCGCAAGGCAATTTAGCATCCAGACAGTGGCATTATTCTTGCTACTTAATTTTAGTCCGGTTTGCAGTGAGAATTAGAAGAAGAAGAAAATTAAAAAACCCAGAACAGAAAGACTTGAAAAACACGCTATCTGATCAGAAAGGGAGTCAGCAGAAAGTTCCAGATTCCAGGCAAGTTTCAGGAACCAACAGATGCCAAAATCATGGAGTGTATAGTGGGGAAGGCCTTGGTACTGAGTAAGATGTGGGTGTAGGATGTCTTCAAGGACATGAAGGATGCAGCATATAGGTCAGGGGTAGGCTGCCCAAACCCTTTGGAGTTTACCTCATGCCACAACATGCTGCAAATGCCAGGCATGGGGCTGTAGAGTTTCATGGTTGCCTTGCCACGTTTGGTCTTGCTTTGGTCCTGTTCCTTCATTCTGTGCCTTTTGGAAAATACATTAAGTCTGTTTCTAAGACTTTCCAAGGTGTAAGAGTTCCAGAATTAAAACTTACTTAAAGGTCTAAATAAAAAAATCTGCTTTGTGGCCAAAGCCAAACTCTTATCTATAATCCCCTGTAAAATCTCTAAAAGCAAATTATGTACTTTAAAGACACAGTGGTCCAGGTGAACATATTCCAAAAGGCACAGAGCGGAGGGACAGTCTGGGTAGCCTAACAACAGGAACTGTTGTCTCCTTCTGGAGGCTGGAATCTCATTACCAACGTCTCAAGGGTGTTGATTCTTTAAGAGAACTGGGAAGCCAGGAAGCGATCCAGCCTGGCTCCGCTGGTTGCTGGCACTCTTTGGTGTTCTTAGTTTGTAAAGCATGACCGCATCTCTACCTTACCTTCCATGTAATTCTCCCTGTGTGAAACTGTGTATGCAAAGTTTACCTGTTTTAAAGGAGCATCAGTTCTATTGGATTAAGGAACCCACCTTACTCCTGTATGGCCTAATGTTAATGAGTTACACCTATAATGATCCCATTTCTAAATAAAGCATCACCCATGGATACTGTGACTAGAAATTGAAAAGATCAATTTTAGGTACAAAATTCAACCCATAATGGTGGATCTCGAAACATTCCCAAGAGTGAAGAAGATGTCACAAGATAAAAAAGAGTGAACCCTGTGAAGAGATAAGTAGGCAGAGGAAAAGGGGGATACTCTTTTCATTCCAAGCCTGAGAGAGATGAGAAACAAAACAGGCCATCTGATGCCACGGGATCAGGACGTTCACAACCACGTCATGTGTACTGTCACATCTCTGGTCCAGAGGGCTTTGTGTTAGCAGGATGATGTACTAGATCAGGAAGGAGAATGATAGTAGAGTTAGGAAGGAGTTAAGGGGGACCCTGAGACTCACATAAGAGAGATATTTGAGAAGGCAGAGTGATTGAGTGGGCAAAAAGCTCGGGTAACAACCCTCCTAAACTTGTATGGAAGTCATGGTGCCCTTAATCAGAGTATAGATGGTGGGGAAGGAGTCATTTCCCAGAGAAATGAGAAGTGGCCCCAAGTCAATTTGGAAATGCTTAGTGGTGCCCATGGGAGAGCTAGGGACAACGAGCTGGGCTAGAAGGAACTGGGAGTGATTTGCATGTCCCGGGAGACAGGAGAAGCTGTGAGGAGCATGTGTGGTGGAGCGAGACAAGCAATGAGTCAGAGCAGCATCGTGGGGAACATCAGCAGGCATATCGCAGGTGGGGAGAGAAGGGATGGTTTCAGACCAGTGATGGGGAAGAGAGAACACAGCATATGAAATTTAAGGGATCAGGAAGCGTCAGTGAAAGTGTGTCAGTTCCTCGTCTCATCGCTGTGACCAAATCTCTGACAAAAAGCAACATAAAGTAGGAAAGATTTGCTCTGACTCACGTTTTAGAGAGCAGTCTGGCATGGTGCAGGTGGCATGGCTGGCAGTGAGTTTGCTCGCAGATCGGGAGAATAAGAAGGGCACAGAAAGTGAGAAGAGCAAGCAACAAATCACAAGTCCTAAGCCCCTGTGACCTACTGCTTACGCTTCACCTACACCCCTCCTGAAGGTTCCACAGGCTCCTCACCACGAGCTGGGAACTAAATATTCAAATACATGATCCTCTGGGGAGATCTTTCACATTCAAACAATAACAGCCCAGCCACGATAAGATCATGGTCATTTCATAATGCAAAGTCCATTGATCCAACCTTAAACATCTCTATAGTTCCAGCAGGGTTCAGAAGTCTCTTTGGAGACTCAAGAGATCTCTTGCTTAAGACTGAAACCTTGTAAAACTAATAGCAAACCTTGGAGCTGCCCACCAAGCAGCTTGGGCTGTGGTGGTATCATGTAGGCTCCTACAGGCTTGGGTAGCCCCTCATCTCTAGCTCTGTTCCCCAGGGCACAAACATTCTCTCTTAAGGCAGCCCTACTTCACTCTTACAGCTAACCTTGGTGAGTACATTTCTACTATCCCAAGGTCACTAGTGCAATTTAGGCTTCACCTTCACAACTCCCTACAGAGCCATCTCAGGAGCTCCTTGCAGGGAATCTAATCCTGCTGGACACTGCCTAGATTGTGACGCTTTCTATAGCCTTGGTGCAGCCCTTCATGACCTCCTTACTCTTGCATTTGAGTGCCTTCAAAAGTAAATGATGCCTGCTGGTTACTTGAGATGTAGCCTGATGCCCCTTTCAATCCTTGTGACTTCATGGCTGAACCTAGGATAAGAATTTCTAGGACTTTGCTTCAGCAAAGCCTAGGAAAACAATTCCCTTTGCACCCATTTTCCAACAGGGCACCGCAAAGGCTCTTTCCTTAGATGCTCTACTTTCAAATGAGTTGGCATTGCTATATTTTGGAGCATTCAATCCTCATGTCTTTGTGGTGTGTGTGTGTGTGTGTGTGTGTGTGTGTGTGTGTGTGTGTGTTTTGGGGGAAGTCTTCCTCCTAAGATCCATTTCCTACTGTTCTAGTGCAAAGCCCAATGTTTCTTCGGAAAAGCACTGATTTAGTACTATTCCCAGCCTTAGTCAGAGATGCTTCTCTTTGCAGTTGGTGTTAACACAGACTCATAAACAGCCAAAGGACTGAGAATAAGTTACTGATATGTGCTCAGCCCCAAACAGAACATACATATCACACATCCCATCAAAACATGCATATCACCTATCCTAAGGCTCAGGGAATATTCTGGAAGGAGCAGTGGAAAGAATTTAAGAGCTAGAGTTTGGGAAGGATTGTTTCACGTGCTATCTTTTGGACAGGATATGGCTGTTACACCTATGGACTCACATCAACAGTGGCTTCCTGCACAAGACTGGGCCTATCAATGTTCCATCATGGATGGAAATGAGCTCATAAGGCCTCCCCTCTCCTTGAGAAGCTATAGGCAGTGACTGGTGAAGAACGTAGAGTCATTTTCCTTAGTGGTGTCACCACTGATTAAGTAGCCCATGCCCCAGTAGATAATACCTACCCATGTTCATGCAAGCAATCCAATTAAATAAGAAGCCACAAATAAAGGAGATGTTAACAGAAAGGGAACTCTATGGGGAAAGAGGGTTTGATGTGAGTTTGGGAGTAGTTAAGAGAGAACGGTGGAGATATGTCAAGTACTACATATACACCATGAACATTTGAAAGAATAACATTTCTTTAAAAGCACTTTATCTGCTCACCAACTACAGTAAGTTTATCTGCATTTGTTCTGTTCTAAAGATCTGTGCTCTTATCCTCATGACACTGATGAAACTGCGCATGTTTACATCTTTCTGCTCCATTCTCTCTTTCACTCTAAATCTAGGCAACTGCAGTAAGCAGTAACCAGACCGCAGTCTTAATGTTGTGCTGCCTTGAAAATCCCTCGGCCAAACATTTCATTCTATTACTTTTGACTTCGGCCTCACTCAAATGCTCAGAAAACAGCCAGATTCTTTGTTAAAATAGAAAATGGCCTCTAGCTCAATTTTCTATAGAATCCTTATTCTCCTCTGAAATTTCACAAGACTAATATTTACTGTGCAATAGAAACATTAGCATCCTGGTCTTTCAGCTAGCGTAAGAGTGGCCAGGTAAACAGAGCTTATAGATAGCTTCTGTAGCACTCAGTTCTAAGCTCTTCCACATTCTTTCCATAAACCAGTTTCACAAGGCCAGGTGTATCACAACAGCCCTATTTCTAGCTACTAAGTTTCTTTATTACTTTTGTTGTCATGGCGGTAAAATATCTGAAAGAAGGAAAGAAGCATTGATTTGGGCTCATCACTTGAGGAGATAAAGTCACCACTGTGGAGAAGACGACTCTGTGGTAGCAGGAACATGTGGCTGGACTTTCTCACCTCCTATGTGAAGGCATAAAAGGAAGGAGAGAGGGAGAAGGAAGGGGGAGGAGGGGGGAGGGGAGGGGGAGGGAGGGGGAGGGAGGGAGAGAGGGAGAGAGGGGGGATAGGGAGGGAGAGAGAGAGAAGAAGAAGGGACCATGCTATGAAACCCCAAGCCTCTGTGTTCCACTTCCTCCAGCTAGGCTTCACTTCCTGAATTTTCTACAATGTTCTGAAACAGCCCCACCAGATGGGGACCAAGCATTCAAACACTTGAGCCTGTGGAGGACATTTTATATCCAAACTGTAACAGAGGTGATTTCCAAATGCCACATCACTTAGTAACCTCAATGCATTGTCAGGGACGTTTTTATGGTCAGCACAGTAACAACAGTTACACGCATGTGATGATTAGGGGTAGGTAAAAGCTGATTATAAAAAACTGAATGGACATGCAAGCAGCAGAAGTTTGGAAGGTAAGTGCTGGGAGGCTTAGCTGTAACCAGAGAGACAGTGGTATAAAATCTAAGTCTGTCCACAGGCTAACAATAGAGGAAAGAACCTTCTATAAAAAGCCCGCGGAGGTGGAGATATAGCTCAGAAGTACAGTATTTGCCCTTCATACTTAAAGCTCTGAGTTCAATCCCCAGCACTGCCAAAAAGGGCAAAAAGTAGCTGGGTATGATAGCCCATGTCTTTAATCCCAGCACTTGAGGCCAGCCTGGTCTACCTATTGAGTTCCAGGCCAGCTAAGTCCACTTAATGAGACTTGTCTCAACTCACAAACAAACAAACAAATGAAGCAGGCAGAGGAGATGGCAGCCTGAACGTGTCAGTTGGCATCAAGGGTTAAGAGGGTCACATCTCTGAGACTGAAAGTGAGGGTGGGCGTGAACAGGAGATGTTTGAAGGTAGAGATGGGAAGCCAAGAAAGCTGGACGTGGTGGCCTTGAAGTTAGAGTCAGGCACATCTGCTAAGGGGGAAGAGGTGGAAAGCAAGTCAGAGCCTTGGGGAATGTCTGAGGATAGAAGGCGCTCTGAGAGCAGGTCAACAAGAGACAGACAGCACTAAAGACCCAGGTGAGGTCAGAGGCCATGAACCTATGGCAGCCCCGACTAAAGAACTCAGCCTCGATTATGCAGAAAGTACCAAGGGAAATCTGACACCTGTGTACCTCATTGGGTTTTGCTTAGTGAGTGCTAGAGGAACTGAGGGGTCTGAGGAAGCCTACCGAGACATTAACTCAGGAAAGCATATGAAGGAAGAAAAACCTGGGAGAACCAGAGAATGTGAAGGGATCTGGGGCAATGAGAACCCCAAGACAGCTGAGCTAGCCAAGTGCGGACACTATTGTGTGGTTCCCTAGGTGTCGAGTGATGTGAAGGTATCATACCTGGATCATCTCAGGACTCATTTCTCTTTAGGGGAACAACTCAGAGGAGAGAGCAATGGTGACCAGAATGGGCCTACTTGTTCTGCTTTCAGTGTTCCTGAGGCTGGGTTCCAAGTGACCCCCCAACCTTGCCTTGAAGACGGCTATGTTACTTTGCAAACCACTTGAGAAAAAGTGCAAAGCTGCTCTAAAGAGGTTTGTAGATCATACATCAGGGGCCACAGAGATGATGGTCGCTGCTGTGAGAATAAGGGAGAGGTCATTGGTTTCCCCTCATATTTATCAGAATCCTGTGACTAATGTTGGGCCTGTGTTAAGATGGGAGCTCTCCTGGTTAGCAGCTTGTTCCCATGAATAATGAAGCCAGATTTGTAGGCAGAGGCTGTGGAAAGAAAGCAGCACACAGAGGGCTCCCCAAGAGTTTACAGCTGTCCTTCCTGAGCTGGCTGAGTGACTGATCAATGGTAAGGAGGGCCTCAGTGGTCCAGATGCATCGTCCCACGCTGAGTGCCCAGAGACCAGAGTTCTGATATGCAAAGTAAGCCTGAGACTCCTGTCAAATCAACAAACAGGATGTTGGCTGTGTAGCAAACAGGCCTGCAAGCTGTTGGCAGCCAAATGTCGGGCCATCGCCGATGCCAGGTCCAGCCACACTGTGGGCACTGCCCCAAGAGCTCAACGGCAATCTGTATTCCACTGCACACTCTTCGCCATACTGCTGACCCTCCAGCCAGGCCGGCAAGTGAGGCCCATGCCCAGGATGCAGGCACACTGCTGTGGCACTACACACAGGCCCCTTTGTTCAGAAATACCTCATGCATAAAAGGAAGCCGCATGTCTTGGGTTTTCTTTCTAGGCCTGGAAAGAAAGGCATCTTGATGATGATGTCTACCCGCCCCCAGCAAGGGGGTGGTCTCAGAGGGCCTACTCCCCAACACAGGGGTGGGCTCAGAGGGGCTTGCTGAAAGCTACTTGGCTGCCACATATTTTAAAAGAAGTTTGAAGGGGCTTGGCAGGAAGTGTGGGGAAACCTCACTTGGGTATCTTAAAGGCCTGTGTGAGGCTGGCCAGAGACGCTGGCAGCTCTACTCGTTAGACAGATTGAGAAAGTGCCACAGAGAAGGCCCTGTTGGTCCTGAGGCTTCTTTTCAGTAACAGAGGGCCTCTTGCTGTAGGTATAGAAAGAGCTGAAGAGTGGGCCGGATTCAATGTGAAGTCCAGAACCCATTGAGAAATTGTCACTTTCATCTTTGGTGGCTGTGCCAATGCCACTGGCCCTGAAGTGGCCTTCCATCCGCTGAAGAACACTCATGTCCAATTTAGGGCCTTCTCTCAGACTCCAGCTGTACATCTGAAGATTGAGACATTGTATTGGGATGGTCGACCGAAAGATGTGTCCTGAGGTTGATAATCTTCCAGGCCTCATAGCCCAAACCAATGGACTGAATCCCAACCAAATAAGAGAGTTAGTAGTTAGTTAGTTAGTAAGTTAGTTAACTTTCTTCTAAAGTAATTAGTTCCTTGTTTGTTAAGTGCAGGAAGAAATGGAACAGAAAGCCATTCTGTGCTCTGAAGGTTTGCTCCATGACCAAACAAGCATGCTGTTTGGTGCTTCGCAACTTTCCGGAGGGTTAGGGTTAGGGTTAGGGTTAGGGTTAGGGTTAGGGTTAGGGTTAGGGTTAGGGTTAGGGTTAGGGTTAGGGTGAGGGTCAGGGTGAGGGTGAGGGTCAGGGTGAGGGTCAGGGTCAGGGTCAGGGTCAGGGTCAGGGTCAGGGTCAGAGTTAAAGAGTTCTCTGTGCTCCTGCTCTGGGGTCCTTTCCTACTCCTGGGCCAGAGAGAAGTTAGAGTCCTTGTCAGGGAGGTGGTAGGCCAAAAGGTTCATGGCAAAAAGCTGCAGGCTCTCCCACCAACTCCTGGGTCGTTGCTTGCTCCTCTGTTATGAGTTGCTGCCCTAAAGAGAAATGAGTTCTGAGATGATCCAGGTATGATACCTTCACATCATTCTACACTCAGGGAACCGCACAGCAGGGTCCTAGCTGAGAGATCAGTAGGTTAGTCAATTACATGAGTAAGTTGTGGTGTGTATATACTTATGTATGTTGGCCTGCTCACTCCTGCGGGCCAAAAGCCAGAGGAAGACATCTGGAGTCCTGCTCTCTATTCTACCTCAGTCCTTGAAGCAAGATCTTTCAATGAACCTAGAGTTAGGCAGACAGCCAGCAAGCCCTGGCAGGCTTTATGTCTCTCCCAGCAATGCTGGAGTTACAGGAACCCATGTGGCCACACCAGCTTAAAAAAACAAAACAAAACAAAAAGACAAAAATAAAAACCTCCAACTTTCTTCCCTGGGGATTTGAACCCAGGTCCTCATGCTTGAGCAGCAGGAGTTCCTTCCTGATGAGCCATCTCCCTCCCTCCCTCCCTCCCTCCCTCCCTCCCTCCCTCCCTCCCTCCCTCCCTCCCTCCCTCGCCAGTCACTAATGTGTGAGTCTGTGTCTCACACATTATGTGGGAGGAAACATTTCTTCCTGTTTTGGTTCTCTTTGCTGTGTCTCTTGAAAGGATCCCCAGTTTAACATTCTATGCACACTGCTGTTCTCTGGCTTCTGCAGGACCCCCACCCCCCTCCCGGAAGAGGACACTGAAGCTGAATTAGACCTTCACCAAGAGCACTTCCTCTCCCCGGCCCTGTCCCACTAGTTGGCCCCATTCCCGATAAATCCTAGGAATTGGGGTTTCAGCCAAGAGTGAGACAGGCACACTTTAGTTCATAAGGCACCTCTATTTGTCCTCATATTTTACACATCTTCCTAGAGATCTAGGCAACCTCTCTCAATCTTGCCTCTTTTTCTTTTAAACAAACAAACAAACAAACAAACAAACAAACAAAACAGACCTTCCCCCTCCTTGCTTCCCACCTTAGAGTCACCTGACAAACATGTGGTCAGTTTATTGGTAGTGGCACTCTGTAGGCTACTAGGGAAGCAATCTGGCTAGGGTCCATCTCTGTGAGCATACTGGGTATGGCCTGAGAAGTTTGACTCTAGCTTTGAAGCATACAACCTTTGCTTTAGTTCATTGTTTATAATCTCCCAATATATATCTGTATTAATCCTCACAATAAACCTGAGAGACAAGAGACTTGATCTCCATTTTATAAATAAGGCAACTGAGGCTGGATTCGAGGTCCCAAGGTCAATAGAAGCCTTGAACTCAGGATACTTCAGAGAAGCCCTGGTACTTCTTACCCAGAGCTCTACCTTCACCCTTTCCTTCTGGCAAGCAGCCCCGCCCCCTTCATTTGGGGTCCCTGGGCTGATTCCCCTTGAAGAAATGAAAGCAAAGTTTCCGAGCCAGGACAGCTCCTCGTCTGCCTTCTTTAGCTTCTGCTGCAGGCCTCCTTGTTTTTCAGTTCTAAACTATAAAAAAGAAACAATGATCAGAACATTCTTGTGCCTCACAAGGAACCCACCTGCTGGCTACTGCCTAGAAGTCCCTAGAGACATGATCCCTTCATTCTACAGGTATAATGTAAAAGCCCAAGGTGCAAATGCCTGAGAGCCTTGACACACCGATATAAATAAATTCTACTCAAGCTTAAGTAAAAATAAACTATTCCGTCCCACTTGTTCTGAGAAAGCAGAAATAAAAGCCACCACCACAATATAGAACTTATAGTTTCAGAGCAGTTTTGCCAAAATGTCTTCAATTCAAACTTTAGATATTTGAGCATCTCCTAGGTGCCTGCTATCAACTCTGGGTTCAAAGGGATACAGTGGTTGCCAAGAAAGATGCAGTACTTTTCTTTTTGGAGCTGAGATTAGTTGAAGATGCTGTAGATTGGATCTTGAATGGTCCAAAGGCCCGTGTGTTAAGGCTTAGACCCCTCATGTGGCACTTGTAGGAGGCAGTGGGACCTTTAAGAGTTGAGGTCTAAGTGGGAAGAAGGTAGATCACTGGCAACATTTCCTTCAAAAGAATATTGGTACCCCAGCCCTTTCTTGTCTTTTATCCTTCATTGCTTGGCAACCATGAGATTAACAGCCTTCCTCTGCCACATGCGTTTGCCATGCACTGTGCTGCCACAGGCCCAAAGCAAGAGTTAAGCCATGATGGGCTGGAACTCTGAAACTGTGAGCCAGAACTCTCTAAACTGATTGTCTCGAGCATTTTTGTGACAATGATGAAAAGCCAAATGAGAGGAATCTTTTAAATGTCTATTAGCAAATGGCACCAAGCTTACAGAACACCGTGGAACAACAACAGACCTACTCTTTTGTGATTGTTCATCATCACTGCCAGCTCAGCTGGATTTCAAATCACCTGGAAAGACACCCAAGATGGTTTTTCCAGAAAGTTTTAACTGAAGACAGAAGACCCACCCTGTGGGATCCATCATCGAGTGGACTGGGGGCAAGGACTGTCTTAGTTAGGGTTTTACTGCTGTGAACAGATACCATGACCAAAGCAAGTTTTATAAAGGACAACATATATTTGGGGCTGTCTTAGAGGTTCAGAGGTTCAGTCCATTATCATCAAAATGAGAGCATGGCAGCATCCAGGCAGGCATGGTACAGGTGGAGCTGAGAGTTCTACATCTTCATCTGAAGGCTGCTAGGAGGATACTGGCTTCCAGGCAGTTAGGATGAGTCTTATAACCCACACCCACAGTGACACACCTACTCCAACAGGGACACACCTACTCCAACAGGGACACACTTCCTAATAGCGCCACTCCCAGGGCCTAGCATATACAAACCATCACAGGGACTGAAGGAAAAGCAGACAATGAGCGGCATACATTTCTCTCTGCTTCCTGGCTAAAGACACTGAGACCAGCTGCCTTGTGCGTCCATGCCTTCTCTGCCCTCCAGCTGAGAGCCCAAACAAACCTTTCCTTCCTTAAGTTCTGTTTGGAACAAAAGTAACACACCAACTGCTGAGCTATAATGCCTTCACCCAACACAGAGGCCACAGCTTATATCCTCTTGACAAGAGCAAAGCACAGCACACAAACTCCACACCACACCAGAGCCTTCAGAAACAGACTCGAAGACCTAGGGAAAACTGGCTTTTATGCTCAGTGTGATGAAAGGAACGGGTAGTTTGGGGAATTAATTCAACAAAAAGAGTGTGGCTGCAGAAGACTCAGGAAGACTTGTCCAGATTCTTATCTATGTTTCTGCAAGACTCTTCTCCCTCAGGTATGGGGCAGACCCTTGCCACTCTAACACTTCAAGGCAGAGGAGGGGCTGCCCAGACCATGTCCTTAATGGGCTTTGGGCCTTGCTCTGTGGCAAGGAGCTCTTTTTTCTATGACCCAGTTGAGGAAGAGAGGAGAAAACAAAGATATTACATGGTGATCCTTAGGGATGGGGAGAGAGAGGACAGGAGAAGGACAGAGGGACCTTACTTCCCCAGCCTTCCTATCTCCCACGGTTCAAAGTATTCAGGTTAGCATACTTCATGCCAAAGTCAGGTAGCAAAAATCACATGTTCAAAGGGCCAAGGATGCATGTGACCATGAGAAAGGCTTGAAGATTCCCAAAACAGAGATGATGTGGAAGACAGCAGCTGTAGGTCGGTAGGGTGGGTGGGGTGGACTGTGGATGGTGTGGGAAACATATAGCAGTTTGAAAACAGACTTGAAGGGGCAATGTGAAGATATTAAGGGTTTTATAACAAGAAGCCTAACATGAGTACTATTAAAAAAAGAAAAGAGGAATCCCAAAACTTGGGAGGAAGAGGCAGGCAGATCTCTGAGTTTAGGGCCAGCCTGGTCTACTAGTGAGTTAGTTGTAGGATAGCCAGTGCTACACAAAGAAAGCCTGTCTCAAAAACAATAGCAACAACAACAACGACAATGAGTTAGGTGGTGGTACAGCTCAGTTGGCAAAGTGCCTGCCCGGCATGCACAGAGTCCATGCTGGGTTCCATACCTAGCACTGCAGAAGTCTGCCACCATGCCTATAGCCGCGTCACTCCGGTGGCAGAGACAGTATGATCTCCTGGTCCTTTTCTGCTACACAGTGAAGTTGAGACCAGCTTGGGCTACATGAGAGACTGTCTCAAGACAAGCCAATGAATTCTGTTGTAAGGTCAGGAGGGGTCGGGACAATAATAGATTCCCATGGTTTTTCAGGGATGCAGCAATGGGCAAAGAATGGAGGCTGGAAGAATCCAGAGACATTGTGATCCTATGGAATGAAGCTGATGCAGTCTAGTAATGGATGTGAGGATGGGGAAGAAGGGAATTCAAGCATGACTTCCAGTTCCTCTCATTTCATGAATAGTGAGGAGGAGGATGGTGGCAGGGTTCAAGAAGGGACCCAGAAGAGGGACCGGCTCTGGAGGAAAAGAGTTTGGATAAAATTCCTTTTCTTGACCCAGCAGTTGGGCTGTGTCAGCATCCAGTCTGTCCTGGCTCAGTCCCTCCTATGGTCTTCCCTAAATGCAGAAAATGCAATGCTTAGTGAGTGAAACAGAAACAAACGTTCCACTGGCTCCACATGCTTCTCCCCTGGGCAGTCTTCATTTCCTGGCAGAAGCGTCAAGGGAGAAATCAGTTACTGCCATTTGCGCATGGAAGACGCTCTTGCTTCTCACTGCAGTGCTGAGCCCTGCTCCCTGGCAGCTGCTGCAGCCACAGGTGGAAGCTGAGGGCAGCCTGGAGCGGGGAAAGATGAACAGACACCCACCTCAGGCACCAGCCAGGCTGTGGCTCTGCCTGTCAGCCCAGCTAATGGGATGATTGGCTGCTATTGACACAGCTCCATCTCTCAAAAGGCAAATAAAGCTAAACTACCATGCAGGAAGCGATTGCGGGGGGAAAAGACCCATTTCAAGATCCTGGGTGCTCCTCGCTCTCCACAGTTCTTTCTGTTTTTTCTTCCCAAATCCTTTCATTGATTATATTGTTTTTTAAAAAAGAAAGAGAGCAAAAACAAGGTCTTCGCTGTAGCTATATTGTGCCTGCTATGATTTTTTTATCCTCTCCTAGCAAGTTTTTAGTCAATAGAAACGAGCTGATCGCAAGCTGCGCTCAGCCTGCAGAAGGCTTGCCAAGCTCCTCTCCCTAAGTCCCACCACACCAAGACTTCTGCGCCAGGCCAGCCTGCTTCCACACTAGAACAGCAGGTTTCCTCTTTGAGCAAAGCAAGAGCCTTTCCCAGCTAAGTCCTCCTCCTCTAACTGGGATCCCCCATCTCCTTTATATCCCTTTTAGTGATAAATATAAAAACCACATTTAGGAACGACTGAAATACCTGGAAAGAGAAATAACAATGGCTTGTTCTTACAGAAAAACTGAATGTCTGGTCTCTGGTTCTCTAGATACCCAGAGGCTGGGCAAGGCTTTAGAGGAGAGAAGGGTTAGGTGGGTAGTGAAGGTCACAGGCAGGCCAAGGAAAGTCAATCTAAGAAGCTATTTCCTTAACCTGATATGGCTGTCTCCTGAGAGGCTCTGCCAGAGCCTAATATACAGAGGCAGAAGCTTGCAGCCAAGCATCAGGCTGAGTCTGGGGGTCCCTGATGGAGGAGTTGGAGAGGACTGAAGGAGCTGAGGGGGTTTGCAGCCCCATGGAGGGAGCAACAGTATCAACAGGCCAGACCCCATGGTGCTTCCAGGGACTGGACCAACAGCCAAAGAGTACACATGGAGGGACCCATGACACTGGGCATGTATGTGGCAAAGGATGGCCTTGTTGTGCATCAGCTGGAGGAGAGGCCCTTGGTCCTGTGAAGGCTCGATGCCCCATGTAGGGGTATGCCAGGGTGGGAGGATGGGAGTGGGTGGGTGGGGGAGTACCCTCATAGAGTCACTGGGGAGGAGGGATGGGATATGGGGTTTCCAAAGGGAAGGCTTGGAAAGGGGAAAACATTTGAGATGTAATTAAAGAAAATATCCAATCCAAAAAAGAGAAAGAAAGAAAGAAAGAAAGAAAGAAAGAAAGAAAGAAAGAAAGAAGGAAGGAAGGAAGGAAGGAAGGAAGGAAGGAAGGAAGGAAAGGAAAGGAAAGGAAAGGAAAGGAAAGGAAAGGAAAGGAAAGGAAAGGAAAGGAAGGAAGGAAGGAAGGAAGGAAGGAAGGAAGGAAGGAAGGGAAAGGAAAGGAAAGGAAAGGAAGGAAGGAAGGAAGGGAAAGGAAAGGAAGGAAGGGAAAGGAAAGGAAGGAAGGAAAGAAGAAGGAAGAAAAGAAGAAAGAAAGAAGAAAGAAAGGAGCTATTTCCTTGAATGTGCCTCCTCTCTGGACAGTGCTAGCCAAGGATAGCTGGGGGCTTAGCAGGTGGCTTTAGCAGCCACAGAGACTAGGAACCATGGGGAACCATGCACAGGAAGAGGGGGAAGGGCATATCTTTTGGGCTCACTGGTGTGTCCCACTCACTCGCTGGCCAGGTTTCCTGCCAGAGGGAGCCACTCCACATTCATCCAGATGATATGATTCACTTTCCGTGGCAGGGGCAGGATTTTACTGGACTTTCAACATGAAAGGCGAAGAATTAACCTTGTCTCTCATGATGGCAAAGCCCTGTCCCAATAGTGCCCGTGGTGGTCCTGCTTGACTAAAGTCTTGTTGTATCACCTCCTCAAGCATTGGAGGGGGTGGAATGGTTGAGCCTGCACAAGGAGAAATAGGAAGACAGGGAAGAGGCGGTAGCTGGTACAAGTAAGCTAGAAGGAACATAAGGTCCATTTTCCGGTACATTGAATGACATCATCTTCTTTCTATAGATTTCAGCAGAGGAGGAAAACCACAGAGACAGGCCTGGGTGGGTGTGAAGAACGAGGATTCTAAGGAATGTGGTTGGGGCCCAGAAAGAAAAGTCAGGCAGAATGTGTTAGCTTCTGCATTTGGTACCCCAGGAACCTCCAGTGGGTGAGTACTGAGGGGGAAAGAGGGTGGGGCACAGAGTGCCAGGGTCCCCATTTCTAGGACTAACTACTCAAAAGGAATGCAGGTGTTAAAACAAAGAAAAGACAAACATAATTGGGAATGTCAGCCAGTGCCTTGATCTTCCTGGTGAGACATAGAGGTTGGAATAGTGCCTGGACCTAGGGAAGAACGTGCATCCTTGGATAAGGAGAATCTTAAGTGAGAAAAATAAGGACTATAAAATGAGTCACAGCTACTTCCTGGCCACCATCCCTGGATCTGAGACCCCTTTGAAAATGGCCCACAATCCACTCTTCCCTGTCTGGTCAGAGGGGCAATACCAATACCCCACGATTTCCTTTCCATCACCAGGCCTTCGAAGTGACATGCTGCCAAGATACTCATTTGGCTTGGCACAGCTTGGGGTCCCTCTGTGGGCTGAGGAAGTTCACTGGCTCATCCTTGAGTGCTGGCATCCAGGAATTCCTGGGCTATGGGCTAGACTCCCTCCCTTTCGTTCTTAAGTCAGCTCCAAAGAGAGAAATGTGAATGGCTCTTTGATGTCCATTTATTTTATTTGTTTCTTTAGACAGAGTTTCTCTGTGTAACAGCCCTGGCTATCTTGGAACTTGGTTTGGAAACCAGACTGGGCTAGAACTCTCAAAGATCCACCTGCTTCTGTTGCATGAGTGCTGGGATTAAAGGTATGCACCACCACCTCTACCACCACCACCACCACTACCACCACCACCACCACCACCACCACCACCACCCCCAACTCTTTGATGTTCATTTAAGATAGCCCATACGTGTTAGATCTCTGAAAGCTAAAACCGCTAACCATTAGCATTGTTATGGGATGATCTACTCTGCAATGATTTGCCTTCGTCATTCTTCTTTCACACTTCAGAATTGCCTCTGAGCAAGGCAGGTTAGACAATTAAAGGAGTTCCCAAGCTGGTGAAGACCGGTGCTCAGAACTTACATTAAAAAAATTCTCCTCCCCTTCTGTACTAGAAATCTGAGTGGTAGCCAAGCTTGAAAGAAGCCTCCTATGTGATTATTATTAGGGACCTGGTTCAAACTTGCATCTCAAGTAGCCCCCAAGGGTTTTCAGCTCTGTCTTTCCAGGATGCCTCCATCGCCATGAAATCCTCCACACACCCCCCTTTTATTACCCCTCATTGCCCCTTCCACCAAGATTATTTTGAGAAGAAAAGCAGCAAGCATTTCTCAAGGTTGCTATTCCCCCTCTCAGGTTCCCTTCAGTTCAAACTGCCCCAACCAGTGTTGTGGGTGGAGCATCCCCTGAAGTTTCATCATACCCATCATCCTCACCGCTGCTGGAGGAATTAGGGCATGCAGGTCCTCCCTGGGGGCCTCTCCCAAGGTCTGAGGGCTCATCTCTCACTGCTCTGGTTAGGAGCCCTTCCTACAAAGCTCCATATATCCAGCCATCTCCTGTATAGATGGGGCGAGGGGGGAGGGGAGAGAGGGAGGGCAATCAGCTCTGGCTCCCAGGACATCTGGGCATCTGATTGCTTCCTCACCTCCAAAGATTTCTTAAGCTTCACTCTCACTGTGTTCCTTTCTGGACTCTTCAGCCCAGCTCCATCCTCAAGAGTTGGCAGAGCGTAAGTTGAGGGAGCTGAGCTGAGCAACGGGGAGCTCTAGGGCATCTCTGAGACTTGGGGATCCCTGCTTGGGGGTATGGATCACTCTAGAGGGAAGGCTGTGTTGGATTCTGTCTCCTTGGGCCTCCCCACAAGGTTCCTCACAAGGTTCTTACATCAACCTTTGCCAAATCCAAAACCACCTTTTCTCCTTTCTTGTCTTTGCTTTGTGTAATGACCACTCCAGATTTGTTCCATCTCTCATGCCTTGAGGGAGACGCTGGTTTATGCAGCCTTTTATGTCTCTGAGTGTTTAATGGCTAAAGAGCCCCACAGTGTAAGAAAAAGAAGCATGCCAGTTACTGTCTCCTTGCTGTGACCAAATACTTGAGTGGCTTGCTGGGTGTCTTTGTCCCTCTTCCCAATGTGGCCATATTGAATAAATGTCCTTTTCTGCTTTTTATTATTAATTTTGTTCTTTTATTAGCTTATGTAGGGCACATGGGTTGGCCTGACTTGGAGCACAAGTTGTGACCCCTAAGTTCTACATCACTGCTTAATAACCAAATTTGGAAAATCTGGGACTCTTCATGGGAACTTCACTTTCACCAGAAATTCAAGCAAGCCCTGCACTTAACACCAGACCCATTGCAGTATAATAAATCAGTTAACCAAGCAACATTTGCCAGGAGACACTGGAAGATCAACACCCAGTTTGATAAATGGTAAATAATGATAATGTGCACACACACACAGAGGCACACACACACACAAAACCATAAACAAACATACACACACACCATGAGCTGGGGGCGGGGACACACTCATCTTTTGTGTGTATTTTCTTAGAGTTCATTCATCAGAGAGCTGGAAGGAAACTCAGAGAGTTTCTATCCACGTGTGAAGAGCCATGGTTGAGAATTCCACCTGGCCTGAGGTGACTGCACAGTAGCACACAATTGTACACAGTAACACACAGTAGCAAGACAATAGCAGAGCTCCTGGTGTTTGTCCACCCCATTCCCAACTCACTTTCCCTTTTGCTTGCCCTAATTCTGAGCATCCACAGGGAATCCCCTGGTCTCTACCTCTCTCCTTTTCCCACAGTCAGTGCAGCTATCCTGGGTGTTCACTTGGAGGCAAACTGACCAGAGCCCATGGGATGGTGCAGCCCCAGGACCTTCCTTCTTGTTTCTAAGGAGTTCCCGAGATGGTCTTTGGATTGTTTGCAGTGTAGGTGTTTTGTATCAAACATCCAGCTTTCCTGCGGCTTCCCTTCTGTTAAACTATTGATTCTGTGTCTGGGCAGCTGACAAGCAGCTTTGATGTGGGGATCTGTTGTGGTTTCTAGAGGAAGGAGATATTGGTGGGAGGATTTACAGCTGTTTGAAGAATTCTCCTTCCCTGGCAATTGTTCTGGAGGAGGCGACTGCAGGTTTCCTTGGCTGGAGGCAGCTTTCCTGAACTCTGCCTCTCCCAGAGAAGGAGAGAGAGAAAGCTGAAGTGCTTCCAAATAAAGATCGGAGATTGGATCTGAAGGGATTTGTTTTTAAGCAGTAAGAATTTCCAGATGCAGCCCACGGCACCAGCACATTTTGCTCCCTCCAGGCAGAGGGGCTGCCTTGGTAGAAGGGAGACAGGAAGGACACGGGAGGGCTTTACTGGCCGCCTCACCTACACATTTTCCCTTTACATTTTTCTGCCATTTGAGATTTCCCTGCTCTGTTTACAGCAACTTTCAGCAAGTGAACGGTGCTTTCTGGGGACCCCAACTTCCTTCCGTCTCTCTACAGCAGCACAAAAGTCAAGATTTTAATGTGTGGCACTGTGTTTTAATAGACCATTAAACTACAGCACCACCACCACACATTACCCAGCTAAGACACAACTGCAGACATAGCGAAGATGTGCTCTTGGGAAAGCACTATTTACCTTAATGGGAAGAGGCTGTGTGAGCAACTGAGCATCCCTGCAAAGCAAGCCAAGAGGAAGGGACTGAGAGAGAGGACAGACAGGAGCCTTGATGTAGGAGAATCAAACCCTCATCTCAATCCCTGTACCCTCTTTAGCAAAGCAGGGAAAATCTGGCCAATGACAAGTCAGTTGCATTATTGAAAGATGTTTGCCAACCCATGAATTTCAAGGTCCCTTGGCATTCTAGGCCCATTCCCATTGGTCTCAAGGTTGAAGAAACTTTGAGATATGTGATCAATTGTCTTAGGGTATGTATGTGTATATACATATACATCATATACATATACATAGACATATACACATATACATATTCCTAATATACCTCATATACCTATACATATACATGGGGGGAGGGAGAGGGGGCAAGGGGCAGAGGGTTCATTTTCATGGTAGTTCTTTCTGTCTCAGTAACAAATAAGACTTAGAATCTGTCTCTTTTGCCATTTCAGAGAGGGCTAGAGCAAACGGTGTCTAAGAGAGAAGCAGAGGGATTCTCTAGGGCTATGATGTCAGAGAGAGACCCCATCCTGCCACTGTGCAGGTCATTTTCCACCCATCTTGCTCTGTAGCAGAAAAAAATCTCTCTGAGAACAGGAGCCTTCCAAGCCTTGCATGTGTGGGAGCTGTGAAAAGCATTTCCCCACCAAAAAAATTCCATCTCCACTCACAGGCTTTTTCCTTGATTCTTCCAGACTCCACAGCAACATTATAAAACCCTATTGCATACACACTTGAGACAAAGAAGGATCCACTCCCCAAACACACTCTATATGCACTCCCAGGCCTGCAGGAAACAGGAAGAAATGGAAAGACAAGGGAAATAACCCCCAAATCAGAGTACAGCAAGACTTTCCCAACCACTGAAATAGTCTGCTCTTTCAGCCTTGAAGTAATCGCTTTTTTACTCACCCAGGGACATTTTATTCTAGGTGAGCGGACAAGAATGTTAATTCCATTCATGCTCCTTTCCAAGGATTGGCTTGAGAAAAGGACTCCCTCTCTCTCCTTTTAAATGAGGGCTTGGTGAAGAGGGCAAGTGGGCTGGGTATGCAGGTGAGATTTGAAATGGATCTGGGTGGGGCCCTGTCCTCTCTTTGACTGGACCATGAAGCCTGGAGGCTCCTTTCCACCATTCTGTCTTCTAGGGAACTGGGAACACAGATACAAGAGGGCAACTTTTAAAACATTTTTCCTTTTAAATTCAGTTACTCAGGACAGGGGACACGGCTCAATGACTGGGCACACTTGTGCAGAATGAGTGAGACCATGGGTTCAATTTCCAGTAGCAAATAAAAAAATTTTTTTAAAAAAATGCATGTCTAAACTCTTCCATATATATATGTATGAGATATATTTTACATATATCATTGCAAATCAACAGCATGGGAAAGTAGAACGTGAAAAAAAAAATGAAGAAAATGACGTGCCCCCCCCTTCACCTTTTTGTTCCTCCATGCTTTTCTTTGGGCCATTATCATTTGGAGAGACCCATCTTGCTTATTTCAACTCAAGAGACAATCAGATAAACATCTGTAGAGAAAGGAGACAGAAACATACCTTTCTGCCCCAGTCTTCTGCAACTTAGAATGGACTCAACATGTCTGGGCAACACCTTCAAGATCAGCTACAATCTGTATAGCATCAGTGAAGAGTGAGTTTGTGGAGAGATGCTGGGAGGGGAACAAAGTCTGGAGGCCAGACATGACCTAAGAGGAAACAGGAGCTGAATGTGAATTTCTTCTCATAGTTTTATGGTAGCTATCTCTTCCCTCCCACCTCCTATTAACAGAAGGATTGTAGACATGCAAAGACAACATTTGATGGCCAATGTATGGATTCACCTTAAGTGTCCTGAATTTGTTTTGATCTTAAAACATTCATTTATCCTCTCACTCACTCAAAAACCATGCATATTTGTCTACTTGCTTCTCGTGGTAAATGGGATTAGTGAGCAAATACCTCATCCTTCCTCTATCAGTGTTCTTGGAACCATGTACCTTGAAACTCTGCATTGTCTATGTGCTAAATGGAGCTCCTGTCTCTGGATGGAATGGGCCACACATCCTCCTCTGATGAATGGTGTATTAGTATATCACAGGTGATGTGTTTTATAAAGCCAAGGATATGTTTTCTAGAGCTCGGTATGGTGTGGTAGGAGGGGGGTACCTCAGTGGGCCCATGCTAAGGCATCCCTCCCCTGTGAGTTACCAGCCATACCACAAGTGTAGTATAGAATAGAGTTTATTTGGGGGCATGGGGACGGGAGTTGAGAAGGGAGTAGAGGTAGAGGCAAAGAAAGAGAGGAGAGAGCGAGAGGGAGGGAGAGAGGGAAAGAGGGAGAGAGGGAGAGGGAGAGAGAGAGGAAGGAGAAGGAGGGAGAGGGGGAGGGGGAGAGGGAGAGATCAGCCAGGAACATGTAGAAAGAGAGGTGGAGGGGGAACAGGAGAGAGGGAGAAGGGGGTCCAATAGAGAAAAGGGCAGATAGAGAGAGAGGGAGAAGCCAAACAGTCCTTTGTAAGGGTCCACAATTCTCCAAAGAATGATACCCCAGACTCAAATAGTATGTTAATGAAATGAGTGTTTTATTCTGCTGAAGTCCAGTGTTCTGGGGTCTTCCATTACCAAGCTAGAGAAACACCAAGTGCACTTGTAGGCCTGATTTAAAGCACATAGGGAACTCTGGGGTAGGTGACCTCCATGCTAATCTGTTGGGTCCATCTTTCCAGACATTCCGTTTCTGGAGTGTGGGGGCTAGAAACTTGCTGGAGAGGTCTGGAGACTGTTGCTGAGGAAGTCTAGAAACTGCTGTTGACGTATTGTCCTTGCCTCAGGGCAGGTGGCAGTGCAGCTTGTGAGGCCTGGTCTTGCCTGGAATTGCCCAGTTCTTAGAAACAGACATTTAGGCCTAGTCTCCTCAACTGCCAATTTGAAGCCTGTCATGGAATCAGCCTAGCCTTCTCACCCTTTTATAGCTAGCCAGGACTACCTGACTGTTGCTAGGTAACTGTTGGGCGGAGCATAGAAGGAATACCAACAACAGGTAAGCTGTCTTGTTTCCTCTGCCTTTCTGATACCACCATGAAAAGGATGGGCTCCAACTAGCCCTTAGTCCTAAGAAAAGCATGAGAAACCCATGAAGCAGGGCTTTCCCAGCTCCATCGCTCAGCTGAAGAATAGGTGTCTGAACTGGCCTGAGCCAGCCTGAACCAGTCTGAACTGGCCTGAACCAGCCCAGCAGCCAAGCTCCATCCACATCAGACCTAGAAAAGACAAACATTGGTGGTGGCTAGCTACCAGGGCTTTGCAGTTCCCATTTTGCTGCAGTTTCGATAGTTATGACTGGTATAGACACCTTCAGTCTTCCAGGCACTTGATAGGATGCCATAGAAGGCAGGAGGCTTTACCAGGCTCGCTTTCCATTAGGGCCCATTAAAATTTACATACACACCTTGCCCACTTAGTCTTTTGTGTGGCCAGTTTTGAGATGAGGAGTCTGAGACATAACAAGGCTAGCCAGCCCATATCTCGAGCTGGAACTCAAACCTTGGTCTTCTAACTCCAAGTGCTAGGTTTTCCCACCACCTCATAGGAAAATACACCTGCTTTAGAAGTCAGCATCTCTGGCTGGAGTTGCGGATGGCTCTAAATCCAGTGGTAGGTATTTGAAAAGTGACCCAAAGGGTGCTGTTCTGTGAACTAGAAGACAAGGAGAAATAATTGTCGTTTTTACCGCCCCAAAATGGTTCCCCCTTTGCAATCAAACCAATCTCTGTTTACAAGTATTTAGCATGGTTCTAGAAATTGCATTTTGAAATTATGCGAACAGAGAGAGAAAAGACAGCCCACACAGTGAGTGATTTCTCGTGGGTAATTGGCTGCTGGTTCTGGCTCCAATGATGCCGTCTTTTTAGAGTATAATTAGTGATTTCAAAGGAAACTGTTAGAGATGGCTGAAGTCTCCAAAGAAAGGCTTTTGTAGCTCCTCCTATCGGGGCGCTTCTAAAATGCGTGCTGACAAAACACTTTTTGTTCTTTTCTAATGACCTTTCAAGCTACTTTCTAAAATCCTGGTTTCTAAGACTCAGAGAGATTGATTCTCTCCTTTATGCTCAAGGTCACCTCATGATCAAGATGGCTGCTTCAGACTGAGCCTTTCCAACTGCGTTTAAACTTCAGGGGGAAGGAAGGGCTGGCTCCTCCCAGCTGAGTCAGTTATTTTTAGGGAAGACATACATGTCCAAAGTTCCATCACACAGCTCTTACTTACAACCCATTGACTGCAGTGGCGACACCCAGGCATATCTGGCTGTGAGAGAGGCTGGATCAATGGAGCTGAAAATTAGGGTTCTTTTGCTAAGGAGGAAGACAAGAATGGAGGTTGGGACAGAAAGTGAGTTTCAGCCATCAAAAGTAACAGTAAAGAATCACTGCCTTGAGTAGGAGGTGAGTGTGGGAGGATACCATTTGGCTGATTAGAAATCCACAGTAAAGCAAAGATCAAGTTTGGCTTTCTCAGACCTTGGCTAGAGAACAGCGTTGCCTTCTGACTCACTATGTTAAAGATGCTGCCCCTGATCTGGATGGAGCCGTGGAGAGTTCATCGCACTCTCTGCAGACAACACAGAAAATGTTGCACTGTTCATCAGGATCTGAGAGCTCTAGGAAGGCTGAGAGCCTGGGTAAAAGCTAGCAAGAGAAAACTTAACAGGAGGAATAATCAGCCTTGATCTTCAGACTAAGAAAAATAACTGCATTCTGGTTTTGTTTCCATGAGATACCTAGAATAGTCAAGCCTAAAGCGGGCGAAACAGGATCCAGGTTGCCAGGAACTTGAGGGGGAAGGAACTGTTATTGTTTTGTGGTACAATGGCTTTATAGGTGTCCACCAAACCATGGGTTAATGGTGTGGTTCCAGAGTGATGTTAACAGACAGTGGAGAAACCTTTAAGAGGTAGGGCCTGGTTAGAGTTTAAGTCACTGGGGGTATACCCATAAAGAAGGGGGATATCAGAACCTGATCCTCTCTATGTCTTTGTCTCTGTCTCTATCCCCACCTCCTCCTCTCTTCCCACTTCCCAGCAGCCCCGGGTGAACAGTGTTTGTTTTGGTTGGTTGTTTCAAAGTGTTCTTCCTACCACATATTGAATCCTCACTACAGACCCAAAGCAATAAGGCCAAGTGACAACGGGCTATTCACGTGGGCTCCAAATAAACCTTTCTTTCCTATAAATTGATTATCTCAGTTATTTTGTCATGGTACCGGGCTTGAATTTTGCAAGGTGAAGAGCTCTGGAAATAGCCGCACGATGTGCTGGCATTAGTCACACAGGGGCACGATGTGCTTAACACCGCTAAATGGCATGCACAAAGTGGATCTGACAGTTAATGTCATCTTATGTGTATCCTTCAGTGGAAAATGTGGAAATCAAATAACTGTATAGATGGAGGTGGAGTGGGTATTGCTCAGCTCTAGGTTTAACCTCCATGTGTTAGCGGGAAGACATAGCTGTCAGAACATGTACTTGGATCTGGCCCTTGACTGCAGGGAAAGTGGAAGCTAATGTTTGTAGCATGCTTGCACCCTTTGATGGGCCCCTAACAAGGGTCCTGTCAAGTAAGTGAGCTCATACATACAGGTAGCCAGGATATGTCTCCAGTCTTTCCTCAGCCCATGCTTGTCCACTCCAAAGGTGGGGCCATCAGTGCTAGGACCTTGAGGAACATCAAAGCCCTGGTGCCCCCAGCCAGCCTGTGCTAAAGCTCCTGTTGTGTGGAGCAGCTTCTGGGGGAGCATTTTATAACTGAGGGACATTTCATTAGTATGGGGGACACTCTAGCCAGGTAATGTTAACAGCAATTAGGTTTTTTTTTTTTAATCAAGCAATTAGTGGTCTTTGCCACTTGTCACTTAGCAGAGTGACATATAGGACCCATAGGAAGCAAACCATGAAGAAGATGGAAGGAAAATGATGGGACAGAACTGCCATGACAGTGTGACAAAGGCTGAGAGAGAGCACAGACAGCAGACAAGAGGTGCTGGAAGTCACATCACCTCAATAGCATCCTTTAGGACAGTGGGACATGGAGGCACACATTTTCCAACTGGTTAGTCCCAACTGGTTTATTCAGTGGCTTTCATCTCTGTTCAACTCAATGTTCAAGTTAAAATCAGTGGAGAACTCTTCAAAATTCCAATGACTGATTCCTATCCCAGGTCGGTTAAGTTAGGACCCCCAGGAAGAGACCTGGTACATTGTTGAAAGAATGTATGTGATTCTCATGTGCACCAGGGTTGGGTAGTCTGAGGGACTACCCTGTGAAGGGTTGTTGGAGGCTCTGAGCCATCAGGGATTTCCTCCAGGAATGGTGCCACCCAGTGACTTTACTACTAACAACATATCTTTCCTCTGGCTCATTTCATGGCTTTAAGGACAAAAACAACATCCTTGTCAAAGGTTGGGAATCCTCGTCACTGGAGCCAGCCCTCCCAGCCTGTCCACTCTTCCCAGGACATTGATGACTTCTTTACTTCATGTCCATTCTGAGCATCCCCTCTTCCCCTTTCCTTCTTCGTTGCTGCTAAGAATCACCATCCTTTCACCAGATCTCTTCATTCAACTGATGGGGCAATGCCCACTGCTATGAACTGTTCACTGATGTCAAGCAAGTGAACCTCTCTCTGCTTTCCTTAATTGCCCATCTCTACAACACACTTGAAGCCTGTTCTCTTTGTTGTGGTAACTGGAGCTGTCTTCATCCCTGTGTCTGATTGACAGCACACAGCAACACACAAGAGAAGTTGGCTGGGCATAAGGACCTTGCCTTACTAAGAATCCAACTCAGGTTCCTGGAGTGTCAGGGCTCATCACTCAAAAGCCTGTGTGGGAAAAGCTTGGGTCCCAGTCTGTGGCATTTACTGGGAGGAAGTGGAAGTTCTAGGAAGTAGGACCCAGTGGAAAGAAATTGGGTCATGAGCAATAGTAACCGCTATTGGAAATAGTTTACATTTTAGCTCTTCTCAAGGACACAATGCTCTTAATATCCTCAGCATTTTCCTGTTATCCTTCCTCCCTGTTATGGGGTCAGAGGTCAACTTGCCCTAGGACAGGGAGTCTTGGAGGACCCGTGAGGTAGACATACTCTAATCTGAGACAAGATGGGACCCTCCTGGCACCCAGAGGTTTTTTTTTCCCCAATGAATTAAAATAGCACATGACAATTTACTACTATCATATGCATGACAGGAGAGTGCATTTTTCTTTTCTTTTCTTTTTTTCTTTTTTGTCTTTCCATCTGCTCCCCAGCAACCATGAGGTGAACAGGCTTCCTCTGCCACACTCTTGCCATGACATACTATTTTCCCAAGCAGAAAGTAACACAGCCAAGTGGCCATTGATCAAAGGCTCTGAGTCTATAAACCATGCAAAATATTTCTTCCTTTTATATTAATTTTTCCCTTGGATTTTTCACAGTAACAGGAAGTGAGTTAACATGCTGGGAAACCTATAGTATTATTAAAACACTGCTTATTTTACTCAGGTTTGCCTACTGGCTCTTTACAGTATGGTATGAAATGTTAAGAAGGAGTCTTTCTTAGGCTACTGTAATTTCATATAATTCCCTGGGTTTTGGAGGAGGTAGAAAAAAAGGTTTACTTTTGTTACTTATTTTCCCCCCAGTAAGAAAGGAAGGTGAGAAAATTAATTCTTATTTTATACCCCAAGTAAGGAGTAGCTTTCCCACCCAAAGAATTTAAAACCCCCCTCCACCTTCACAGCATGGAAAAAGAAAGTCACAGCAGAAAAGGGAAAAGAGATTAACACAGAGGCAGGGTCTGGGGTGGGGGAAGGTAAGGAGGGAAGGGGAGAATGGGTGATAGGAAAGTTGAGAACAGGATTTCCGGTAAATGAAACAAGAGGTATGCTAAGCTAGAGCTCTGAGATAACTGCTTTACGATGTCCAGCAAAAGTCTCAAAGGAGGGGGCTCAAGAGCAGAACTGTCCCCCCACCCCCTGCACCCTCTGCACCCCCAGCACCCTCTCTACCCTTCCACCCCCTGTTCTTAGATCTACTGTACTCTCACTTGTTCCCTAAGTCGGAGAAATTTTAAATTGATATTAAATCAAGACAAAACCAAAGATCTAATGCACTGATATAAATGAACACCTCCATTAAGGTGGCCGCCTCTGCGATGGCCCAGTATGCCTTCAGTGTGTCTCCTGAGAGAGTCCATGCTCTAGGGTTTCATGTCCTCTGTGAGGTGTTAGAGGGTGGAGGTCACCTTACTGTGATGTCTAGAGGTGAAGACTTGGGGAGAGAATTGGGTTTAGTTACCACTCCTTGAGATAAAGTCCCCGTGATTGATTCCTGGTGACTGTATAAGCAAAGTCAGAAACTCTGGAGTGTTATTAATGCCCGCGTGCCTTCCCCGTGTGTCACTGTGCAATCCACTGTCCTGCCTTGAGACTCAGTCAGTAATAAGTCTACTACTAGATGCAAACCCCTCAGCCTTGGGCCTCAGTACTGTGAGCCAAGATAAACCTCTTTATAAAAAATTACCTAGCTTCTGGCAGTTCATTACAGTAATGCCAAAACAGATGAGCGCAGTCTCACTGTCAAGGTTTAGTGCCCCGGAAAGAGGCACTAATTCAGTCTGCCTCCTCCACAGTGGGGGGTTTACTCATACGTGGCTTGTTGCTTGTTGGGTTTGTGGTTTAAATGAAATGTCCCCATCTTCTTTCTGGGACACTTGAACATTCGGTTCCCAGTTGGTGGTATTATATTTTGTGGGTGCATTTCTGTCAACAGACCACCTTCCCTGAGGGCTAAAGCTTTTCTCAGGTAAAATGCATAAGTCGGTGGGAGGTTGAGGATCTTCTGGGGTCCATTTGGAAATAGCTCTCTCTGCAAGCCATTGCTCATGCCCGAAGCTTAAACCATCCATCTCCACTTCGCCGGATATCCTTCATAAGAGGACTCTTTCTCCCCCTTGCTTGAAATATTTTTAGGAGAATTAGGAGATTAAACAAATAGCATCTGATTGGGAGAAATGAAGCCTACTGCTAAAATTGGACTGACCTACATTTTGTGGGGGCTGAGTGATTTATTCTCCATATTCCTTTAAGAGTTGAATCTTGGTTATTTCTCCAGAAGGATTAGTTATGATCAAGATTAGTTATGTTTGGAGGCACAAACAGTCAAGCTAATATTTGGTAGCTGTGTATAAAATAGGAAGGAAGGAATAGGAAGGTACAGGAGACAGCTGAGACCTGCATGAGATGGTATTTGAATTCCACATGGGGGTGTTTGGATGATATTACCCAATTCAAGTGCCGAGTGCGCAAGCTTTATGCCCTGGACTGACCGTTTTGTAGCCAAAGCCCCACAGAAAGCAATCAGAACCACTTAAGGCTGGGATTTCTGAAGCCGAGAGCAGCCCCCTGTGTGCTTCTTAGAGTATTGATTAGATTTGTCTGGAAATGATGCTTTCTGGTGTGCGTGCACGCGTGTGCGTGTGCATGTGTGTGTGTGTGTGTGTGTGTGTGAGAGAGAGAGAGAGACAGAGAGAGAGAGACAGAGAGAGACAGAGACAGAGAGACAGAGAGAGACAAAGAGACAGAGAGAGACACAGAGAGGGACAGAGACAGAGAGAGAGACAGAGAGAGAGACAGAGAGAGAGACAGAGAGAAAGAGAGATCTGCAGAGGGTGTTAGCATCTATATTGAAGCTCCTGGCTCTGTGGGGACTTGAGGCCTCAGTAAAGTCTCTCCCTTTGTCCTTGGCAGTCAAAGAGAACCAACACTCTGGAGAGATCTTCCAAAACCCATCTCTCAATTATATGCATTGGTTTTCCCAAAAGTGGCCTTGAATTTCCAAGCTCCTCATCTATGCCCTCCAAAGTGCTGGTAAAATATTACTGCTAAGCCTTGACCTTCTCCCGGTGGGAACTTCTGGGTGTGGACAGATGCCAACCTCTGCCTGGGGTCTTTAGTCTCCCTCCTCCAGCCCAGGGCCCCGTATAGAGGAGGCCTGGCTGCAATGTCCTTGGTGAGAGGTCAGATGACGAGAGGTAGGGAAGAGCACAGGGGAGCAGCTGTCCTCTGTGAGGGAACAGGGACACTGGATCTGAGACTGAGTGAGGCCTGCCTTTGCATGTGGGGCCGTGAGGAGTCACAGACTTCCTAAGAGGGAAGGGGGGCTCCAGAAAGAGTTTTAGGTATTGGATATCAGCCATGGGATGCTTGGTTTCCTGGGTGTAGGGAAAGCAGTCAGAATGAAACATCTACTGGCATGAATTTGATTGTCATAAATTAGATAGTCAGCAATGCAGTAGAAAAAGTTGCGAGTCTGAGGAGTCTATGATAGAGTCCTGGCAGCTTAAGATGATGATTAGAAGATGTGAGATTGGATTAGATTATGTGTGAGATCCATAGCTTTTGTCAGCATCTCGACACACAAAACGTTACGAAGTACATAATCAATGACCTGAGCTTACAGTGGCTCTTCTCCACCCTCAGCCACAAGGGGACTTCCAAGAAGACATACTAGGTGTTCACTGGGAAAATACAGACAATGCTAGGGGTATTGGCTAATCCAGCCTGGTCCCCTCAATAGTGCTCCTCCAATATGAAGCTCTCCCAAGGCAAGGTGAGAAAGCCAGAAACCACAAAAGAAAACACCAAAATATCTTATCATACAAAACACAGAAACCTTTATGCAGAAAAGAAACCATAAACAAAATTAAAAGCAACTGATAAACTAATAAGGCTACTCATAAGCTACATAGCAAGCAGTTGATCTTCTAAATATATAAAGAAAAGAGATCGAAAATTAGGGAAAGACCCAAAGGATTGATATATAGATGAGGATAGTCAAACGCTGGCAACATTTAAGGACTACATACACCCCTAGCCAAATTAAAATAAAGCCACATTTTCCCCCAATTATATTGAGAAAATGAAGATCAATAATGCCTAATGTCTAGCCATAAACTGCCGTGGGATTATAAACTGGTGTAATCTTTTCAGAGAGAAATTGAATAGTTGCTAATTAAATTTAAAATGCGTATGATTCCTTTGATCCAGAAATTTTATTTCTAAGAATTTATGTCTCAGAAAAGTCACACAAATGTGTCCAATGTTTACTGACTCAATAGACTAGTAAAAGCCTAAGAGCAACACAAATATTAATTAATAGTAGGATGATTGCTAATTCATTCTGGTTGTGACACACTGTGTAATACTATATAGCTATTTAAAAAGAGTGATGTTACAGCCTTGTGCTGATATGGAACAAGGCCCACAATATGCTATTAAGCTTACAAAAGGCATTCATACATAGTCAGCAATCCTATTTTAATCTTTACTGTGAACTACAAAATGGCCTGGGTGTATATATAAGCACCTTTAGACGTCCACTTCCTATCAGGACAGCCAATGTTCTGGAAAACCGTGCATCTATCCTACTAATAGTACATTCACCTGCAATCCAGGTCATCACTTTTTAAAATCAGTTTTCACCGTAATTTCTATATACTACTTTGGAATTTGAAAACAGAAAACAACTTTCCTTCCGAGTCTGCACCAATCCAGCTGTAATATAAATTTTATGTATGCTTGCTCTTATACATGCGCTCTTGACCCAGTTTTAAGGCACTGATGGACTGGCAGCCAATTCTTCTGTGTGAGTGAAAGATGAAGCCCATACCTCACCACCTCCCTCAGCTTGCTCTCACACTCCAGAGTTACGGCACACTCACCCCAGTTCCCCAGAGCCACGTGCTGACCCCGAGGTCTGCTGAAATCACTCTAGCTAGGCCCTCCTAATCCTGCCTACAGAGCCTCCCTTTTCTTTCCTGACAACCACAGTTAAAGACAGCTGCCCACAGTTGATTCCTCTTTGTGTTCTGTGACAGCCTCAGCATCCTGCTACATGGTCCTGAGTGGTATGCTCTGCTCTTCCCAGAGGGAAGTGAATGTAACTAACTATAAGCCACTTTCCAGTTCTGCATCCCTGCCCATTTGCATCCAGCCTCCCTGTGTGCTTTGACACTGCTTTAACACTGTACCCCATGGAGCGGCCCCTCCCACTCTACCTACCATTGTCTGCCTTGGCTTCTGTACTGCTGACCTTTGCCTGGATCCCCATTCCCTGTCTCAAGAGCCTGCACCTGGTGCATCTTTGGCCTCTGTTCTTGGCTTACAGTTTTGAGTTGCCCATCTGTCCTGTCATCTCAATGGAGTGGTTGTTGGCTAATGACCTGCTGCCTGGTCCAGCTCTCATCAAACAAAACCCAGCTTTGTGGGCAGTGATCTAGCAAGTGTGACCATATATCACAGAAACGAAGCCAAAGTCAGAGAGTGTCAGACCTGGATTGGGCTGAGGATGGGGTCAGAAACCAGGCAGATAGGTTGCAGGCAGTGTGGAAACCCAGCAACGCAGCAGTCTCCAGCTAGTTCCTCTGAAACCTATGCCATGAGCCAGAACGTGAGCGTGAACGGATGATAGAAGCCCAGGGATGCAGGCGGTTAGGAGCCATATGGACTCGCTGGTAGGCAAAGCAAAGCAGAGACCAGAAGGGTAAATAGATGGTCAAAAGTGCAGTGGCCAGAGAAGTGATACTGTTATAAGGGGCAGAGAGAGATGCCCAAATGCTGACTAAGAATCCTGCTTCTACCCATTGCTAGCTGCACAGCAAATGAGCCCAGGGACTCTCTCAAAAGTACTGCTCTTGTATGCTTTGTTTATTTGCTTTTTAAACACTCTTAGTATGTAGCCCAGGCTGGCTTCAAACTTGGGGTCCTCCTGCCTCAACCACCTTGATGATAGGATTACAGGTATGGGCTACTATGTCCAGCTCTGGCTATTTTAAATTAAAGGAGTTTAACAGTTTCAGTTGCTGAAAGAGGCTCTACTAGGCATCTTCTTATCTGTTGCAGTCCACACCCACCATGTGAACACTCTGGACAGACTTGCACCCACCCTTATCTTCTCTTCCATATCCATTCACATTCCAAGGAGAATCCTTTGCAACCCACCGTCTTCTCTGTGCTGCTCTAAGTGAAACTTCCTGTATATAGTCACGTACTATTCCCACAGAAATTTGCCTGCACTCTATTCCCCTCTCCTGTACAAAAGGCTATAGATGCTGCTGAGCTCCTGTTGGGTTATGTGACTGCCTCTATGTACATGATAAGTCTATGTGACTGATCTGTAGTTAAACTTCATCAGTTAACGCAAGGGAACCTTCAGGGAATGGATGCTTTGCCCCCACAGAAGCCTCGGGCATGTAATCCTATTACAGTCCAGTTCCTTCCTCTGTAAAACTAGACACAATGATACCCACCATGACATCCTCCTGGCTGTTTGCTAGACTCTGGGATCCCATGTGCTTTACCACCATACGCCTGCTATCCAGAAGGTCAGAGAGTGGTAATTCAGAGGATGCCTGGATCCATATGCGGGAGCCTCTTACTTAGGAGTCTTTGTTCTGGCCTTCCGAAGTTCTTTTGAGCAGAGGTGCTGGGGACACGGTGGCTCATGATGGTTAATCCATAGGGATAGTTCTGGTCTGCACTTGAGTCCAATTTCAACTCTCCTCATGTTGCAATCTTGACTTCCACAGACCCATGAATTCTATGTCATCTACAATGGTCAATTTTGACAGTCTACTTGATTGGACTGAGAAACACCAAGGGAATTAGTGGAACACCAGCCTGGGGGTGTCTGGGAGGCATGTCCAGAAACAGTTAGAGCCCCAGGGCTCTGAACTCATGCCTACATTAAGCATTTGATGGATTCATGATATGACAGCATTGCTGGGAGGTAGTAAAAGACAGAAGAGAAGTGACCTGGCGACCTACTTTTCCCAAAGGCATGTCATTGGGAACTCTCTCACTCAGGTTTCTTCTCGTGCACTCCTCTCTACTTGCTGGTCACTGACTGTATGAACTGCTGTGATTTAGTGTCATGATGAACTTATACCTCTGATATGGCAAGATAAATAAAACATTTTCCCCTTAAGTTGTTCTCAGGTATTTTGGCCACAGCAACACAAAAGTAAATCATTTGCCATCCTGCCTGCTGTTTATTCACCTGAGTACCAAATCTCCTCTCATCGCTGCCTGAGGTTAAGCTATTAAGAACAACAAGGGCTATCAAAATCTCCAGTCAAGACACAAACTCCCAAAGCCACCTCTGTTCTATCCCTGGTTGTTTACCAATTCTTCAGAAATCTCAGACAATTTCTATTATTGGCAGACATGGTGTTCCCTTATAGCATGCCACTTTACCACACAACTGGAATTTGTAGACAAGAAAAATGCAGCTGCTACACAGTGCAAACCGGGCTTTTATGTGACTTCCAGGCAGGAGACCGCTGTAGAATGCCACACACCTCCTTATCATTGCTTGCTTGCTGGGACCTCTATTCATCTTATGCGTTGTATTTCTGGGAATTTTCCATGATGTGGTGGGGAGTCATGTTGCTTGCTCTCAGAATTATGCAAAAAGCCATTCTTTTCCTTGAGCAGAAAATCATGGGCACCCCAGAACTCTTTTGACTGGCAGAAAGCCATGGGGCGGGTTTTCCATGAAGGACAGAAAATGAATTGACATCAACTACATTAACCACCTCTCCTTGGCGGGTGTGTGTGTGTGTGTGTGTGTGTGAGGGGGTGAGAAGCTCCATGCCCAAGCCTATATGTGATAGCCACTCTGAGGTTGCAAGTATTTAAATACCCAAGGTGGACTTCAACTTCTTTAGCCTGGTGACTCTTTTACTCATTGGCTGAGAGAGCTGCAATTATTATCTACCTTATTTTCCCCAATTAAGATAAGTCATTACAACATTCTTGAGAAGACAGGAAAGGCAGCCTAGGACAACCGAACCTTGTGTTTGTCAGCACTTAGCTCCAGTGGCAACCGGAGCTATGCGAGTACTGAGGACCAGACAAGAGGATAGAATCGATACTTGGCCTATAGATGAGGAAGAGCAAAGCCCATGGTTTTCAACTGAGTCTGACTTGAATCTCTAATGACGTGGGGAGCAGCTGAGAAGGTCCCAGGGCTCTGGGCTGCTTTCAGGTATCCTATCAGTGGATGCTCAGAGTGATTCAGCTCCTAATTGATCGGGCCACTGCTACAGTTCCAAGCTCATTTCATAGGTAAGTGATTTGCCTATCTCTTCTCTGTAACTTTGCAGGGTTAATAGAAGGGAAAGGCACAATAGTGGGGAGGAGGATAAGGATGAGGAGTGAAGAGAAGAGGGAGGATGGAAAACAACAATACTTAAGACCTTCTAGAATTACAAAAAAGCATGGCAGTGTCTATAGGGAAGGACCCTCACCATGTACTTGGGTGACTTCCAGCTTCTGCTGGTAAAGGAATATTTTGGTCCCCAAACTAGGTTTGGTAGTGGGCAGGGAGACAGCTTCTGCCCCTGGGTCTTTGGTAGTCTCTCCTCTCCCTACTATGTCCATTACAGTTCTGCTGTGGATCTGCAGTGTATGGCTTTTTGCTCTACATTTAAGAATCACTACAAGCCTACCCTCATTGATTACCTGGCTTTGGTATGTTAGCTATATATAGTGGTTTGAATGGGTCTGACCCCTACAGACTTATGTGTTTAAATGGTTGGCCCACTAAGAGTGACATTATTAAGAGGTGTGTCCTTGTTAGAGGAAATGAGTCACTGTAAGGGTGGGCTTTGTGAACTCTTAGTGCTCAATCTCTGCCCAGTTGGAAGAGACAGTCTCACCTGGCTGCAGTTGGATCAAGATGCAGAACTCTCAGCTCCTTCACCAGTACCATATCTGCCTACATGCTGCTATGTTCCCTGCTATTGATGATATTGGACCAAACCTGAAACTGCAAGCCAGCCCCAATTAAGTCTTGTTCTTTCTAAGAGTTGCCTTGGTCATGGTGTCTCTTCCCAGCAACAGGAACCCTAACTAATCCACCATAGATCACATGCTTAGTAACCTCGCCTGGGACACTTCTAACTCTGCCATTCTGTTTCAATTAGCTCAGTTCAAGTCACATCCTTGGGGATACAGGTAGAAAGAATCTTTTAGTCAAGACTTCAAATCTTTCTCCTATGTCTCTTCTGATAGGGTACTTGACAAGCTTTGTGGAATTTTATCCATAGAGTGATCATAAATAAGGCCTAACGGTCTTATCATAAAACTCAGGGCCAGACTATAATCCCCGTGCGGTGGCTTGAATTTGCTTGACCCAGGGAGTGGCACTATTAGGAGGTGTGGCCTTGTTGGAATAAGTGTGGCCTTGCTGGAGTAGGAAGTGGGTCACTGTAGGGGTGGGCTTTGAGACTCTCTTCCTAGCTGCCTGATGAGTCAGCCTTCTTCTGTTTGCCTTCGGAACAAGATGTAGAACACTCAGGCCCTCCAGCACCATGCCTGCCTAGATGCTGCCATGCTCCCATCTTGATAATAATGGACTGAACCTCTAAACCTTTAAGCCAGCCCCCATTTAAATGTAGTCCTTGTAAGAGTTACTTTGGTCGTGGTGTCCGTTCGTGGCAGTAAAACCCTAGCTATGACACCTCATTTCCCAGTCTCTCCTCATACTCTGAAATCTACAACCAAGACACTGTATTACTTCCTTCCCTTGCTGCATCAGCACCCCCAAGAAATGTCATTTTAGACCTTCAGTTATCCATTTTTAACTTAAAAGGCATCCAGCAGCTGTCTCTAGGTCTATTGCCTCTCTTTAAACACCAGCATTAGGTCGACAGCACAAGTATGGCCCGGCTCCTCCCCACTCTCCTTGAAAATGCAGACTCAAACTCTGCAAGGGGTATAAAATGATATTGAAAATTCTATCTCCTCCATTCCCCCATCCCACTCCAAAAGCAAAGAACTGTATTCTCATAACTACTCCAGTATACGTAACAACATGCTTAGTTCTCTGTTTCTCGGTTCATCCATTCTCAGGTATTGCTCCCATTCTGGAACTCATTAGCCATAAAGAATTTGGAAATGTTGGAGATGTTGCTACTCTATTTGTAGGTGAATCTTGTTCTTAGAGCCCCTACTATGTGCGAGGGACACCTCTGTGATGCTCTATTTCTTCTGAAGCCATGAAACTCTTGACTGTGGGGTTCACATGGGACTAGGGCTTAGGACTGGCAAGGGCAGAAGGAGACCCAAAGAGTCTGCTTACTAGTGGTGACTTAAGGCATATGTTATCGGGGAGGAAAGAACAGAGATCCCAGTGGAGCCAGCATTCCTTAGCAAATATACTTTCTTCTGCTATCTCTTAAAAAGTGCTCAGTGGCTGCTGTGGATAGTGGCCATTGTTTTGGACAGTGGAGATATAGAAAGGTTTGTCCTGGCTAGTTTCATGTTAACTTGATACAAGCTAGAATCATTTGGGATGAGGAGCTCTCAATTAAGAAAATGCCTCCATAAGATCAGACTATAACCAAGCCTGTAGGGAATTCTCTCCCTCCTTCTCTCTGATTTATTTATTTTATGTATACTAGTACACTGTTATTGTCTACAGACACACCAGAAGAGGCACTGAATCCCATTAGAGGAAATTGTGAGCCACCATGTGGTTTCCAGGAATTGAACTCAAGACCTCTGGAAGAGCAGCCTGTGCTCTTAACCACTGAGCCATTCTCCAGCCCTCTAGGGCATTTTCTTAATTAGAAAGTGGTGTAGATGAACCAGCCCATTGTAGGTAATGTTAACCCTAAACTCGATGTCCTGGGTGTATAACAAAGCAGGCTGAGTAAGCCATGAAGAACAAGCCAGTAAGTAGCACTCTTTCATGGCCTCTGCATCAGCTCCTGCCTCCAAGTTCCTGCTCTGCTTGAATGTTGTTACCTCCCCACTCCCCCCAACCTGAAACTCAGCTGAGCCAGACCTTGGCTTTGCTGCCACTAAGGAGATTACCTAGGGTGAAGCCTGCCTCCCTAGATCACTCTATTGTTCAGCCACTGTCACTGCTGCTACCTGCTGGGAGTAGGAATAGCCTAGCTATTCCGGAGACTACATCCGATCCTACAAGTGATCACCTGCAGCTGGGCTCCAAGGATGAATTGGAGGGAATGGGCCTCCCCTCTCCTTTATAAAGCGGGTCCATCATTAAACATTAGAACCTTGAGCAGACTAGTTGTCTTGGTTCCATTATTTCTCTACCTGCCTAGGTTCCCTCTTCTTTTTCCAGCTCCAGGCTGCCTCCCAGGCTCAAACCGAGACATGAGAGGCGCAGGCCGGCTCCAACAGAATGCCTGTCCTGATTTCTCTCAGTGATGGACTGATGGAAGTGTAAGCCCAAGTTGCCTTTGGTCATGGTGTTTCATCACAGCAATAGGGACCATCACTGAGACAGGGGGCCATCATCATAGAAAGTTCTGCTCTAGACTTTTATCTTAATCATCCTCTGGGTCTAGACTCTACTTCTCCCCAATGACTAATTCTCATTCTGTCCACTACACAGAAAATTCTCATAATCTCTCTCTCTCTCTCTCTCTCTCTCTCTCTCTCTCTCTCTCTCTCTCTCTCTCTCTCTCTCCCCCCGCCCCCACCACCATGGGACTAACTCTCTATGTCAGGACAGAACTGAGCCCTTCTGACAGAATGCTGACGTATAGCAGTCACTTGATTCTTCATGCCAACAGTCATCAGAACTAGCTGATAGGAACCAGATTCTTGGGCCAAGCACAAGAAATGAAAACTAAAGATTTGCAGGTTGAGAAATGGAATTGACCAGAGTTCGGAGAATATAGCTCGCTCCTGCGGTCAAGTAGACTAGCCTACACAACTAATGAAGGAAAGTTGCACGTCTGTGTGATGCCAGACTGTGTGAGGAGAGATTGTCCCAGAGATGGGACATGGGGAACTGGAGGAAGAAGGAAGACCATTAACAGCACCATCAAAGAAATTAGTACATCCCAGAAAGAGCTTATGCTAGAATGGAATTATTACAAATAAGTCCCTATGTCTTCTTTCCTTTCCAGAGGGGAATTTCAAAGTTATCATTAACAATGCGCTAAGGCAGACAAATGGATGTATGCATGTGTGCTTTAACTAGAAAACGAATTCAAGAACTTTTTAAAAAAATTAAACAGCAGCGTCCATGTCGAAAACAATACATTCTTCTACTTAGAACGAAAGCAGCCAGAAGGTGATCGATAAGTATTTTCTGATTGATTGAAAATAAATCACAAAATAAAAATACAAATTAGAAATCCGTGCCTCTGCTGACCATTCTCTCCCCCAGACTAATGAGGTGTTTACTTCCCCAACAAGGGCTTCTTCTTAGAAATAGTTAGCACAGAATGATGCTTGTTGAAGCTGGGCAGGTGCTAATCAATGTTACAGATTGTGCCGTAATCCAAGTGGTGCCAGCTAGAGACGAGAGGACAGGCACAAAGCTTTCATCTTTAATGGTTCACAGATGAGCCCATCAGTCCCTTAAGTGAGAATCCATGCTTAGTGCTTCAGCCAGGAGGAGAGAGCAGCTCTGTGCTTGCCACCCTAGGGACAAGTCATAAATCTGAGTGGCCATGAAAGAGGTACATACTAATAAGGGATCTCAAAACAGCTCATACTGGATGTAGACGGTGCAGAAGGAACTATTGCCGGCAATAACTACCATACAATGAGCATTACTTGCTTTCCTTCCAAGCATCCAATTCTCCTGATGAAAATTGCCCACGGATTTCTCCAGGCAAAGGGAATGCACAGTGGCCACAGCAAAGGCACCCCACAGCGTTGACTGATCCAGAACCACCAGACAGGCTCTGCTTCACATATAGTTACATGGAGGCAGCACTGACATCCTCAACGCATGGCTTTTACAGCTTTGCTATTTCTATCCAGACAGACGGAAAAGGGCTTACTTTGTGACGTCAGACCCAGGCCTATGAATGGCTGTGTATCACCTGAACTCCTATCCAGCTATGCTCGGCTGCAAAAGAGTCTGGGACTTGTAGTTTATAGCTGGGCCTCACTTGTTGAACCCATACTCTAGCCAGGAAATAGAAAAATAAACTAAGGTAAAGGGTGATTTCCTTCAAACATATTGCCTCAAAATTTATGTCTTGAGCAGAATGACAAAAGACTGAAGAGGAGGAATGCTGAATGCTCTGGTGGTGACAGTGTGTACTGGTCCTCCACGGACTTCTGTCATCTGGACCCCTGGAATCATCCTAATCTCTGCCTCTCAGTTTTTTCTCAGACTGTAAGTACTCTTTTAGCCCAGGCTAGCCAAAATCACTGTTTGATGCTTGCCCTACTTCCTGATTGATTGGCTATTTAGTTCTTCTAGGAACTAAAAGGCTTAGAGGCCATTGAGGAAGGACCCCTCCCTTGTAGTCAGCTTTGGGTAGGGGTATCAGGGCTTTACTGAGTTAATTTAACTGGATCTGTCAGTCACTCTCCAGGAGACCACCTCACAAGAAATCTGATTTAAGGAAAGACACACTAAGGAGGTGGGAGAAATAATTATTCCCTTAATGAAATAATGTGTTTATTCTTTCTAGAAATACCTCTCCCTTATTTAGGTCTATGCCAGTGAGCCTAACTTTCCCCCTTTCTTCCTTCTATTTCCTTTTCAGAGATTGGCCAAAAGCATAAGTGTTGTGTTAGAAGCGTGGCTCGTGTCTGGACAAACCACACCAGGCCAAAGCAGTTCCACATGACAGAGGTGTATTATGGGGAAGAGGGCAAAGGTGGCGTCGAATAAGAGAGAAAGAGATCAAAAGGGGTCTGCCTTTTATTTGGATAGTGATGTAGCCTCTTGCAGGTAAAGGTGGGAGGTGAGCCAAGTGGATTCTGGGAATGTATGGTGGTTGGTATGGCCTGTGTGGGTCACTGGAGCTGAACACACTTCCCTTCTTTGCCCCACGTTGGTTAGTTGTAAGCCAATTTGAGCTAGGCTGGAGACATCCAAGAGATGAGAACCTCAATTGAGAAAATGTTTGCCTAAGATCAAGCCTCTAAGGCATTGCGTTTGATGAGTGGTTGTTGTGGTTTGGGGCCTGGGCCAGTTCTTATAGAACCCCTGGGCTGGTGGTCCTGGGTCCTGTAAGAAAGCAGGCCGAGCAAGCCATGGCAACAAAGTCAATAAACAGTGCACTGCCATGGCCTCTGCATCAGCTCCTGCCTCCAAGTTCTGCCCTGCTTGAGGACCTCAACTGGCTTCCTTCAGTGATGGACTATGATGTAGAAGTGTAAGCCAAATAAACCGTCCCTAAGTTGCTTTTGGTCATGAGTGTCTCTAACTAGGACAGACCATAAACTTAATACATATGTGTTTCTGCTCTTCTTCATTTCTTTCCTCCTGGAGCTTATCTGACATTTTTGTTGTTGGTTTTTGTGGTATGTGTGTGGGGGTGTACGCGTGCATGTTTTGTTGGTGGTGTTTTTTTGTTTTTTGTTTTTCAAATTCTAATAAAATTGTCTTTGAGCTTCCTTTCCAGCCTGTCTCTAAATTCTTTTATTAATGAGACCAAGAATCCGAAAGGAAATCCCAATTTCTCCAATAGTAGTTTTATTTCTTTTGAGACCCATGGTAAAGGGAGTGTGTGATGGAGCCAGGATGCCCATTCTATGGTGGCCAGGAAGTGAAAAGAGAGGCGAGGGAGCTGGGGATAGTGTATTTCCTTCAGGGGTATGCCCATAAGGACCGGACTTCCTTCCACTTGCTCCTGCCTCTTAACGGCTCCACAACCATCCAATAACACCAAACACTGCTTTCACCCAACCTCTATACTGGTCCTAATGTCTAGCCATTAAAGCTCCTGACATGTACCACTCCAAAGCAGAGAGCCCAGCCAGTTCCTGCAAAACCCAGTAAGCAGTAGAACAATGATTACCAACACTGCCTTCCCTGGGCAATCTGGTTTGGAGCTGGCCTCAGTTTAAGTGTGCAACATGTAAATTAATTACCAGTGCATCTCCCAAGTAGGTTATGCCCCGGTCACAATGTGAATGTAACTCCACCGCCTCCACAACTTTACCAGCTATAGGCATAATTGTGGTGGGTGACAAGGAAGAATTTGCATATTAGCAGTCATCAGTGTACTGCTGTAGATGAACCCAAATGAGAATTCCATCCCCCTCTGGGATATTATTACAGGCAACCAATACCGGGAGTACATTCAAAACCAGATGCCTTCATTAAGGTCACCCCTTTCCCTCATTGTAATGCAAATTGCCTGAACCAAGGCATCTAAAGATTGCCTGAGAGGTGTGTAGGGGAGCATCTTAAATAAGTAACGAGTCAAAATTCAGGACATTCCTTAATTAATTGGGAGACAGAACAAAATAAAACAGGCTTCAGCCAATGGCAACTTGCTGACACTGGGTTGTCTAGGAATGCCCTCCAGTGATGTGAGAGACTCCCTCTAGCTACTTCTGTAAATTCCTTGAGGAACTCTGCCCCTACCCCCTATGCTCTAGACTTCCCCTCCCACACTCCTCCTTGAGGTGTGGAGCTGGGAGGGAAGGAGAGGTGGGGACTGGAAGAGTAGCCATCTGCAAAGGTTTCTGCTAATTAGCCAAGGACAGCGGTGCTGGTTTGGAACTGTGTTGGATGCAGTGGACCATTGCACTTCATAATAACCTAACAGGTTTCAACCTAAAGATACGTGATGGAAAGATGGCATGAATAATTCAGTGAGCTCGAGGTCCTGAACTCACATTTTCTCCCATAAAGAGGGAAGCCCAGCGCCTCAGGTACCAAGTTGCAAACCAATCAGGGCTTGTGTCTCTTTCAGGGCTGTGTTACTAAGTGGCGTGTAGGTGTGAAAAGCCTTATTACCATGTAATTTTGTTAGAAGCAGACTTCTAAGTACCTGCTTTACTTTATATTCACATACACACAAAAAAAGAGAGATCAAAATGTATTTTATTTCCTAACAATAGCCAATTTGGCGATAATTACTGTAAAATACAAATTTTTTTAAGTCACAGCACCCAAGTGAAGCCCTACGTTGGCACCCCTTTGTACAGGAATATCTTCTTATTTATTGCCTTCCCAATAATGAACTTTGAGATAAACAACAGAAAAAGTAATTTGTTTTTTGACAATGCTGAACCTTTGAATAGAGAAAATCACACAGTTGAACACAGAGCGCAGTCCTGTGTGGTAAAGTGGTCTCCATGGCAACCAATAGATTTTTATGCTAAGTCTGGCCTTTAAAAACATTTCACGTTTACCACTGAGAAAAAGATGGCCTTGATTTAAAAATGATACAACAAGTACCTCAGACGAGCATGCTTTCTGCTCTGGGCTGCAAACTCAATTAAGAGGCATCTCCTCAGCCCAGAATCACCTCAATAGTGTTTGTGTCCTCTTTGACGTACGTACGTACGCGTACGCGGTGGTGCGAGCGAGAAAGGGAAAGGTTGGTGTTTTGTATTCTGCTGCGGGAGCTGAGGGCGGCAGTTTGTTTTTCCACTTGTTCTCCTTGGACTTAACACCAGGAGTAGAAAAGTAGGGAGTAAAAATAGCATGTTGGCCTCTTATCTGAGTCTGTGATCATGGCGACCATGAAAATATTATGCCCTGCTTATCTCGGGAACAGCTCTGACCACACTCGCTTATTATAACTTGAAATAATGGATGCAGAAATACCTGCCGCACCCATGGCAGACTGAGCACCCTGAATTAGTTCCCGTGCACATTTAGAAAGTTCGGTACCAAAAATGGAACGCAACTGTGGCCAAGGGAGGATGTCATGTTGTCGTATTAATGACAGATGCCCATAAAAGGAGAAATGAATGCAACTAACTCAGAAAATGAGAGATGGGGCGAAGGGGGGGGTGTCCTGAAAGTTGCATCAAAAGAAGTAAACTAAGTAACTGTCCTTGAAAGGATTTTGCTTTCCCTGCTGTTTTTCAGTGCATGCTTGTAGCTAAGGCTTGAACTCAGTCTGCTATAGCCCAGGCTGGCCTCCAACTCAAGGTAACCTCCTGCTCGACCACTCAGTTATCCTGCTTGGTTTTCAGTTCATTCAAGATTTCCTTTCAAAGGGAGTATTTTTTATCCTTTTGCTTGGGAAGCTTATCCATTAGTCCTCAAAATAGGATGTTTTGGGCCTCACTAAGAGACAGCAATACTCCATGTCCTCTGTGGCTGGTGGTCATTTCTGCTGGAAGGTTTGCACAGTTGGACAAGGGTGTGGAGTGAATTGTTTCTTCTGAAATTTAGGTATAGAAGCAGTGACCCCAGCACCCCAGAAGCTGAGAGAGATGAGACTTTAGAGATCTGATTAAACTGACATGAGGGCATGGGGATGGACCTTCCTCCAGGCTCACAACTGGCCACACGTCAGAAGAGATGATGGGGATTTGGGAGGGGACACCAGTGATGCATGCACAGAGGGGAGACAACCCAAGGACATGGGAATAAGTCAGAAAGCAGCTCTTCCAAGCCAGCAAAGGGAGTCCTCAGGAGAAGACAGATCTGTCGATGCCTTGAACTTGGCTGTCCAGCCTCCGCAATGATGAGAAGATACATTTCTGTAGTGTGAGCCTCCTGACTGTAGAGTTCTGTCACAGCAGCCTGAGAACACTAATGCAGTTGGAGTGGGAGTGGAGTGCCTTCTGAAGGGTGTATCAAACAGTTCACTCGGCAGAGGGGTCAAGGTTAAGGAAACAAAGCATTCGGCTGTTCTAACTTCCTGATGTGAGTGTGTGTGTGTGTGTGTGTGTGTGTGTGTGTGTGTGTGTGTGTGACAGAGAGAGAGAGAGAGAGAGACAGACAGACAGACAGACAGACAGACAGACAGACAGACAGACAGAGACTGGAAAACAGGCAGAGTTAAGTATATGTGTGGGGAGACTTGGGGGAGGCTCTGGGAGAAGCAGAGCTGGGGACTAGCCTCATGCTGCCCCTCCTGTCATCTAGGACTCAGCCTCCCTATTTGTCAGCAACAAGATGGGCCACTTCTTTGACTTCTCAAATCTGGCTGTGAGGAACCGAGGGCAATGTACAGAACGTACAGAGAAAAGCTGGCGCGCGCTTCAGACTTCCAAATGCCTGAGAGTGTTTGGGCCCAGGAGGATGGTGACTCTGGAGAGAAGTGGGGGACAGGAAGCATTCGGTTCCTCCCACTCACAGGCTCTGCCAGATGGCCAGGCCTCAGGCCCAGGACCACACATCAGCCACCTGCCTGGAGGCATGAGCCATCCATCTTTCTAAGATAATTTTCCTCCTTCAGCCCATAGAGAGCTCTGGGCTATCTTTGGCCAGGGGAAGAATGTTGACTGTTTCACACAGAGAAACATAAATCACTCTCTTTAGGCCTTGTTAACTTTTACTTATAAAGTGTTTTAATGTAGAACTGTCAGGACCTCTGAAAATAATGGGTGGTGACAGGTTTAGGATTAGAAGCTTCTCAGGTAGTTAGGATGGTGAGTTAGGTTATAAATTGCTTTTAAAGAGCTGAGGCGGGGACTATGAGCTGCCCATACCTACTCCAAATGACACCGACGAGGCAGCGGGGACGAGTACATACTAGTAATTCATCTTAATTATTTGTCAGCAAAGCCATCTTAATAAGAGATGTCTTTCATTTTGATTAAAATGACCCTTGGTAATCTCCAAAGGGCCTTGTAAAACGCTCCATGCAAAGGGAAAAGTGGAGACTTTGGGTTTAAGGTTTTATGCCTCAAGCCAGAAAGAAGGGATTGGTTAAAAATATGTCAATGTAAAGAAATAGCTTAGGTGTCTGGTGGCACAAACACATCAGTCAGTCTCCAGTGACCTTATTTGCTATGGTGTTAAGATATCAGCGGGCTCATAATTTTTCTCACAACTTATCATATCTCAGAGCCCGCTCCAATTCTAGCTGTTGACTGACAGGGAGGTGGGGCTTAAGGAAGAGCCAGAGTCTTATCGTTGCGCAACAGGAGGAGAGCAGGTACTGTATTGCCTGGCTTATGCAGAAAGGGATCCCACAGGGTAAGCAAAATGCCAGAAGGTATCTGCAGCCCAGTAGTTACCTCAGAGACAGAGCAGGAGTGTCCTGGAGGCATCTAGACAAGACTCAAGCTGAATAAGAGGAGAGGAGAGGAACAGTCTAGAATGAGGAACCAGGGTTCCATGGTATTGTCCCTGATGGCCAGTACTTTCCATTGTGTGGGGAAGACTCGGGGTCAAAATGAGTACTGTGGTCAATGTTGTTCCGAGGCCAGGCCATCCGAATCTCTTCACGTGTTCACTTGATACTAGTGAACGAATAGCTATTATAAACTTGAATATGTCATACTAAGCCAGTACATTTTTTTCTATGAACAGAGCCAGCAGAAATTTACCTCTCAGTGGAGTTTGAGTTCTAAGGAAGCCAGGGACTCCACAACCCTTGTCCATTAGATGTGAACAAGTCACTTATGTGGTTTGCTCTTTGAGACCAGAGATGCTGCCAAGGGAGATGGTGGTGATGGTGGGGGCAGTCTGGGAAAAAATGCTTGCCAGGAAATGAGCTGGAGGGTCTGACCACTGCAAGAGGCCCATCCACCACCTTGCTGGGTGGAGACGTCTTCTTGCAGCTTGGAGAAGCATTACAAGTCAATAACAATTTTCTAAGATGTTTCTAATTTTTAAACATGTAACTATAGTTACAAGGCTTCAGAGAACCATCTGCTAGACTTTAATTTGCTTCTCAGGACCAAGAGGATTGTAGATCATGGACTAACACATTCAGAAACAATCTTTCCTCTATATTCACAGCTTTTAAAAAAAAATCATATGTACTAGCACCAACTTACTTTCCCATTCTGTCCTTGAATTTCTCTCCCACGTTTTCTTGCTGATGGACAGGCACAAAACAACCTCAGGAGTGTGGTATGTGAGGTTTTGATGTGCTCTATAGCATGCAATTGTGAAGTGATTTGAAATGTTTTCCACAGGAATCGTGTTTCTCTTTTGTGGTGGGGCAAAGGCTGGCCTTGAACTCTCAATCTTCTTGCCTCAGAGAAGTCACTGAGATAATGGGCAGTCACAGTCGCAATGGTTTCAAGAAGTTTGTTTTGTTAAACAGTGTTTTCCTCTATAGAATTTATAGGGCTATTTTTGTGTAATCCCAGAGAGTCATTAACATACTCAAAATGGAGGTACATATGGGATAAACACCTAAGGCCCACAGGTAGAATGATATGGCAAAGATTAGACTTTTAATCCATAGTTCTTAAAAAAAAATACATTTACAAACCAAAAAAAAAAATACATTTACAATTGTATTTCAAATAATCAAATCTTTCATTCAGCAAAGGTTTGTTGACTCCAGTCCAGTTCACCTCCAGGAGCTCCAAAATCAACACAGGAGGAAGAACCGTGTGAACGCAGAAAGGCCTAACCGTGTGGTTCTAGAAAGTGGATATGTCAAGGTGCTGTGTGCAGAAGCAGAAGTCTTCAATGCTCCCTCATGTGTGTTTCCAAGAAGTGGGGACATCGGTATTCCCTTAGGGACTTCTCAGCAACTTCAAAGGTCCTGTAAAAGTGTCATAGGGGAAAGAAAGCATATAGAACATTCTGGCAACTGTAGCATATTAAGAAGCCTGGAGCAGGTTTTATATGAGAGAGAGATAGATGAAATATTCATTAGAGCTACTGGACAAAGTCTAATCATGGCATGTCTTTTCAACTACACAGGGATTTAGACCTGCTCTCAAAGGGAGGTCACTATATTAGTTGGTTTTCTGTTACTATTTCACATACAAGAAGTGATCAACTTATAAACAGAAAAACCTTATTTTGAATCATGATTTTGCTGGTTTCAATCAATAGGTGATTGTCTGCATTGCTTTGTGCCTGTTGCCAGGAAACTTATCATGGTTTTAAAAGAAAGTGTGTGTTGGACCAAAAGCAACAAGCCAAGGGGCAAACAAGAAAGGAAAAGGAATTTCCCAATGCCAATGATTCAGAGATCTAAAGACTTCCCATGAGAGGTCTCTTCTCTCAATGGCTCCCCCACTTTCCCCGAGTGCCATGCTTGGGACCACACCTTTACCACATGGGTCTTTGGAAGATGCTCAAGATGCAGCCCATTGCATTCCCTTCCTGCTGGTTCCATGTACACTTAACTTGCTTTTGTGACTTCGGAAATTGAAAGTTCCTGAACTTGAGGGCCAGGAACCCAGACTATAACTCTTAGCAAAGTCTCCAAACCGTGTCGAATAAAACTTGCCAGACACAATCTGAGAGCAGGTAAGGGCACTGGCTCCAACTAATGTACTTTAGGAGTTTGGAGTTTGTTTTAATAGACATCTCAGTAGGTCTTGCTACTTTAAGAAGAGGGTATGTAGGGCTGGAGAGATGTTTAGATGTGATGAGCTGGCATTCTGCCTTACTTGATAAGCCTTGAGTGCAGGAGAAAATGAGTCCTTATGATTGGAGAATTTTGACACCTTTTCTTGAAATGGTCCTCATTTGTTTTATAGTCTGGATGGGATGAAATTTAGCAAATCCACCTTGCCTTTCACTGTAGAGGAGATTGGAGTCTGTTGACTGAACAGTCCCTATTGGACTCTTAAGGCTCCTTTTCAATCATCAGTCAATTGCACTGGGCTCTTAAAGTTTTCTTTTAACAGACGTTTGCTGACTTCTTCCATCGGAAGTAGAGGGCAACTATACTAGCCAAGTTCTCTCCAGAGAGAAAGAAAAGACCCCTGTCAATTCTCTGGGTTCCATTCCAGGATCTGTCATTGCTTTGATTTGTAGGTGGGACAAAGCATTTAGCCTTTGTGTCTCCAAAACCAAATGATGAATTCGGCCCCATTTGCACTGCTTGTGAACAGATGGGAGTGCACATGATTAACTACTCTGTCCCCTCAGTTCTTTGACCTCCATGTCTGCCGTATGAGGGGGTTGCTATGCAGGGATTTGTGGCAGGCAGAGCCTGGAGGAAGGTGATCCTTGGCTCCCAGTGATGCTCATGAGAAGGAGGAAACTCACTTGACTTCTGAACAGATGCCAAAGTTCCCTGGGACAATGGATGTGAATGGTTGAGAACTGTCTAAGTGTACACTGGAAGAGGTCATGTGACGTCAGTGAGGAAAGTGGGGGCTTATACTGGTTAAACGGGGTCTGGTCTCTATTTTGCCTAGAAAAGAAACAGATAATAACTAAATTGGTGAGGAACCAAATGCTAGGTCAAATCTTTGGTCAATTCTGGGAGATTAAATCAGCTAAGTGCTGTTGACACTTGGCTACTAAACAGTGGATGGTCTTAGACCTGGTAAAATAGCCAATAGCCAATCTGCCCGCAGTTGAGACACACAATGTAGTGCAGGAGTGACTGGTTCTGAGTCCCACTCTCTAGAAACCCATATTCAGCCTGCTCTCAGAGTCTTCAACATGGCAGCAAAGGGTATGATCTCAGGTGACTAAAACATGAGCCCCAAGTCTCTGAATTTCTTTATTTCTCTAAATCCTCATGAAGTCACAGGGAAGGTTCTAGGGCTTTCTTTCCAGTAGCATTTTCTAAAGTGTGTCCCTTGGCTGCTCTTCAAATTCGAATTCTTCGATCAAGTAAAATTGAGAAAGGCTTTAAAAAATTGTGTACTGAGTGCTGGCAATACAGTGATGGAGAATCTGGACCAAGGTCAGAGGAAAGACAGGCTAGATCATGTGAGTTCTCACAGGTCTCCATAAAGGTCTGGCCTTTATTTCTAATGTTCTGTTTGAGTCAGATTTCTATCACTGGGCCAAAATGCCTAAGCTAATAAACTTTTAAAGAAAGTTGGGTTTTTTTTTGTATGGTTGGTGAAGGGTTCTTCAGAGAGTCAATTCTGTTGGATGGTGTTTTGCTGGGGCTAACATATGAAAGAATGTCTTCCCAAAGTGGACACAGGTGAAAGACTAAGGCAGACTCATGAAGGAACGTTTCACTGAAGCAGACACAGGAGAGAGGATGTTCTGCTAAAAGCAAAACTGTGAAAGGGCATGTGATGAAGGATTCTTTGCTAACTATACGCATGTATTGGTCCACCTTAACGTTGCATAGTTGATGGAAATGCACCAAAAAACTTCTGGGGGGTGGTGCTGCAGTTTCTTCTGTGGACTCAGGCTGATTGGCAGAGAGCTGCCAGCTGAGACAGATGCACATGCTGAGGCAAGACTGGTGCTGAAGCAAGGCACGTGGAGGACACATGATGTTTGGAGGGTATAAATAGGACTCAACGGGGTGATGGAGAGAGAGCTTGGCTTGCTGGTACAGCTAGCTGTGCAACGTTTATGGGTCTTGCGTCTTTGCTGATCTTCTCTTCGATGACAGGGGCACAGCTGAGAACTTCTCTTGGTGTTCCTTCTGGTCCCTCCTACTGACTTGAGCCGAGGCTGAGACCTGACTGTCTCTGCTAGGTAATGTGTCACTGCTGTCGCTATGTCAACTCTATCAAACTGGACTGCTGGTGTATCCATAAAATACTTGCAAATAGATCTAGCTGTCACTGCCCGCTAACCTGTGAACTGAACTGCTGATTTCCAGACAACACAGATGGGAGTTGCTCCAAAGAACCTTTTTAAACAGGTCCACTCCCCCTCCCCCATATCCTTTCTTTTCCACTACCTCCAGTAGATGGTGGGCTACAAGGGAGGTTGAAACACTTAAGAACCATCATTAAACGTAGGTGTTTGAAAGAAATTAAGGTTACAGGTTGGTGTTTTTGTCTGTTTGGTTGGTTTTGGTTTTGATACATGGTCTTGGAGATTCCAGATCATGGTCAGCTCGCTTCATTGCTTTGGGCCTCTGGCAAGAAGCAATATGAAGAGAAAATATATAGTAGATATAGTGAAACCCTTACTTGCTGGGACAGAGTGAAGTGGGGCGGGGGGAGGGAGGAAGGCAGAGAGGAGGGGAGGGAGGGAGGGAGGGAGGGGGAAAGAGATCTACAATCCCCTATAAGAATATACCCCCAGTGACCTAAAGAAGGCTCACAAGACCTCACTTCTCCAAGGCTTTGCTATAGAATTGTCCTGGAGACAAATCCTTTAACACCGAGGACTAAGGGAGTCACTTAACTAAAAACAGCTTGGCCATTGGATAGTTGGGTAGTTTTAAATAGCTTTAATCTGGTGCATAGTGGAACACTCAGGAATTCTGGGGAAGAGAAGTGTGTGAAGCTTTGTTTGACCCAGTTCTACCCCAGATTATTTAACTTCTAATGCATGTTCACACACAATTCTGCTTCCCTCTCCTGTCTGACAACACCAGAAAATGAACATTTGAACTTAAGAGGATTCCTTTGTCTGCTCTGACGTCTCTGCAGTTACAAAGTTTGGTGAACGCTCCCATATCCCCTATCCCTGTTTTGATTCACGACACTTTATTGTTTTACTGGAATCAGTGTATATCTTCCTAGCTATATGTTAGGTTATTCAAGCTGCTATAATGAATAGACCCAAACAGTGTATTTACTAGCTCAAAAACAACTTATTTCTGGTTTTCCCCTGAAAAATGAAAGCTTGAAAATTGAAATTCTTTATGTAAGAGGAAAATGGATTTTAAGAGATACTTTTTTTTACATTTTATATTTAATTTAAAAATTTAATCCATTTATTAATTAATCCTCAGTAAAGATTGAAACTTATTTTTTCTTGGTGCAGCTACAGCACAGGGCATGAGTCGGCAGGCGTCCCTTCTCTACACAGTCACTCAGGAACGCAGGCTGATGGGAAACGAGTTATTCTCTGTATGTGGTTTCCCTGGCTGTACAACTACGCCCAGTGACACACTATACCACTCTACCATGGGGGACTATATGAAGACTGAGGACAACCACTTACTTCTGTGACATGCCTATATGCTTCTAGGTCTTTATCAGGAAAATTAATTCTAGTGTGTTAGCCTTTGCCAATTTCATAAATATATCCTAGAGCTGGAATTACACATTCAGGAGATGTGTGTTGAATTAAGCAGTGGTACAACTAAAACCCATGTGTGTTTGGAAAGAGTCGAGGCCACCACCAAAAAACAGAGCAAGACAGCTGTCATGGCATCTGAGTTCCAGGGACATGGACAGTGGCCATGCAAGTGGTCTGATCTGATTTCATTTCCCCCATGGTTTATCTGAAGGAGGGCTCAGGCAAAGCAGGGGTGGATTAAATGGCAGGGATGAGATTTTTCAGGGGCTTGTCTGCAGGTGAGGAGAAGACCCCCCTGTAGTTCTTCACTGTGTTGCTGGTCCAGAATCTTCAGAGGCCGCCGAATGCTGTCAGACATTTCTGGGGTTATAAATCACACTGCACTGCTACGAGCACTAAATCAATAGAGCTTCTAATTTTTGAAAAAGTGGGGAGGCGCTTGTGTGACCCTGCGAAGGGAAGAGAAACTACTGTGGGCTTCCTTGTTTACTTATCCTGATTCAGACTCGGGCCTCTGGGCTCCCAGGAAGCCCTTTCTTGCTCAGGTGTCACCAGTGAAAAAGCTGAGGTCAGCTGTCCCGGGACTCCCGATTTCTGGGTATTATTTTGTTCTGTCTCTGGCTCATCCTGCCTTTGGAACGGACTGCCCCGAGGATTGCAGTGTTGCTCACTGCTTGTGCAAGCCCTAGAAGAGCCAGCTGTACACCCCCTTCCACGTGTGATCCTCAAACTTATTCGGAAAATACAGCATTTGTGGTGCCCATTCTGTATGATCCAGAAAATTCGAATCCTTAAATGTTTATCGCATCAGTGATACGATCTTAAGGCCAAGAAACCTTCTGAGCAGAAACAGCGGGTTCAGAGCTATAAGCCTCTCTGCCTCACCTGTTTATCGTCTCTGCCGACGTTACTGAACGCTGTGGAGTTTCTTTATCAGAAACATGGGGCAAACCTGTGTTTTCTTTTTGCTTTTCCACAGAACCGTGTCAAGAGAAGGTATCAGCAGCGAATCCTTCAAACCCAATGTCTGCGGAGTTAGTTGAACAGATTTCAACAGGGCTAGAAATAAAAACTGCCCTTCACGGACCAGGGAGAGTTAAGTGGGAGAAAGATAAAAATATATGACATAAATGATCAAAGTAATAAAACTCACTGCTCAATTAGCTAGCTGGAGATGCAGAGGGTGCAGGGAGTTGGTGACTGAGAGATTGTCCACTTGCTCTCTGGGGACCCTCTTCCTTTCTTCGTGTCTTTCTGACCTTCTTGACTGGACTATGGAACTCAGGTTGGTAGGTAATTTTGTAGGAGGTCCACCGACACAGCCAGCCAGCCAGCCAGCCATCTTTCTCATTACTTTAAAACATTAGCCAGTTAAATGAAAAATATTCATCATCTTATGCAAATCGTGCCTCTGTTTTGACGGCTGTAAGAGCAAACAGCAGTGTGCCTGCTCCAACCATTGCCGATAACTTCCTTTGTCCCTCACACCTTTAGAAGCAACATGGGCAGAAAAACTGCTTAAAGTCCATTTTACAACTAGAACCCTATATTATGTAATTGTATGCATGTATGATTGTGGGTGTGCATTTTTATAGGTTTAGCATGCAATATACAAGTCTTGACATTAGGTATTTCTGACAGCTATTCTGGCCTGATCCTGGAGAGTATTCTAGGAAATCCAAAACTAGGGCAAGATATGATTGCCCCAGAAAATGTGGTCGGTCATCGAGAAGGAGCAATTTCTATTTGGAGGAACTGGTGTATGCTAATAACCACTTTTGAGTTTTTCCAATCTGATCTAAATTACCCTTAGTACTTGCAAGGTCTCGCTACCTAATGAGAACAATTATTTCTGGATCTCAATTAAATTGAATTAAAGAAGTATTTTATTTGTTTTTATTTGGAATTTTTTTCATTATGAAACTAATATAGCCATATTATAGAGAATATGAAATATATATTGGAAGAACAAGATTCCCATAATTCCCTACCTTAGGGAGAACAAAGCTCCTGCCTGGACTGGATGCAGCGAGCTGTCACTCTCACCATTTGCTTGTGCCTGTGTTATCAGCAAGGTGTGCACATGTTTCTGTCTGTGCTCTTAGGACAGTCCCAGGTCATATGTGTTTCCCAACACAGTGATTAAAAGTGCCCTCTTACCCTATAAGGGAAATAAATCCCTGTTTAGATAAAAAAAAAATCTTAAAGTTCACCCTAATTATTGGTATTATCTTCAATTTATTTCAGGAAAAAATTTTAACCTACCATGTCCGCCTTAGGTAGATTAGTTTGGTTAATAAATAGGTGATAGAACACATAAATGCACTGAGCAGTTGTGATAGCCACACTATCCTGCAAGGGCCTGCAACTGCATCTGTGCATGAGGTTCCCACTGTCTGAGTTTTCTTATATGAATGCCCATTTAGCCTTCAAGGGACACCAGGTACTACCCATGACTCAGGGACGTCTGGCTTTTAGCTTAAATGAAGAAACACTGACTATAAATCATAATGATTAGTGAAGGCGAATCATCATCCAAGCTTGTGAATAAAACAAATTAGCTATTCACTAGAATGCTTTGCCATACTGCCTCATGACTCTCTGGGAATCTTCTCGAAGGCTCTGCCTAAATCTTGAGTCTATTCCCCGGGCTTAGCATTGTGTCTAAAACAGAATCAGTGAATGAATGAGAGACTTGAATGAATGAAGTTCAGGTGAAAGGCAGGCCTGGACATGACTGATATCTATTGTGCAGCCTCACATGTGTTTCTATAGAGATTTATATTTTAAAATTATGCATGTGTGTGTGTGTGTTTGTATGCACATGAATGTAGGAGCCCTTGGCGTCTAGAAGAAGGTTTTGAATCCCCTGGAGCTGGAGTTACAGGCAGTTATGAGCTGCCTAATGTGGTTCAGCTCCAGGAACTAAACTAGGGTGGGTTTGTTGCGAGAGTGGTAAGCACTCTTAACCATCGAGCCATATCTCCAATTTCTTGATTTTTGTTGTTCTGAAATAAGGCCTTTGGAAAACTAGTAATCTAGGAATAAAACGTAATATTATTAGGAATCATTTTATTGATTGTTTTTCTATCCTAGGTCTCCAGGCAATCTAACCCCTGGTTCCTGGTTATACAAACAATGCCAGGGCATGGGCTCCCTCTCATAGTATGAGCCTTAAATTAGAGCAGTCATTGATTGGCCATGCCCACTAATTCCTGTACATTACACCAGCACATCTTGCAGGCAGGGTAGATTGTAGGCCAATGGTTTCATGGCTGAGTTAATGACCTAGTCCCACCACTGGAAGTTGCCTGGTTATAGAAGACAGCCAGTTCAGGCTCCTCTGTCATCAAAGAGGCTTTCTTCGGCAGCTGATAGGAGCAGATGCAGAGACATACAGCCAAACATTTGGCAGAGAAAGAGCCCAAAATGGAGATCTTTTTGGGTCCTTCCCCTTGGAGCTCGAGGAACCAACCTCACAGAAGAAGGGGAGAAAGAATTGTAGAAGGCAGAGGGGTCAGGAACACAGAAGAACAAGGTCCACAGCATCAACTAAGCAGGGCTCATAGGGGCTCACAGAGACTGAAGCAGCAATCACAGAGCCTGCTTGAGTCTGTGCTAGGTCCTCTGTATTTATGTAATGGTTGTTAGCTTGGCGTTTCTGTGTCATTCCCAATAATGGGAGTGAGTGTGTCTCTGACTCGATCTTGAGACCTTTTTCTTCCTACTGGGTTGTATCATCCAGCCCTGATATGAAGAGTTTGTGCCTAGTCTTACTCTGTTAGACCATGTTCAGTTAACATCTCTTGGAGGACTGCTCTTTTCTGAAGGGAAATGAAGGAGGAGTGGATCTGGGGAAGAGGGAAGGTGTGTGTGTGGTGAGGTACTGGGAGAAAAGAGGAAGGGGAGACTGTGGTTGGGATATATTGCATGTGGGAAAGATAAGTTTAAAAAAACAGGATTATCGAAAATGTTTTCATGTAAGGAAACTATGGAATCTTGGTCACCAGCAAAGCATCCATCACACACCAAATTCCTGATAAACTATAATTCTGTCATTCACTGACTCATATCTAATGACCCCGAGTGCCTGAAGAAGAGATGCTTGGTCTGGGCAGGTGGAAAAACTGCCCTCCACCCAGGCATGAAGGCTTGAGAGGATGTGAGGGCCTTGAGCAGCTGTGAGGGCCTTGAGCAGATGTCGGTGTGCATTTTTTGTGGAGGCTAATTAGTAGAAGCCAATGGGTCTTTTCCATCACCTCTTGCCCTGTTTTGGCCACAAGTTCTAGGGAACATTGCTTCAAAATGGGGGAGGGCCACCCAACCCTTACCAGATTTTGAGTAAGCAACACTTGGGTATTGTGGTGAGCCACTGAACAACTGAGGCGGTGTCTTGATAAAAAGCTCTCCTGTCCTCAATTAGTCTGATTAAAGAGGCTGAATAGAGGGATAAGAAAGGGGTAAGATGCTTCTGAAGGGTTATCTGATATTCTAAGCAAGCAGAAGGCAACAGGAGGACACAGCTCACAGGCTGGAGAGGGGCTTCAGAGCTGGAGGACAGAGCATGGAGTCCAGAGTAATTGGTGTTAAGATCTGTGTTAAGTAGAGCATGAGAGAGGAATTACTCAAACCCTGGCTGAAGTTGGATGTGACCTCAAGAGGATGGGAAGGGGTGGAGAGGCAGTCAGAGGAATGATCAGGGAGATGAGAATTCTGCATGGAGATAATGAAACTATGGAAAGTACAATCAGAGCAGCTCTGTTGTGAAGGGTCTAAGGCATGGCTTCCCAACCTCCCTAACTCTGAGACCCTTTACTATAGGGTCTCATGTTGTGCTAACACCCAGACATAAAGTTATTTCCTTGCTACTTCATAACTGTAACTAGATATCTGATATTCAAGAGATCTGATATGCAACCACTGTGAAAGGCTTGATCACCCTCTTGAGGGGGTCACAATTCATGGGTTGAGAACCACTGGCTTAAGGGGGAAGATTGTCCAGCTTGCTGAAATTTAGAAAACTCTACAAGTGAACACATCCTTAAACCTAAAAGGAATGTTCTAAAAATAAATGAGAGAAACACCCCATACTGTTTTACTGCCCTGACTTGAGGCTTCAGAAGTCCTGTGTTCCAGGGAGCAAACTCACCACTGGTGGAGTGGAGCTGCCTGTGGCATAAAAGTTACAAGAAGCAGTCTGCTGAGATTGACTTCCTAAGAGGTCGTGCAGACAGACAGTACCCAGAAGCAAACAAGGATTATTCATGGTGGAAGGATGATAGAGATTAGGTCAGCTTTTAAGCTCCTGGTAGTAGTTGTGAACAGTACAGAACACGACAGCATTGAGCAATGGTGTCTAATAGCTTGAACTGTGTTGGAGATCTCAGAGGCCCCATGTTCCAGGTACCTCAACTTCAACATAGACACCGTCACATATGGTCTCTGCCTTCACAGAACTTATGGTGAGGCAGTGAGGGTAGATATCAAACATAGAACTTCGATAAGAATTATTTAGGTTGTAGTCTTGTGTTTTTAAGGATAAGCATGGGAGTTGAGGGAGCATCCAGAAGGGCTGAGTTAATCTGAAAGAGTGAAGGAAAATTTTTCTGGAATTAGCAGGAAGGGGAGGGTGTGAGGGGGATGAGCAGAAGGAGGGTCAGGAGAGGGGTACTGAGGCCAAGTTTCTAGCTATCAGTTATTTTCTGTTGCTATAACAGAATATCTGAGACTGAGGGATTTATAAAGAACAGAGGTTGACTTTGATCATAATTGTAGAGGTCAGGAACACTAAGAACGTGGCACTGACACATGGTAAGGGTCTTGTGACTCATGGTGAGGACCTTGTGACTCAAGGTGAGGACCTTGTGACAGTCTCATCTCTGCAGGTAGACAGAGAAGGCAAGAGTAGTTGGGCTGGACTTGCTTTTACAACACACCAGTTCTCAAGATGTCAACGAAATCCCGTGAGGAGAGAGGAGGTTGTGTTGCCTGTTTTACCTCCTATTTGGCCCCACTTTCCAACACTACTGAACAGTGGGTTGGAGTTCTAATGTATGAATTATGTAGGACACAAACCATAGCAGCCTTGTGGTGCTAAGTTTCCCTTCTAGTAGTATGTGCTCTTGGTGGCTTGCCTGGGGCAGCTTCACACACTCTAGGGTGACCTTGAGAACTGTCCATAACAGCTCTCACCTGCCTGTTAGAGAATTCGTGGTTTTTTTGATGGCATAGCCACATCATCTGAAAACGCCAGGGGATAGGTGGTATTCCATCCTACCTTCAGTCTAGTCAAGCAGGTGTGACCCAAGCCAAAGACTGACCAGTACTGCAGGCACATGCCAGCCCTTCCCAGAGGCTGCCATGCTAACCAACACCAGGGCGTGTGTGATCTCAGACTGCACCCAGACTCTAGCATACGGGTCTTTATTGTATCTCTTTCCCTGTCTTCTCCTGGGGCATCTCCTGAGATGACCCCTGCATAGCCATTTACCCGCATGTTTTACCCTAAGACTGAAGTTGGGAGTCCCACCAAAGTGCCTACCATAAATGGACTTAAGTGACATGGGCTGTGTATAGACAGCCACTCCCTGGGGGAGCACTGGCCTGTGGTGCCACAGTGGTAGCACATGAAACATTTCGGAACATTTCTCCATGTACCTAGATACCTTGTTTTGTGCAAGAATTTAACTATACCATTTACAAAGTACATGTGCATCCCTTGAAGTAGGAAGGAACAGTCTTATCCCATGCCTCATGGTCCAGATATATATTGCCAGGACTCAGAACCATTGTTATGGTCACCAGACTCTTTACCTCTGTACCCTTGGCCCATCCACTTGTTGAGGGTGCCCTTGCAAAACCAAGACACAGGACTCAATTTGCCTGCTCTGGGTTGTTTTTAGTGACTGGAAGGTTAGCTTTCAGAGGACAAACACCTTCCCCCTATAAGTGCTCTTGTTAGAAAGCTGCTTTCTTTTCTACTTCTGAGATGTCCCTCCCTCTTCTGAAATACAAGAGAGAGAGAGAGAGAGAGAGAGAGAGAGAGAGAGAGAGAGAGAGAATCTTTTAGGATGCTGCTATTGTATAAAAATTCAAAGGAAAAGGATATAATATGGCCAAGTATTATTTCAGATAAGGAATTTAAGGTGTCTGTAAGAGTCAAAGCCTCTCTCCCCCCTCCCCATGTCATCGGCTAAAAGGGGCCAAATGTCTTTGGGAAATGTGCCCCACCATCCTTTCCTATTGCAGAGCGATGAGAACAGAGCAACCTCCTGGCCCCATAACTGCGCGGGCAGCATAAAGGATGCTTCGGCGTTTGTGTGATAGCCTCCTATTTTCTTCTCTTGTCTCCGGGCGCACAAAACAGGACTTTCATTTCTGGAGAGTTAATTTCCGTCAGCAGCTTACTCTCCATCTGAAGTCGCAATCCTCTTTGGAGAAGCAATTGGTTATTGTGCAAAGGATTTCAAAGTTACATGTTAAGGATTATGACTCTATTTGGTCTGAAGAAGCAGTGTCAGGAGAACTCTTAAGTACCAAATACTCAGTTTTGATGAAAGTGTTCCTAGTGGAGATAAAGGAGAGAAGGGCCAGGAAAATTCGTGAAGTTGTTCCAGGTGGGGAACTGCTAATGAGAACTTCTTCTCAGATACTCTACTCTGTCCAGTGATTGACCCCCGCTGCTTGTTCCTGCTCTGCATACTGGAACATCCAGTTGTAGTGGTTGCACCTGAGCCTTCCTAAGTTTAGGAGACGCTTTGTTTCCTTTATCTTTACCACATCATTCCTGCCACAAGTGTAATCCCTGCCCTGTCTACCTCTGAGGACTTCAATGCAGAATAAGTGTATAAGATGCTGCACAGAAATGGTTGCTATCGGCATCTCCTCCACCCAAAATAGGAAATCCATGGCATGAGAGTCATCTCTGTGGTCCTGACTAACAGTTCCTGTGAATGTAAGGACTTACTTAGGAACCCCGGCCCAGGAGGCTAAGACAGAGAAACGCCACACATTTTGTAGTTCTGCTCATTCAGTGTCTTCTGTACAATTTTGTTGTTGTTGTTTCTGCTTTTTGTTTTGTTTTGTTTTGTTTTGTTTTGTTTTGTTTTTTAATGTAAGCTATTTGTTGCTAGGGTATATAGGCCTGGAATTCAAAGTGATGAGTCACTTCCTGGGAGTCACAACCATCTTGGCTACATTCTCGTTGACTCTCTGAGTCAACTCACTCCTTAAAGAAATACATTAGGACACACATACCCCCCCCCCAAGAGACCTCCCATTCTTCTGTGTCACCAGCTAAATACAGTGTGTGTGTGTGTGTGTGCATGTGTGTATGTTCTATGCGGGGGCAAGCTTGTACATACAGGTGTGCATACATATGTGTGGAGGCCAGAGTCATTTCTTCTGTGTGAGATAGGGTTTCTTAGTGGCCTGAAGCTCAGTAGGCTAGACTTGCTAAGCAACAGCAAGCTCTAGGGATCTGCCTGTCTCTGCTTCTCTACTATTGACCTTGCAAGCACACACCTTCGTGTCCAGTTTGCTTGTTTGGTTTTAACTTGGGTTCTGGGGATTAAACTCGAATCCACATGCTTGTAAGGCACCCATATTACCAATTTAATTTTCTCTCTGGGGTCTGAACATTATCTTAATCCATGTTCCTTGTTTTGGTTTAGGAACAAACATTTTAGAAAAAGAACTCTAACTTCCATCACACCAAAACTTGCAGAGAGCTGATCCAGACGGCTGCAGTCTGACTCACACGGGATCAGTCACTATGAGGCACAAGTGAATACTCACTAAGGGAGCAGGTGCGTCACTGGGCTCTCAGGACACAGTCTGAATACTTTGTATGTGCATTCAAGTGAACTTCCAGTCACCCTGGTTCTTATCAGTTACTGTGAATCATTTTTTCCAAGTCAGTAGTCAGTACTCATACTTATCCAAGGGCTGAAGTCTAATGCTCAAGTGGCCAAATTCTTCCTTCTCAGAGACAAGTGATGATCTTAATGATGGCACCAAGGTACTGTGAAATTCTGAAGTGCCTGCGGAATCATCAAGCATTAAATGATACTTACCACCAAGCTTAGGATTAAAGGTATATGGTTTTCTTATAATTCACTGCAAAATCAATGACTCTTGATATTCAGATAAGTCCAGGTTAGATAAAATACTAGCCAGAAATTCCATCATGCCATTGTCACACACAGAACACAACGCAGTAGCCGTCTTTCTGAGACAGAAACCAGCGGAGGGACTTGAAAGTGGATCAGCAAAGGACCGGAAACTTTGATTTTTAAATAGATACTTTCACAATGCATGGCAGCCACCCCTCACAGCCTTCAGGTCACACGGACATGTGCAAATGTGTGACCTTTTCCGAGGTAGGTTTTTTCAAGATGTGACCAGTGGTGAGAGGGGAGTTTTGTCATTTGTCTACAGACTTAGACCACAGCTCCAACCACACAAGGCCCATTATCACTAGACTTCATGTCCAGTCCACAGAGAAATGCAATGTGCTCCCCTTCACAGCCCAGTCCATTCCTCTTCTTGGTGTCTGTCTCCACCAAGAGTTCCACAGGCCTGTTCCCAGGACTCCTCCTCACACTGGGCTGTGGGGTGTTCTTAATGCAGCTGGGACCCTTGTGTCTGGGCAGACCTGCTGGGAAGGCTCTTACCTTCAAGGTCCTTGGCAGCTGAGCAGGTGCCCCTGTTGTTTTGGATAAGAGTCTGCCTGGTGGTTTTCGGTTCACATTGAATGCTAGCTAGGTGCAATGGCTTTGGTTGTTAGCTGGCCCATTCATAGCTCAGGTTCCCTTTGTGCTGCTTGTCAGCTACTCTGTTACTCTGGTCAAGCCTGCATTGTCTTGTTGGTCTAACAGAACTAACACTGCCAAGTGCATCTACTCTCAGAGTCAATGTGGATTCGGTGGGATGACATAGGGTCCCATCCATGGCCTGGTGCCATGCACATAGTAAGACCTCACCTAAGAGGGACTGGTGTTTTCCTCTGGCAATCCTCCACAGGCATGTACACAATATACATGTGCAGACTTCCTCCATCATCCCTGATTTAATAACTCCAATCATTTTCTCACTCATTATTGTAACGACAATCATCATTGCAATTACTGTTTGCTCACGACACTTCACATTATTATAATTATTATTTTTATCCTGCTCTCACAAATGTCATTAATAAGTACCAACCATTAGTTGTCATTAACGATTACCAGTTGCATGACATCCCACCCCAATTTTCAGGATAATTGAGAGGTTTTATTATTAGTACTAAGGGCCAGCCATGAGAGAAGGGGAAAAAACTCCACTGAACCGATATAAACTTTTTTAGAAAATCCATAAGTTTGTCTCTACTTTGAGCTAAACACAACAGCTGAGCCAATGTAATGTCTGACCTAAAGCATTTAAAAAGATTGTGTTCTGAAGGGAACTGTCTCAAGGCCACGAGGAATGTGTGCAATCTCACACAATGGGCAGGACGTGCCAACTACTATTCTTCGAGGTAATAGTCTGCAAGAAAAAACAAACAGCAAAAACCAAAAAATGTTGATTTGCTTTGAAGCTCCATGAAAGACAAGCTTCCTTTAGTTAACTTTCCATAATGGGCATATGCGTATGCAGATTAGGTACGTGAAATTTCATTGACATCCAAATTATTTACCTACCAGGTAGGTTTGTCAGCTCTCCTTTGCTGTGAAAGATACCTAGTTTACAATGAGGAAAGATTTGGGGTTATGGTGTCAGAGGTTTCAGTCCATCAGTGCTTGATCCCATTCCTTCTGTGGCTGCGGTAAAACATAATGTACTCATGACAGGGTACATAATAGAGGAGACTGTTCATCTCATGGTGGCCAGGAAGAAGAGATGGAGCTGAAGGAAAGGACACACACATACACACACCCATACACAGAGAGAAAGGGAGAGGGAGGGGGAGGGAGAGGGGCATGGGGAGAGGGAGGGAAAGGGGGAGGGGGAGGGGGAGAGAGAGAGAGAGTTAGATTCCAGTATCCACTTTAAGGTCATACTACCATTATTTTAACTTCCTCCCTAGACCAATCTCCTAAAAGTCTTACCAGTTCCTAAAAGCAACTGACCAAGTCCTTAAAACATGGTTTTTGAGGCTCTTTCCAGAACCAGTATATAGCATCAGACTGAGCCAAAATTAAATGAAGTATATGGAACAGGAGTCAGACCGTGGATTTAAAAGAAACAGTGAACGGCTATGGGATATAGCTTTCCTTAAGCTGTGGAGTCCAGGTCTTCCCAGTGACAATTCAGACATGAGTACCCAGTGTCTGCCATGTTGGGTCTGGCCTTTTGATTTGTGGCTTTTTCTAGCCATTGGAGTAGAGAGATTTTTGACACCAGAAGATCCTGGAGATGACACAGGGGTGAGGACAGACAGCATGACCAGCTGTCATCTCCTCATTTCAGTGATAAGGTATATTAGAGCTGGCTAGCTGGTCTTGCTTCCACAAAGGCAGCTGGGCCTATACTGGAAGAGAATTTCTGCTAAGTCATTTATATATATTCTTGACTTGTCCCTAAGAATCAGTCTGTAGGGATTGGAACAATTCAGCAGTAGAGTTTTTGCATAGCACTCATGCATATAGACACACATACACACACCCCACATATACACCATATACACATACATACCACACATAAATACATACACACCACAAACACACATACATATACACATATCACATACATACACCACACACATATCATCCTAACACACACACACACACACACACACAGATACACACATATACCACACATCATTCACACACACACCATATATACACATACCACACATATCCCCCACCCCCCACATGGCTACAGGCTTTTCCAGGACAGGAACAAGTTGGTGTGTCCAGCACTTCCCTCAGGCCATAATGAACAGATGGAACTCCTAAATGAATGCAGAAGGAATTGCACAGATATAATTAGAAATGAGAAGGAAGCGTGAGAAAAGGTGAAGGACTGGGGACAGCTCTCCTGGCTCCACAACTCACCGCCATGTCCACTTGGGACACCACTACCCTCTTCTTGCTTTGACTTCTATGTGGTTGAGAGTTATTCCTCAAACCAAATAAAATTCTGCCTTTGTTGGCTAAAAATGTTCAAATACAGACAAGTTCAGATTTCATAGTGGGCCAGTTGAGGGGCTAAACCCAATTTCATGTGCAGGATGAGAATTTGAACTCTGACCTCTGTATAGAACCACTTGCATGAGACGTTCCATCTCCTGAGTAGAATGCTACAGTTGTGAGAGCAGCCTGTTGAACTCCTGCCTGTGTACCTGTGAGGCTGGAGCCTTCTGGCCCTGCTCGACCCTCTCATCTGTCTCTAGTGTCCTAGAAGCAGCTTGTCAACCCTTTCCTCCTGCATTGTGCATATGCTGTGAGCCATTTTAAAACAAGATTGAAACAGAAGCTTGAAAACAAGGCATTCAGGGTTCCCCCTCCTTTTAAATCAGATATTTAAATACATTGTAGAAAGCAATTTGGGGGGTATTTAATTATTCACACTAATGGTTTAGTGTAATGAGATTTAAAAAAAAACCATTATGATGGGCAAAGGGCTGAGGCTTAAAATATTTTCATTTACAGATATGTTTTGCCATAATGAAACCCAATATGCAAAAATCTAAAATTAGGTAAATTGGAGGCTTTATCTGGGTTCATATTGTTTACTTTACAAAAGGGGGTGTTCTGCCGCTCAAAAGCATTTCCCCCAGTGTTCCTTTACTCAGTGCGAGGGCCGTGGTGCCTTTGGAACACAACTTCAAACATTCCCACGCTGGTCGCACACAGGTGTTCTCTGTAGAGCAAGGTTCACCTGAGGAGAGTGTTGAGCCTCCCTAGGAATGGAGCTGATGCTGAACTGTGGGAGCAGCCAATGGGGAAGAGACAAGAGCAGAGATTTTGAGTGACATCCTCGGCAGAAAGGAAGAAAGACTCAACGCGGGACTGTGAGGGCTCCTATCTGATCGAGATGTGAAGGCGCCTGTCAAATGTGCCATTATATCTCTTTAGCGTAACCTGAGTGCAGCTTAGCGATTAAAGTAGTGCAATCCAAATCAGGAGTCGTGTTTCTCTCTCTGCCTCTTCTTGCTTCCAGTTGGATACTTCTGACATGTTCACTCTGAGGACACTTTCCCACTTATAAAGCAATTATTTCTATCCCAGGGGAATGCTGTAACCCCATGTTAATGTTTTTAATAGCCTGTGAACTCTTCAGACTACCATCTAGCATTGTTACATACTCAACTTCGGAACTGATTTACAGGCAGCTGTGTGTGTGTGTGTGTGTGTGTGTGTTAGAACGTAGGTACAGAATACAGGTGCATATGGAGGCTATAGGTCAATGCTGGGCGTCTCCCACAAATGCCCCGCCCCCCTTTGAAGACAGAGTCTTTCTTAAACCTGGAGCTCACTGATTCAGAAGGGCTGGCCAGAAAGCCCCAGGAAGCCTCGGGTCTCCACTTCTATCTTGCTGGGATTGCAGATTCCCACAGCCACACTTGGCTTTTACATGGATGCTGAGGACCAAACTCAGGTCCTGTGCTTGCATGGGGAGTGCTTTACCAACTGATCCATCTCTGCAGTCCTTCATATACTTACCCTTTGTCTTCAACTTTAAAAATAAAGTAACATGGGGGAGGGGGTCATGGGGGTCTGGGAGGAGAGGCGGGGGCTGAGATCTGTATGTAACGTGAATAAATAAATAAGTAAGTAAATAAATAAATAAATAAATAAATAAGTGGGAAAAATAGTAAACACAGAACGAGAGGGAAAAGCATACCCATGGGTTGCTTGGTTTTTGTTACTGTAACAAACAGTGAGATAAATAATGGAAGCATAAAGGGATTATTATAAATCATGATTGAGAGGTTTCATATATGTGTGTACTTGGCCCCATTGCTTTAGGGTCCATGACAAGGCGGGATATCATGGCAAGAGCTTATGTTTTAATCAAGTTGCTTATGCCATGGCTGCAAAGAAGCAAGTGAGATGCAGGGAGGACAGTCCTGCAGTCCTGTTAAGGGAATACCCTCCAATGACCCAAGTTCTTCCACTAGGCTCAAGGGTCCAGCTCTTTCCAATAGTACCATGGGCCAGAGATGGAGCTGTCATCACACAGGCCTGTGGGAAACATTTAAGATCCATTTTATACCACCTCGACAGTACACAAAACTTTCCCAAGTGAAAAAACTTAAGCATCTGCTAATTGGACAGCAAATTGTCACTAATGCTGTGGAATCAGCGATTTTGTTCAAGAGAATTTGTTAACTCCCTCTCAGTACATCAGGGTCAGTTCGCATAGTTCATGCAACGATAGAAATATCCTCATTATACAGGGATGGTCAAAATGCTGAATGTGTCTCACAATCCAAACCGTGAGACCTGGAAGTGAGTTTGGATGGTTTTAGATCTATGGTCTTTAGAAGTAAATGTTAACTTTAAAATTGTAGTAGATCCGGGTCCTTGGATATCATTAGTGAAAACGTAAATGCTTTCTGTGTTTGTCCTAGTTGGCATTCTTTTTCTGTGATAAAACCCTGACCAAAAGCAGTGTGGGGAAGGGAGGGTTTGTGTCAGCCTATAGTTCCAGTCAAGGCTGGGCCATGGAGGAGTGCTGCTTACTGACTTGTTTCCCATGAGTTGCTCAGCTTGTTTTCTTATACGCCATAGGACCACTTACCCAGAGGGACCACTGCCTTCCCACATCAGTCATTAATCAAGAAAATGCCCAGCAGGCTTGCCTAGGGGTCAATCTGATGGTGACATTTTCTCAGTGGAGAGTCCCTCTTCTCAGATAACCCTGGCTTATGTCGTGTTGATTAAAAATAAAACAGAACAAAACAACTAACCAGCATGGTGTTCATCGAGGGAAGGATGGGTGTTCACCGTGCTTTAAATGGGGAGGAGTGTGCTAGGTGTGTATTCAAAGGTAAAGAAGAGAAGAACGCACAGAGTTGAAGCTAAGGCTTGATAGCTGCCACACTCTCTCCTCTTGTTATCAACAGTCTAACTCATCCATTCGTTTCTACTTTCTGAATGTAATATGGACCCAGCCTCCTGAGAGCACCTGGAGCAGCCCCGAGGACAGTCTATACACACAGCAACTCTACTTCGTGAGCTGGTGTTAGCCCGTGCGGCCTGTCTGCTTGTACACTGGTCACAACACACGATCTATACTAAATGCAAAGCAGACTGTATCTAGGCACTGTTCCAAGAGCACCAGCAGTTAGTTGGCTCTGGTAGCCTGTGGCAGTAGCTAGATCTCAGCCACTGAACCCTGCTAAGGACAGCTAATCATGTGCTTCAGAATTCCTGAGTGTGAGATGGCTTACAGGGTTTCAGCTGCAGAGAGAGCGGACATGTGCACCTCAGTTGGGGAACAGACACAAGGCTGAGTCCTGTTAGAAACCAGTGAGCCTTGAGACACAGTCCCTCATGCTTGCTGGCCCAGCCTGTTGCAGGAGCTCATCCCAGGCCAAAACAAAAGATGGGGGGCCACTGTTCCTAGCTGTGTGGACAGGGCTGGGTGGAGGCTGGGAATTGGGCCCTGAGATAGAAACAGCAAGGAAATAGTTTCCCAGTTGGTAAAATAAACCAGACAGGAGGGCTTTAAAATCTGTGACCTGCTGAACTGCCACAATAAGCAAGAAGATTTACTTCAAGGCTTCCTGGGCGTTCCATCATTTTTGGCCTCAGAACTAGTCAAAAATGGATCCTGTGTTGCTTTCTTTAATGAAGAAGGCCTTTGCCCCTTTGTGTGAGGAAGACATGAGGTAAGTAGCCGATCAAGCTGGGTGAGCGTGTCGTAGTGGGGCCATTCACAAAGGCCTGGGCTGAGGGTGCTTACCTAGCATGCACAAAGCCCTGGGTTCCATCTCCAGCCCCACGAAAATCAATGAAATAAAACAAACGAACAAACAAAAATCCCACAAAGTACAAGTTGTATTTAGGAAACTGAAGGAGACAGTGAAATGACCTGACAAATACCAGTGAGCTGCTATGCCTCCTGGGGCAGAGAGGGTATTGTGCGGAAGTCAGTTCCCACTGCTGTTTTCCTAGGGTGATGTCTTAGGGTCACTATGGCCCCAGTGAAACATCACCATTAAGGAAACTTATAAAAAAGAAAGCATTCAGCTGGGGGCTTGCTTCCAGTTTCAGAGGGTGAGTCCATGACCATCAAGACATGAAGCATGGTAGCAGCAGGTAGGCATGGCATTGGAGCATTAGCTGAGAGCTATGTCCTGATCAGCAGCTAAAAGGCAGAGAGAGAGAGATAGAGAGACAGAGACAGAGACAGAGAGACACAGAGAGAAACTGGGTCCAATCTGGGCTTTTAAAACCACAAAGGCCACCCCACTGACTCAGTGACCTACTCCTCCAACAATACACACCTTCTCCAACAAGGCCATGCCCTTTGATTCTTCCCAAACAGTTCCACTAACTGAGGACCAAGCATTCAAGCATACATAAGCCTATGGGGGGTGGGGGGAGGAGTGGGGAGCATTCTTTAGTCAAATGGCCACAAATGATGAGACAGGAAGAGGGGGCACACACACCACCACAAGCCACTGTCCCGCCTCTCATCCTACCACCCTGAACTGGCTAAATCCAGTCCAAAGCCAAGTGGGCTGGCCTCCAGAGCAGACTGAAGTGGAACAGAGTGGTGGAATGAGGCAGGAGGGGCCGGAGAAGGTCATCTGCCTGGCTTTAGAGGAAATTCATCCCCAGTAAGATGATGACAGCAGAGACCTTGCAGGACAAGGGAAAAATCTGCATTTGGGGAAATGGCCAAGACCAGCTCCATATGACTTCTTATCGTCTTTAGTATCAGTGCATAGGTAGGGTGCATCTGGTTAGATTTTGAAGTCCCTGAGGGTTGAAACCAGGCTTTCATCACTCCTTAGCCAGCACTGAGCCTGGCACAGAACGCCTTCAGTAGGCCTTCACTGACTGGTTGACTAAATGAATAAGAAAGAGAGGAGGCTATTACATTCTGGTCAATTTAATTTTCTTGTCAAATGAATTTTTATCCAAAAAAGAAAAACAATCACAGAAAACCCCTTTGATCTCCTTCCTCCATGGCTGAAAATTCTTCCTCAAGTATAACACTGGCGGTTGCAGCCCTTCAAAAAGGATTATGCTAAGCTTGAAGGAATATGTCTTTGATGGCTGTGAATGGAGCAACTCTCAGGGCTGTCAATCGAAACTGGAAGTGTGGGCAACAGGGCCCACTTGCAAGGCACTAAAGATTTTAGACACAAATAAACAAACACGCTGGAGTCGCCATAGCCAATCACCCTGGCGGTGTATGCTGCCAAGAATTCTTTTCAAGGAGAACTGTTCTATATTTTCCCCCAAGTGTAAGCACTGTGCTTAATTTAGGATTGGGGTTAGATACCAAGGAGCAGAGATTTTTAATTCTTCATAAAAAAAATTTTTTTTGTTACTGCTGTTATTTTGACTTCTTTCAATTTTACTTTTCCAATTTTCCCAAAATGATGCAAGTATCTTTATTACATTAAGTAACAAGAATTTGTTTTGTTTTGTTGTTGTTGTTTGGTTTCTTGGGGAGGGGGTGTTGTTTTTTCTAGCTCTCTTGCAAAGATCATTTAGCTCTCTCATCTGCAGGACTCAGTTAGGACATTTCATCTTTCATTCCAGAAGAAACCAGTACAATGTTCTCTGAAATCTGAATTTCATAGTAAGGTTACATTTGATAGCTCTTTAACAAACACCTTCAGACAAACCTGGCAGAATAATCTTGAAAAGCTGAGGACCACACCCACCTCCCCTGGAGTGCTGGGGATGGCTTGCCTAGAGTTTGGCCACAAGTCTGTCTCCATCAGAGAGCAGTGAGTTCCATTCCTAACAAGAGAACTGTGGCTCACATACCAGTGGGTGTCCCTGGCTAGCTAAGCTGAAGGCCTGGCAATGACCTCTGGCAATTTCATTTGGTTTAGCCCTTTTGCCCCAGTGGAAACCTGATCCTTTTGCTGTTGTTTTAACTTTTTAAAAAGATTTGTTTATTTTATGTGTATGAATATTTTGTCCATACGTGCATATATGTGCACCATGTGTTTGCCTTGTGCACTCAGAGGCCAGAAGAGGGTGTCTGAAGTTCTAGAACTGAAATTCAAATGGTTGTGAGCTATCATCTGGATGCTGGGAGCAGAATCCAGGTCCTTCACAAGAGCAGTGAGTGTTCTTAACCACGAGCCATCTCCCAAGCTCCAGAAACATGACTCTTAACACTGGTTCTGTTTGTTTCACCATCAAACACATCCATTGCCCACATGAGAATCAGTGGCCCTTCAAGACCTCAGCATCCTCTTCAGTATTCCCTTCACAGACTGTGTAATCATTTGGGCTGCTATTATTATTGAATTGGTTTTGTCACTATAGAAACACTGACCACACCCACATCCCTTTCTATGACCTGAAGATAGTCCACACTGCAAGTTCCTGTCACCTTGTGTCCCTCATGCCCCACTTCCTTCTTCGACTCTACTCCTGTTCTTTTCATCTTGCACGGCTGGCTTCCTAGTTGGCCTTTGAACCCTGTGAATGGCCTTTGTGCCTTACTCAAGAATGCCTGCCCACCTTAGTTCAGTCCTAACATTTTTAAGAAGTGGGAAATCATATTTTAATACAACCACAAAAGTTCATGCACAACATAAATGCTGAGTACTACATTCCAGAAAGTGCATTTAAACAAAACAATTAAAAATTATCAAACTGATAAGCAAAAATATCTTCTAACCTTGTTACTGAGACAGTAAATTATTTGTTTTGATAAATATTCTAATAGTGTGTGAACATGTACACATGTTTGTGCAGACTCGTGTGTGTGTGTGTGTGTGTATTTTATTAAATGGAAGAGTCATCTTTAGTTCATGTGATGCTGGGGCTTGATCTCAGGGCCTGAAAATAGAAAGCACTATACCACTGAGTTATAACACCTCAGCCTTCCTTCAACTTTGGAATCAAGTCAGGGCTTCGCTAAGTTGTCCAGGTTGGCCTTGAACTTGCAATCCTCCCACCTCAGTCTCCTGAGTGGCTATGCCTTCAGGTCTGTGCCACCAGGTGCTGTAAACAACGCTATTTATAGCTATGTTTTTCTCTCTGCTAAATAATATATTGGAGATGCTTTTCCATGTTGTTGATCTTTTATATTATAAGAAATGACTGCATAATATTCCAATTCAGCAACATTTATGACTTATTCAACAAAGGTCTTACTCATCTCTGATGGTTTGTGTTATGCCTGAATACAAGCCATTCTAAAGAACTAGCTCTAGGAGAGTTAATGGATCAAGGAGTGTCCAAAATACTGAGACTACATGACTGAAATCGCAAGTCTGATCTGCTGGGATGATTGAGAACTAAGGTTAGAGGAAAATCCAGAGAAAATGTGGCCTGTAATGAAGACGGAACAAAGCATCGTTGGTGAAGGGGGCCATACTTTACTGAGGTAAGGGTATAGGGTATTGCTTTGACAGCAAACAAAACCAAGTGTGAGGTCCATGGGGCAGTTCAGAAATCTCCTCAGCCTCCTTTGGATGGCTCTATCCTTCTCCATACAGCTCCTGTGTGTTCCACACAGGAAAGTTTTCTAAGCTGAAGAACAGGATCTTGCCAGAGGGAGAGAAGGAAGAGAAGAAAAAAAAAACATGGAAAGAGGAAAGAGAGGACTTATTGAAAGAAGTTTGTTTTTGAAGGAAAGATTGCTAACTCATAGGTTCCATTGGTGTGATATCTCTGCAGCCACCAACCTCGTGACCCTTGAAAGACAGATGTAAAGCATCTATACCAACATGTTTGTCTCCTCTGTGACTAGCCAAGTGAGGATGTTGTCCCAGTTGCTTTGGCATCACACTGAAATAGTAGCTTAGTACAAATATAGATGGCTGAGAACTTTCAGAACTGTCCATAAATAGTGTGGGGGAAGGACTTTGAGACTGTATCCAGTGATGCCATTTCAAGCACAACGCTAGGAAACCAACAGTAAGAAGCATCAACCATTGTCTCAAATAACCATGGAATGCATCTTCAGTTCTGGGCTTATGTATAGCAAGTGGAGGTGACCCTGCAGCCCAGAACAAACACAGTGTACATTCACATAGGAAGGAGAGAAGGCAAAAGAGAGACTAAGGACAGAAAAGAAAGAGAGGGGCAGAACAGACAGAAGTGAAAGGAGAGAGAAAAGACACAGCTTCATTGCGTCAGAAGCACGAGAGGAGTGGTTTGGGTACCACTGTGAGGACTTCCTGGACAAGGGGCCCTGGAAATTCTTCATCCACTTCCACTTCTGTTTCAGCAAGGGGTGTGGAGTTTCTAAACAGTCTGCATCATATCGGACCCTTCTAATTCTGCCCCCTTCTACAGGTACTTAGACTGGTCTCCCAGAAAGAACGTGGGGAGTCTTAGGCTATTTGATAGACTAATCTTTAACGAACCAACAATGTATCAACACTATATCGACAATGTATCAACACTGTAGAAACATACTTGTACAAAGTCCCGTCATGGAGAGAGCCATGTCACTTCAAGGACTAGGTTCTAACAAGATCTGCATAAAGAATCTCTGGTGTCCAGGCTTTCTGAGTGCCTGCTTCTGCATGGATCTGGGCAAGATCAAAAGCCCTGCTTACATCATTGTCACCCAGGATGGAGGGTGGTTTCAATTGACAGCAGAGACTGGCAGGAGCCTGGAAAAGTACAATAATATTCGAAGTTGCCTTCAGTCTTATTTTTATTTGGGCTAATTTGCATGACTGGTGGATGCCAAATGAAGATATTTTTCCTTCTCCTTGGAATAGCTTCATTTTAAAATATCGTTCTTTTCAAAGTGCCCAAATATTACTGTGGTGAATAACGAGCAGACGGGAAGTGGGAAGGGCGGGGCAAGTTCAAATGCTTTATGCTCAACAGAATATCTTAGCTTTCCAGATTTTCAGCCTCTGCTCATCTGAGGGCACCATGCCCTCCATTCCATGGAGATGCAGCCACCCAAGAGCCCCATCAAACTCCATCGACCTCCTACACGTAGCCTATTCGAAGGGCGTGTGGCAGCTGCCCCTCTGCAGGCTTAGCATGACTCACTCTATAAGCGAGGGAAAGCTTCCAGGCTGTGGGACTTTGCTACTTGCAACTCTGCCGGAAGCATCCATCACTCTGCAGTGAGGGAGAAAAACAACCCAATGTCTCATCGAGTCATAGACACTCTGAAAATGGAGTTGCAAGGAGGTTTGAGGTTTTTTTTTTTTTTTTTTTTTTTTATCCCTTTTGGAACAGGCAATATCAGGAAGCCACCGACAGTTAAATGTTTGACTAATTTGAGTGCACAGCTTTTTTGTTAAGAGAAAAGAGTGTATCTGTCTGTTTTCCAGAATGGTAGATGCCATATTGCAGCATTCCACTGTTATTTCCCCAGCCCTAGTGAGCTGCTGTCTCTCCCTCCTCTACCCAAAGCTGCACCACCCTCCCAGGCCCTTGTAAAATGTCAGCAGTTCTTCCAGGAAGCCTCGCCCCTGTACCAGTTCATCTCACCGCTAAACAATTTAGAGATTAATAATGTAGCAACAGGAGAGAGATTAAAAAGCCATCTGGTGAGCAAGCCCAGGCACAGCTTAAAATACCTACAGCACCAGAAAGAGATGAGCACTCAGAGAGCAAGGCTTGGGGTCAGAGCGCTCTGAACTCAGTGTCTAAACCTTGGACTTACTAGCTGTGTTCATTTGGGGTGGTCACTTAACCTCGTCCTGCGGGTCAGGGGATAATAGTCATCCCTCTCTCAGAGGACTTTAGAAATGAATTTATTGTCGTTGGAAACAGTCTAATGCAAATGGCATAAGCACATTAATCCTGCAGCAGGGATTGACCACCGTCCACCCTTGGGGAACACCACCAGCTTCCGGGCTTCTAGAGTGAGACTGACAATGTGCTGGGCAATCCCCTCACATCTGCCTATAGAGATCAGTGGATGCCAGGGTCTAGCCAAAAAGCTTCACTGTCTCTGACCCTCATTGGCTCTGGGGGTCAGAGCTCACAACATTTCAAGAGTATCTTCTTTCATTCACCAAACACTTGTGCTTTATGTACCGGGGCGTTCATCTTGGAGACAAGCCTCCTTACCCTCAAGGAGTTAGAAAATAGATAACATATTAGAGGCCTAGAGAGCACACTCCCAGTCACGTGATGGTGTTGAGAGCACTCCCCCAGTGACGTAATGGCAAAGAGAGCACCACCCCCACCCCACCCCCAGTGACGTGATGGCAGGAAGGTCCAACTGAGATGATGGCCGAGTGAAGGCCAGAGGGAAGGAGGAAATAGGCAGTGGAGACAAGTGGGGGCATGATGATACCTCCTCTTCTTGCAGCTCTGGGCCTCCAAAGTCAGCAGAGGGAAAGCGACACATGCTTTCCAAGGGGACCAGAGACTGGCTCCTGCTTAACCCAGGGCTGAGAAGTGGCCCCATTGGATACGGTACCCAGGCAGGTAGTGGCAGGATCAACTAGAATTCACCAAGAGTTCTATGGAACAGGAGGCAGCATCCAGAGAGTGACACGGCGGGGTCTGAAGAAGGGCAGAGAGAACCTGGTCACTCTTTGGAGAGGGGACATTTATCCCTCAGCAGCTCTGATGATGTGCAGAAAGCCACAGATGATGGTTGCCAAGATGAACAGCCCTGGCCACCAGAGTCCGCACGGACTCTGCCTCCTCTTGGGAAGCACCCTCTAGTGAACCCGGGGGACCCAGTGCTGCTGGCAGCTCTTAAATTCAAAGGAAGGGAATTGCTCAGTTGCTGGTGCTCCTTTCTCTTCTGACTTCGCCCAGCAAGGGTGGTTCAGAGAGTAGTGTCTTGGTTCTTGTATTTATTGGGTTTATCTTTAACCCGAGGACCTGTGAACATCCTGAAGGCACAGACCAAATTCTTAGACCCAGATTGCCCACTACGGTTTCCTTAAGGGTAAGTAATACTCACCAACGGTTCCTTTTACCATGAACCATTCATTGTCCCTGATCCCTCTGGGCACCAACTCTTTCAGTTAGTTGTTAGTTCTGCCACTCAGTGAGGTGGAACAATTTTTTTTTCCAGATGAGAAACAGGCACAGAAAGCATAGACACTTCAACTGAGGATACTTGGTAAATGGGAATTAGTCTTAGAGCAGTGTTTCTCAACCTGTGGCTCTCAACCCATTGGGGGTAGGGCTGTCACAGATAGTCTGCACACCAGATATTTACATGGTTATTCATAACAGCAGCAAAATATCAGTTATGAAGTAGCAATGAAATAATTTTATGGTTGGGGGTAACCACAGCATGAGGAACTATATTAAAGGGCTGCAGTATCAGGAAGGTGGAGAATCACTGCTTTAGAGGAACAGCTGCAGGCTGAACTTCAATTTCTGAAGCCCTGACCCCCAGGACCTAAGAATGGAACTGTACTTAGTGGCAGGGTCTTTAAAGAGGCAAGTCAGTTAGTAAAGTCATTACTGAAGCCCCTGATCTGGTGGCCAGCATCCTTACAAGAAAAATGGATATACATAGATAGATAGATAGATAGATAGATAGATAGATAGATAGATAGATAGATAGACATAGACATAGACATAGACATAGACATAGACATAGACATAGACATAGACATAGACATAGATATAGATATAGATGATACAGATACAGATACAGATACAGATACAGATACAGATACAGATACAGATACAGATACAGATACAGATACAGATACAGATACAGATACAGATACAGATACAGATACAGATACAGATACAGATATAGATGAGAGAAGATGTAATGACAGAAAAAAGTGGTCATCTGTAAACCAAAGTCCTCCTCAGAAGGAGCCATCCTGGTTCAACCTGGATTCCGGGCTTCTGCTTCAGGACTGTGAGGAGGTAAATTCATGTTGCTTTTATCTCCCAAGTCTGTGGAATTTTGCCAGCCAGCCCTAGAACATGAATTCAGACAGCAAACAAATGCTGGACAATGATAGGGAGACTGCTTTCTTTCTGAACACTCAAAAGTGTCCCAACCATGGCTCCTAGGTCGGTGTGGGGGCGGAGGGTGGGACATCTTGTTCCTCCTCATTAGCACCCTGCTCAATGAAATGTCCAGAGCTTCCTAGGGGTGGAGGGGACCCCACCAGGAGACAGACAAAGCAGTATTAGAGTTTAAAAGAAAAACAAGTGGGGGAGAAAGAAAGGCAAGCTGTTGGACCTCAAGCTTTCTGTCGAGCAGTGGACTGAGCCACATGGAACACAGGCAGCCTCAGCTTCAGAAACGAGTCAGAGAGCTCAACGTGTTAAAGACGAACGTGCCCAAGTTCAAGCCCGTATCAGAAGAGAAGAAAAGAAAAGGTTATCCCAATCTGAGACTGGACTCAAAGGCAGGCAGTCCAGGTTTCTGGGGAGAAAAAGAACATTATTTCACTAAAGAGATAATTATTCCAGGTATCCCCGAATGCTTCTAAAGGGCTCTCCCTTAGCCAGGTGATTGACTAGCCCAGCTAGATAAAATGTCCATCTCTACTCAGCCAAAGATCCCATTGTCTTGACCAGAAGGAAAGCCCTTCCCCTTAGTGAGCCTTTGATGCTATTGCAACAGTGAGAATCTAAAGGTGACTAGGAGTGCATTCCACTCTCTGCAGAATAATCATGAAAATACAGTTAGGCCTCTGAATACACAGAATCTATAACCATAGGTCAACCAGCCATGGTGGAAAAATTTTAAATGACGATTGTACTGAGCATGAACAGACTATTCTTCCTTGTCATTATCCCACAAACAATACAACAACTATGTATATCACATTCACAATATATTTAGGAATTATTAGTAAGCTACAGATAGTTCAAATATGGAGATTAGGCAATATATACCATTTTATATAAAGAACTTGAGTAGCCAAGGTGGCAAAGGTCCAGGAGTCAACCCCACGGAATGCTGAGGGATGATTGTAAATTTAAATTTTACTTTAATCAACTAATCATACAGACATAGGTGTGCCACCATGAGAAGTCAAAAGGAGAGGACTGTAAAAAGGCTGCAGAAGCAGATGTCAGAGCAAGTCGATCCAGCAGGGGTGGTCAGCAAAGGTCTCTAAGCCCAGCAGCAGGAAGAGTGTGGCATATATGTTTATGTGCATGTGCATATTTATATATGTATATACATATGTATATATGTGTATATCCACATATAGCAGGAACTTGTGGAATGGAGGGAGTGGTAAGGAAAGACAGAGAAGCAGGAAGGAAAAGAAGAAAAGATAAGCAGAAGCCAGAGGGAAGAAGAAATAAATAATAGCTGTCGTCGGCTGCATTCAGTGGACTGTGCTAGACACCTTCATTCACAGCAACTGGTATTCTACCACATAGCTGGGAGAAGAGGCAGCACTGCCCTTACCCAAGGCTAGCCTACTAGTCCAAGAAAACAGCTCTGCCATAGGTTGCCTATGTCACTGTGGCCTGGGATCACTCTGCTGTGACACAGAACAGCCCAAAGCGGTTCACTAAAAGCTTGGTATGTCCACGGAGGCTGCTGCCTCTGTCTGCATTCCATCACCCCAGTGGCTTCCCTCCATGGCTTTAAGCAAAGCTCAGGGTAGCTCCATATGTCACAGAAGGTCAGGAATGGGTGGAATGGCATGGGAGGCGCTGGAGGGTTCAGATTCCCAGGCAGAGTCTAAGATAGCAGCAGGAATTTACAGCCATGAATCAGGAGAATTGAAATACAAGCAGAGCTCTCTGTCTCTGTCTCTCTGTCTCTCTGTCTCTGTCTCTGTCTCTGTCTCTGTCTCTGTCTCTCTCTCTCTCTCTGTCACTCTCTTTGTGTCTCTCTCTCTCTCTCTGTGTCTCTCTCTCTGTCTCTCTCTCTGTCTGTCTCTGTCTCTCTGTCTGTCTCTGTCTCTGTCTCTGTCTCTGTCTCTGTCTCTGTCTCTCTCTCTCTCTCTCTCTCTCTCTCTCTCTCACACACACACACACATACACACACACAAGCACATGCACTATTTCACACTGGGTGGGGCAGAGCTTAGATCAAAAGCATTTTATCGTCACCATGTACAAGCTATTTTCCAAAGGCCTCAGCCACTCCAGTCACTCCTGTTTCCTCTACTCCGCCTGCTGGACTTGACCCACACTCCCCTCCCTCCTTTCCAAAAGAATAGGAGTAACAGCTAAATGGCTTTTGCTAACCATATCCCCCCTAAATATGACTGGTAGCTTGTTCTTTACTTAGCTCAAAATCCATTAAGAGAATTTTGTTTTTAAATCCAGTGCTCACAAAAATCTTTGTTTCTTTTCCAACGAGAAGACTTGAGCTATATGCAGTGCACTAGACTTACCCTACTAGTTTTCCTTTTCATCATAGCTAGTAGGAAGCTCACTGTGAGAAAACAGTTATATCAGTGCTGGTTATCGTTCTTAGTTATTACCATTTTTGTTTAGTCCTAATTTCCATTTATGGCTCCCTTAAATTTATTTTGCTGAGCTTTCTGGGAGGGAGAAGAGAGTTAACAAAAAGCAAGCCAGTGTTACCTGCCTCTAAGTCAACTTCACAAACTAAAATTCCAACAACCTGATGGGTATTGCAATCTCTCAGCCAGTGTAGCATAACAGAACCACAGTGCGGAGCCCATTTTGGTCCCCACCGAGAAAAACTCAAGCATTGTTTTATAGAATTTATTTATTGCTATTATAATTTTTCCCAAAAGCTTAGCAATTTCAACAATAAGCATTTCCTATTGCTACCCACAGTTTCCATGTTTATGGGATCCAGGAGCTGCTGAGCTGGGTGGCCCTTCTCAGAGGAGTCTCTGGTAGGATTACAGGCAAGATGCTGTCCAGGGCTACAGACATCTGAAGGTCCAGAGAAGTCCTGCAAGCAGGGCCTTGCTACAGGAGCTTCTCTGTAAGGCTGTCTGAGTGTCTCTTGAGAGGGGAAGGTTGTTTCCCCTTAAAAAGTGATGAGGGGGACCGGGTACAGGGTCAGTGGGGAGTGGGGTTTGGGCGGAGACACAATGAGACAGGCAGGCCATGATGCCTTTCATGACCCAGGCTAAAGAGTCACACGGCAACATTTCTGCTATCTGTTTATTAGAGGTGAGCCATCATGTACTGAGGGCAATCTAGGGTGAGGGGCAGGTTCTGCCTTCCAAAGGGAGGGACCCTGAAGCACTGGAGGAAAACATGGGAGCCAGCACTCAGAAAGTTTTCTTTCCTTTTCTTTAAAGTCCTCTGGCAGCTAGAGCACCGCTGAGTGCTCAGCATGTCTTTGCCTAGATGCAAAGTAAGATAGGAAAGAAGGAGGAGAAAGCATTTGCCAATTGGGAAATCAATTTCCCGATTGATCGACACGCATCAAGAAAGCATCTGGGACCGTATGGCTTCCCCTCATTCCAAACACAGTGGGGGCTGCGAAGGGAGCACCTGAGATTCAGAAACTGCTGGGATGTTTCTCTCAGGATTCAGGGGGCTGGGAAGTCCAAGGTCAAGGACGTCGGGGAGCAGAACACTTGCCATTTCACTGGGGCCAGTTTTAAATAAGTGGTGGTTTCTTGCTGAATGAACAAACCACCTGCGTCCCTTCAAGAGAGAATTCAGATTCACAGGGCAGTTTTTGTTGCAGTTAATCACAATTGTCAGCTTACTGAAATCTAAAATCACCTAGAGATGGGCCTCTGAACACACAGGTGAAAGAACATCTTAAGTTAATTGAGGTGGAAAGATCTGTCCACTCTGGGCAGCACAATTCCCTTGGCTAGGATCCTACACTGTATAAAAAGGAGGAAGTAAGCAGACCACAACGTTCATCTCTCTGCTCCCTGGCTGCAGAAGTAACGAGCTGCCTCAAGCTCCTACTGCCAGGCTTCCTCACCACAGTGGATTGTACCCGTGAATTGTAGAGTAAGCTATTTCTCTCTTATATTGCTTTTGTCAGGTTATTATCGATTTATCTCATTCATTATTTATTCATTTTATTTTTGTATGTGAATATTTCATTCATATATATATATGTGTGTGTGTGTGTGTGTGTGTGTGTGTGTGTGTGTGTACCAGGTATGTGCCTGGTGCCGGCAGAGGGCATTGGATTGCTTGGAACTGGAATTGTGGACACTAGTGAGTTGCCCAGTAGGTACTGGGGATTGAACCCAGGTCCTCTGGAAGAACACCCAGTGCTCTTAACTGCTGAACCATTCCTCCAGCCTCTTTTCAGAGTATTCTGGTGTTGGTTTTGACACAGAAACTTTGTGAATGCCTCAGTTACTTTTCTCTTTCTGTGACAGAATGCCTTGAAGAAAGATATATTTTGGCTCACAGTTTCAAGGGAGTCCATCACGGTGAAGGAATAGTGGCAGCAAATTCTGAGTCCATAGTTAAGGAGCAGGAAGGTCAGGAAGCCGGGACGGGGCGATCGAGTCTAAAGGTTCACCAATCGATCTACTTATTCCAGCCCATCTCTACCTCCTAAACCCTCCTGATGCTGCGACTCTTTTGTACAGTTATACAGTTCCTCATGTTGTGATGATCATCAACTCTAAAATTATCTTCATTGATGCATCATAACTACAATCCTGCTACTGTTAGCGATTGCCATGTAAATATCAGATTGCAAGATATCTGATATGTGACCCCTGTGAAAGGGTCGTTTGAAATATGGGTTGCAACTCACAGGTTGAAAACCACTATAAAAGTTCCCAGTCTTCTCAAATAGCCCTATCTGCTGGGACCAAATGTTCAGACACAAGCCTATAGGGGGCATATCAATTCAAACCACAACAGTGGGGAACACAAACACTCATACGTCACCACACCGCCACACACGCAGGAGGACATAGTTCTGAGTGGAGTGGGAATAAAAGAAAAGACAAATCCTTCCAAAAGAAGGAGAGCTTTGCTCCTGGCCGACCCTAAAGATCATCCCTTCTTGAGACAGAATTGAAGGTGAAAGCTAAGGCAGCCCCTAAGGAGTCTGAAAAAGTACTATGTTCTAGAACCTTCTGCTTAGACCCACAGGTGACTCAGAGAGTAAAGTGAGAAATTAGTGAGCCCGTTGCTGGAGAGATGGGGTTGTTGGCAGGTAGGGAGTGAGACAGGCCTTCAGATCAGTGGCAGACCCACACTGTCAGGAGAGCTGGCTCCCCTGCAGCAGGGACACTTGGCTTCTCTTTATCTAGAAAGCTCCCTTCCTTCTGTATGCCCCCTTGATGGTGCTCTCCCATGGTGAATAGCTGAGTACTAAAGGTGACTCACAAGGGAGTGGGTGTTTCTCCTTGGGAACGCCATCTTTGCTCTTGCAAAACCTCCATAAAATACTCTAATACACACCAGCTAAGTAACCAGATCTGTGAGGTGTGTAACACCCCTGTCATGTGGGAATTAACTAGCCTACAAAAACTGAGCAAGCCAGAAAGTATCTTATGGAATAAAACACATAGCTCAGAGCTTTATATATTTTTTCTTTATTGAGAAACTCAGATGCTGAAAGGAGACTAAATGTGTCCATTTGATATTATTTAAGTTCATCCTGGGCTCCCAACCCCTTGGTCACACTTCCACCACATCTACATTCTGGTCCTCAGAGGAAGTCATTGGCACTCTGGAGCTGAGTTCTCTGTGCGTGCCATTTTATAATCACCCAAGGATTCCATTTTTTACCTACAGATGAGGAGCCTAGGGCAACAGACTAAGGAGTATTTCTGAGGTGGCCGCCACTGCAGTGGGAGCATGCTTCTTGGCTGCCACATCATACTGGTCCAGAGTTACTGCCTGGTGCAATGTATCCTCCACCCTTGCAGGAACCCAAGGTGTGGGGCTTCCCATCTGGCTGCAAACACTCTGTAGGGGAAGTCTGAGATGGATGAGGAGGGCTGCTGCTGCCATGCTAATAGATTATCTCAACAGCTCATCTCTGAGGAGAACAGAAGGCCATGAGGTGAGATCTGAGGAGTGAGCCCTGTACAGTGGGACAGGAAGAAGAGATGACAATGGGGAAGCCATTACAGTATTCCCGTCAGAGGTGACAAAATTCAGACTGGGGTTGTGGAGACAGAGTAGAGACTTATGGGAAGGCCTGTGACACTGACAGAACTTGCAGAGGCCATGTTGATGAGAGGCAAGGATTCTAGATGCCTCCTGGGTTCTGACCCAGCTACCAGAAGAGGATGAAAAGAAGCAGAGGAGGAAGAAGGAGATGAGGGCTGCAAATCCCGATGGGTGCTGTAACCATCACCATGGAGACCGGAATCAGATGGGGACCGCAGTTTAGGACGTGGGATGAACACACCAGTGGAGCTCATGCAAGCAGAGGCCCCACTCTGCCAGACACTGACACTCCCTACAGGTTGGGTAGAAAGAGCCAGCCATGTTTACAGCAAGCTTGCTCTCAGTTTGAGATTTTACTGACTAAGTCTAGAAGGTCACAGAATGGAGGGACAGGAAACTTGGGAGACTCGAGATGACGTTTGAAAAAGTTAGGGTGAATGCTAGATGACTTTTGAAATCTGCTCATATGTTCCAGATTCTTCGGATAACCAACACAATATGATTTGTCCTGTCTGTGACCCAAGAAAGAAAAGTGTCCTTCCTGATGTTGTGGTGTTGGCGAGTGTTTCATGACCAAAGCCAGATGGCTCTACAAACAACATTGTCCAAAGGGGTGTGAAGCAGGCTTCCAGCTGAAACCAGCCAGGTGGCTTCCTCCGACTGGATTGCGGCAGGGAACACTTGCAAGGCTTGCCCTGGCTTGGCTCCCATTGTTAGCTTGGTGCCAGGTCCTAGGAATGTGCTTCTTAAAGTCAAAGGGGCTTCTCTTTTCTTTTAACAGTCTCCCCCAGCTGATGTCTCTGTGAGCAGACACGTGCTCTGAGCTCTGCCGTGGTTTTATTTTAGATTTTATGCATTCCTAACCCTCCTTTCTGTCCCCGCGTCTCTTCAGTCACAGGTGCTATAAGTGACAAGAAATGTTTGAATCCATCCCAGCATACTCTGCAGGTCATTTCCTCGAGTGAGTACTGAACTGGTTTTGTAAGCACTCCAATTACTGGGAGAGCCCCACGTGCCCTGGGGCATATGGGCCAGCTGAGAGTCCAGTCCCTGTCCACACTGCAGGGTACATGACAAGTCAGAATGGAAGGAACGTCCCTGCCTGTGCTCCTTCGGTGTGGGGCAAGGGAGGGGAGCAAGACCTTATCTCAACTCTGCTGACAGCCCCAGGGCTTGGCTTTCTTTTTTTAAAAGCTGCCTCTGTTCGAGCACGTGCACTCCCATTCCCAATGAGTTTTCAAACCCTTGGCATTTGCTTTAAAGGTAAGTCTGCTTTGAAGACTGGTGGGAATCTCAATCACGTTCCTATTCACAGTCAAGAAGGGAGTGGGAGCTAAAAATACCAGCGTTTCGGATTTCTTTCTCTCTTCTGAAGCACTGGAGAGAATCTCACCAGGTTCTCTAAGGGAGTCGGGGAGAATGTCTGACTCCCCTGCACCCACGCTGACACCCCATGGCAGTGCCATCAGCCCGTTCCAAATGCCCACAGACCTCTCAACAGGGCGCTCGCTATAAGACGCCAAGGCCATTTTTCTAAGCATGGAAAATGAAGACTCCTAAATACATTACATATTTAACAAGCAAGACAATTTGGCTTTGGAAAAAAAGTCTCAGAGCCACCAGGACGTTCAGACTATTAAAAGCCAAATGAGCTGACTAGTATCATCCAGTCTGTGTGGAGCCTTGACACCAAGCAGTTCTCAAGTTATTAGCATGGCGTTGTGGCTCGAGAGCACCGGCGTATGCTCAGACCCATGCTCATTAGTGATTGGCTCATTCTGCCCGTGCCTGGGCTCGGTTGATGAGGCAGGCAGGTGGATATGGCATGGTGAGGTATTTTACCTTAAAAGCCACTGGGAGCATAGATCCTGATTTACAATTGATGACTTCTGGGTGAATCAAGTCTTTTCCAAATCAAGAAATGTTCCTTTAAACCCGGAAAAAAAAAAAAGAAAGAAAGAAAGAAAAGAAAAAATCTGAAATCTGTCAGCTTTTTTTTTTTCTCTTAAAACCAGATCTGTCTTTTGGAATCAGATTTAAATTAAGGCCAGATGACATACTCTGCCAACATCTCATTAAAACAGAGATACCTTAAGAAGGCCAGAAGTGTGGACGTTGAGGCTGTGTGCAAACTGACCTCCCATCCCTGGCCTTTTCTCTGTCCAGGCAAAGGCAGCTAACTGGTAAAGCCTTATCTTTCTTATCCATTAGGGTCAGGTTGCCCCTTGGCAACGTGGGCTGGCATTCTGATTAACAGGCTGGCTGGCCATCCATGGCCAAGGTAAGAGCCATTTGGTAGGACCATATCGAAAGTAATTATTAAAGTTAATTAGCAGGAAGCTTAATTAACTTACTAGCCACCCAGCAGTGGAGGAACTGTTAAAAGGTCACCTCAGGACCAGTCCTCCCTCTGCTATCTTATTTCAGTTCAAAGACAAAGTAAGAGAAATATTTACCAAGTAAAACTGAACAAAAAGAAAAATTGCTGAAGATCGTAGGCACCATGGTAACACTCGGTTTCAAGAGCCTCAGTGCCTCCAGAAGACAAGCGATAATGATAACAATTTCTGGAAAATTGTATTAGATAATGCTTGCCACCAAGGCTTAAGCGACTCAGCCATTGTTCCCTTGAGTTAAACTTATTTATTCCTTTCATTTGAAATCCCGGGGGGATAAACTCATCCAGAGGAAAACAAGTGGCTTTTTGGGATAAATTGCCTAAGACTTTTTGCCAGTGCAGCAGACATGACAGCTGGTGACAAAAGGAAGTGATGATATTAGTGGGTGTCACCTGCTCTTCCTGACTCCCCATGCCCACCCGGACCTGTCTCAAAGTTCCTCTTGATGGCCCCGTGTCTGTTGATATTGGGTAGATGCATCCAAATCCACAGAGGCCGTGGCAGAAAGAGTGAGGTCTGTGACGTGACCTATAGAGATTTGATGTCCAGCTCTGACAGTTGCTGGCCACGTGACTTGAACAGGTGCCTTGGCTACTCTGGGCTTCAGAGTCTGTGTCTTAGGAAATAAAGACAGTAAGTCTTGAGCTATCTATAAGTTTCCAGCATGAAGCCAGGGCCCTGTAAGTCATATCATCTTTGGAAATGGGCTGTTGACATGACAGAGAGCAAGCAGGCTGCTTCCATGCTACTCTCTTAGTGTATACTCGTCTATAAAGCCCTTCTTGTGTGCCAAGACCCTGGATCACTCTGACATAATGAGCCTTTGGAGGCAGCTACTGGTAACTCTGTTGGCCTCCTGCACTCTGCCCAAGTCTGACTCCATCACAGCCGTCCTTAGATTGCTGCCAGTGGTGATTCTCAAACTCTTTGGTTCTGGAACCCTCTCACAGTCTTATGGATGGACTGATGGGCCTATATTAGTGTTCTATTTCTGTTGAAGCAAATAACTGCAAACCCAGTAGTATGTCACAGTGCAAGACAGCCTTGACTATCTTGGTAGCCAGAAATACAAAATGGGTCCCACTGGACTCAAGTGAAGGAGCCAGCATGGCCGGTTCTAACAGGAGTCTGGTTGCTTGCTTCATTCAGCATTTCGGGGCCACCTGCACTGCTTGGCTTGCAATCTCGTCCTCCAGTCATTGTGGCTTCTAGTTCTAGCCTCATATCTACTCACTCTCTTGTCTCTCTGTGCTCCTTTGTAAGGAACAAGATCCCATCTGATGAAACCAGGATTATCACCTCTTTAAGTACCTTACCTCAACCATGTCTATGATGCTTCCAGAGGTTCAGGTGTGAACAGCTTTAGAGAGCCGGTCTCTGCTTCCTGACCCATCAGGATGTAACACTCCTGCTGCTACAGAGCCATTCAGCAAAGGCTCCACTGCCATGATGGGCTGTGATCTCTGAAACCATGAACCCAAAGCAATCCTTCCTCCCTTACATTGTGTCTGTCAGTAGTGAGAGAAGGAACTGATAGAGCTACAGTGTATAACAAGTTATGAAATCACACCTAGGAACTCTTCACTGATATAGTGAATTATATTGGTTGGCCTTGAATAGCCCTCCCCTGCATGTGAATTTATAATGCCATCAGACTGCTCACTTGGAACATATTGGCTCATTAAATTAGGCAGACCAATCCTGTATCTGCACCTTTCGTGAGATAATAAAATATGCTAATTAATGTCATCACAAGCTTATCTGAAAAGCCTTACACCTTGAGAAACAGCTAGTAAATTTTCAAAAGTTTTAATAGTCGCTAGATTTCACAAGAGGTGCCTTTAGCAACAAACCTTGCTCGTTGCTTCCCCCAAAGGGATTGCTTCGTCTTTCTCCGGGAAAATGTCTTCTAAATACTTGAATCCCAGGGTGGCCCTCAATTGTCTCATATAAAGACGATACTGTGGCAGGGAGTAGCTAGTTCTGATGGTCATTCAAACACTCACACAAGTGTTATATCCCAAGGCAATCACCATAATTTGGCCTACCGTATCCGGGTTTTATCATGCATCTCATTTTGTTGAACAATATTAAAAAACATTAGGAAAGATAGTGCTACTTAGTTTTGCTCCGTCGAGAACATTCATGCGTGGAAATGATTTGGGTTTACGGTGTTTCTGTGTTTGGATTATGGTGAGCATGTGGCGGTGAAGAACGGGATGACCTCAGAAGCATTGGCTACCCACACCTTGGCTGGTAAGGGAACCCTCCCTGCAAGTGCCTTTGCACCATCTTGGCAAACACCAGTGTGGCAAGAACCCTCTGAAACTGGCAGCTAGGACCTTAAAACCCTCCCATGTAAAAGGCTAAATACTTTTCTGAATAACTTCATAATTTTGTTGTGAGAATCAAACTTTGATAACGTGTGTGACAGTGATTTTATGTGTATTGAGGATCAAGGACAGCATCAGAGATCTTCCTCAATTGCCTTCCACTTCATTGTTTTAGCATGGTCTCTGGCCCAGTCCTCTCCACATCTCGGCATAGTCAGGCTTAGCCACGCCAAAAGCTTATACTTTCTCATCATTAGTCAGCTGTACTTTCCAAGAATCTGGGGACATATTAAATTTTTAAATAAGACTCTAAACTATTCAATAACGATGGGATTTTTATGTGATTTTTAAAGTCCTGTTGACTAACCTGTAAAAATAGTACCTATCTTTCTTTCCAAATTCTCCACATTATTTTATATCAGTATTTATATCTAGTCAAATAGACAAGCCCTTGAAAGAACTTAAAACTTAGAAGGCCATTTGACTACTGTGTTCCAATGACAATGATGGTTCCTGTTGGCAATTGTTGGGTCTGGGCACCATTAGGTCAGTCTTTTTTTCCCAGTGCAATGGCAACTCCAGCTAGAGGACTTGGAACCTGAGATAACTGGAGGCAGAATATATACAGGGTCTTCCCATGGCTACTTCTTAAAGAGGACTAATCTACACAATGAAATCCATCTCACAGACATTCCCAGAGTCACTACGAGTCTCCTGCCAGCAGGCTTCGCTAACTCTGATTACTAAGCAGGAGAAAAAAGTAGAGCATTAAGTAGAGAAGACCAGTGTGGTTTCTAAAAATAAACACCAATTAACTATGCTTTTAAAAAAGACAAAAGTTTTAGCTCCTTGTTTTTCTTCTCATTGTTAATTTATTGTGTTACTGTATATTGTTAATAAACCCTCTTCACCGGTGTTAATGAGTTGACAATTTATAAAACTCCTTCAGATAGGTTATCTCAATAAATCCAGTTGCAATACTCATTTTAGAAATTAACTTTAAAAAAGAGAGAGAGAAAACAAGAAAACTGGGATGTCAGAAGAGCTAAGTGACTCATCCAATTGCCCTCCATTAGTTTTCTTTTGCTGTGTAACAAATGGCCACAGACACAGCGACTTAAGCAACACATATTTATTATACCCCATGTGCACAGGTCAGGAGTCCAGATACAAGCTGGCTGAGCCCTCTGTGCTGAAATTAAGGTCCTGGCAGAAGCTGCAGTCTCATGTCAGGCTTGGAGCTCTTCTCCAAACCCATGTAGTTGCAAAATTCAGCTCCTTGCAGTTGTCCCTTAGAGCCTGAACTGCCAGGCTTCTTGCCGTTGACAAGCTGGGTCAGCCCCAGCTCCCAGATGTCTTCCCTGGGTCCTAGGCACTTGACCACATGGCCGCCTACTACTGAGGCAGCAAAGGACCCTCCCTCCAGCTGGTGATGATCCTGTCTTTTTCTGTACTGAATGTGACAGTAGCGACCATCCTAGGGTCCACCAGTCTGCTTTTGGTTGCAGCGCCAGCATAAAGGAAAAGGTTGATTTTGGCTCAGAGTCTCAGAAGTTTCTACCCACTGTCACCTGCCCCTCATCTCCTTGGGCTTGTGGAGAGAGAGGTAGCACCATGCTGGAAGCATGTGGTCAGTCAAAGTGACTCATGGGAAAAGATCAATCATGGAAGCTGGAAAGCAGAAGAGAGGAGATGGTCCAGGATCCCATATCCCATTGGGCCAATGATCTCAATATCCCCCCCAAGAGCTCACTCCCCCTGTCCCCACTTTCCTTCCCCTAGGTCACACCTATTATGGGGTCAGTCACCTCCTAACAGTGTCACAGGCTGGCAACTAAGCCTTCAGCATATGTCCCTTTATGGGCATTTAAGAGCCAAATCCTTAGCTTAGCAGCTTTTCCATTTAACATAAATTAATTCTGGAAGCCACTGTCCATCATGTCAATGTGCCCCAAAGATTCTCAGAAGGAGAGCACTTGGTGTTTGAACCAAGGGATGGTAAACTTAGGGGCCTTCTAGAACACAGTCCTCCACAGATAGCCATTTGTGACAGTCATATTTCAGACCCAGATGAGTCAGTAGCTTTCCTTATGAACTTGAGTGATGGGCCATCAAAGGCCTGAGCACCAACGCATCCCACCAAGTCATATCCATCTCCCTTTCAGCACTGCTGAAAATCCTTTGCCTACCAAAGGCACAGATGCAGTGTATTCAGAAGGATGTGTGTTGAATCCTGGACAAGAACCAGCCCCATCTAAAGTGGTCACAAGTGCATCCTGGGGACAGGAATTCATGTCAGTGATGGGAACTCTCCCTCCGTGACCAATAGCACTCACTGGCTGTGTTCATATTTATGGCAGGCATGCTGGCTTGCATTGGCCAGCTTCCTTTGTGGAACCATTGCCCTTCCCACAGACTTCTTTTCACAGCCTTCCCACCGACCCTGAGCAGAACACACAGGGTCTCCAGCCCCCAAGCCCTGATTCCCACTCTCTGTTCGATTTGTTTCCATGGCTAACAATTCTTGGTCATCTTATGACATGGCCCCTGTCTCCTGGGATTGTCCTGTGGTGGTCACCATTAGCTGCCTGAACTGATTTCACGCCTCTACCATATTGTGGTTTGGCCACATGGCTCAGCCCTCTCTGATGGAGACAAACTGATAGGGGCTTCTTGTCCATCCCGAAAATCCTCTCACATTTGCTCCTCTGCTCTTTCCTCTTGATCTGTCTAGCTGTGGACAAGGAGAGGACTTTGGGAGTGATGAACAAATCACATAAAGAAGGAACCTGGGAATAGGGGGCAGGGCAATCTCTTTCTTCAACCCTAGTCCTGTCCCTAAACCTGAGAAAGCCACCAGAGAGAGAGGCACGGTAGTCTACAATGTGGTGTCTAGGAACTGGCTACTTCCATCTACTTGGTACATCTAATTTCACTTCTGCTTTCTGACTAGGTTAAGTGCTTACCGCAGAGAATGAAGCTGGTCAGAGGCTGAATAAGTCAAGAAGTGCCTGGGTATCCCACCATATCTAATCATTTTCTTCTTGACCATGGAGAGACCCACCATAGCAAACACTGGGCACTCTGACGACTTGGCTGTTGGCACCAGATGTTACAGGTTTTGGTCATAGATAACCTTGATATGACATTGAACTTCTTGGTCAGTTTAATCACTAGTAAATTCATTTTCTTACTTAGGGGCTGGCCACGAGACATGAATGAATTGTTCCTGGCCAATTGCCAGCCAAACACAATGGTTTCAACATAGAATCTTTTAATTTATAACAATGTGACAGTAGATTCATAATATAAATCATGAAACATAGTTACTCTACTGCCTAACAAAAGACAAATACACACACACAAGCACATATATCTACACACATACACCTACACATACACACAAGTGGAACTACACACTTAGATGTTGGTAACAGACAGGAAGAGAAACTCATGAGTTAAGAGACACATGCGGAACCCTAAGTGGTAAAGCAAGCTTCAGATCCAGGTACTCTTTCCCTCTCTCAACAGACATCCCATCTACAGATGTCCCCACTCCATGGTTTCCCTACCACTGAACCATCTGCCTCCTCCATCAAGAGGAGGAACAGAATCACTGTTAGGCCATATGGCACCTTTCTATGAGTTAGAACAAGGTATTCCTTCATCAAAACATTTTGATGCTATCTGCCAAAAACAATTGCTAGCTGATAAATACACGTACACAACTTCTACATCTTTAATCTACCCGGTGGGTAGAATAGGTGGTTTGATGTTCAATCTCTACTGTTCTTTCAGGCAAACCCTGGGGAAGGATAACCAATTGTTTTGTGGGGTCTAATTTAGTTTTTAGTATGATTGGTTAGTACTGTTGACTCCTGAGCCCAGGAGACTTGCTATTTTATAGTTGGATGGTTCTATATCCTTATTGTCATCAAAGGTTGCTTTTAGGTGACTCGGCACCTAGAGGGGTGGCCACCGCTTCCCTGCCTTCCATACCTTTGTGGGCACTGAGAACCCAGAAGCAGCTAATCGCACTGTGTGGGTCACCCCATTTCTCTCCAGGGTATGACAATCCTGGGAGATGACAGACCTCAGGCAAGTATGAGGGAAACCTAGCAGAGCCGTTGGCAGAAATGAGTGAAGCAGACATTGCCAGGCCATCCCATAATGTTCTCTCCTGATCTGGAGGTCACACCATTGCTCTTGTTGTCCTGAACACTGCAAAGGAAAATGAAAGGAACCAGGGATGCTGGAGCACCCTCGATAGGACTCACAGGCATGTTCTCCGAGATGCGCCTGAAGCAGGGTGTGAGGACCAAGAAGTAGCGCATGCAGAAAGCCAGCATGGCATCCACCACAGCTACCAACGTCAGTAACTAGCCGGGCTTCTAATTTTCATTCCTGGAGTATGGTTCTTTTTCTGCATTCAAATGGAATAACGTTCAAGCAAAAGGAATCATTCGAGCTAATGCTAAGTCATTTGGAAGGAGCCTTTCAGCCTCTGAAACCTGGAAAATCACCAGCCATCAACCGTTAATTCATCTCTAAGAACTTCTGCTTCCTCATCTACATTGGGTAAAGCAGTAGGAGTGACTCCACAGGGTTGTTGTAAGAAAAAGGAAAAAAAAGACAACCCCCCCCCCAAAAAATGATATAGAGCATCTGTCTAGGTGGTCTGGCATTTAATGCCCATATCATCATCATCATCAACAACAACAACATCCTCCAATATTAATATTAGACCTAACTTTTCCCAGAGTGACTTGATCGTACTCCCTAGTCTTGGACCATGTACCACTCAGCATTTAGAGCTGCAAAGAAATGCTGCAGGAATGCAAAGCCTCAACAAAGAATTAATTCTGCAAGTGGCATAAATTTGTGTGCACAATCATGCTGCTGGCCTCACCTGTGCCCTCCAGTCCTCCTGGTATGGATCGTGGCAGCAATTTTAACAGAGCCCAGTCTCCTGAGCCTAAGAGATAAGGAGGAGTAAGCACCCGATGACAGGAGGTGCAATGAGCTGAATCCTCTTAAGTTGCATGTGTCACTTTGGACCCTGGTCTAGCTGCTCCTGCTGCATGCTCCTGCACTCCTGCTATTTGACCTAGATGCAGACATGGGCCTACAGAAGAGAACCAAGGAAACTGAGTCCAGCCAGGGAGAGATGAGCCTGAATGTGAATTGATCTGTATTCCTACTTCTTTTGTGTCTTTTCCTCTAGAAAAACCTCAGCAAACCCAGATGATATACACTGGAACGGTTTTTGAATTGATTTTTAATTTCATAATGGTACAAGTGTAGTTACAAGAGGCTACTTGTTCAGATAGAACATTTTTGTTTGTTTGGATGTGGGGTTTCATTCCAAGCGCCGAGGATGGGACCTGGCACCCGGTGCACACAGACAACTTAAAATCAAAACCTGGACTGAATCTGGGATGTCTCTGAAGAAGCTTTCTCATGCTCTTCCCTACAACCCTGGCTCTCAATGCCACATCCATATTTTACCCTGAATCTGTGACAAAGATACAAAATGTCACCTGAAACTTGTTGGCTCAGATTTATGACTGTTGATATGTCATCAACTGCAGAGTTTTACTGGGCATACCTGTGGACCATGCGACCAGAGAGAAGATCTGGTAAGATAATAGGAAGTTCAGAACCCTGATAAAATTCATAATTGAGAAGAGCAGGAGTTCGAAATAGCTCCCAACCAGATTCCTGTCCTGGAGCAAGTGACCACAACATCCCACTAAGAGGACCATGACAACTGGTTACCTAGCATAGAACCTAGAGTTCTCCATGCTGATGCGGTATCTAGATGGACCCCTGAGTGCTTAATCTCTTCCTGGGCTTCCCTTCCTGCAAAAGGTATTTAATCTCTAGTTCACCCTGAGTAAGTCGTATTCATCCTCATCTGCCATGAATAAAGCAGTTTGGACAAGCAAGGACTATCTCCTTCATCAAGAACCACCGGGGGATAGGCCTTCATCCTAGAGAGCCCGCCTAAGTCTCAGCCAAATGGCCTCTCTACTCCTGGCACTCACTCAGAGCTAAGTCAGATTCCCCACTTTGGCTCCTGGCTCATCACAGGCCCTTCCCACCCCCCACCCCCCACCCCCGCACCTACCCCCTGTCCCACATTTCCAACTCCTCTAGGTCCCCAACAGTATCTGTGTAACAGGAGTTTGAGAACCACAGCCTCTGTCCTAGCCCCCCGCTTCCTATTTCTCACTTGGAGAAACATGGGCCAGGACCCTATCTTAGACTGTATTTCACTTCCCCTGAGCAGCGTTCTGACATCCTAGTGGTGTGGTAGAAACACAGACCCACACACGGCTTTTAATGTTCTACCACCGTTCCCTAGCATGTAAGTATCAAGTCAGGATAACTTTGGCTTGCATTGGGTTCAACTTTCAAAATGGCTGTTTGACTTCTGCCTTGTGTTCCATTAAAAAAAATAAACATATTGAATAAGTTTGGGTTTGGGAAGAATGTCTAACAATTTCTCAAATGGTCTAAACTTACATTTACCATTTGGCACTATTTGTTCATGCAGAGCAGCATTCTTGGCAGTTTTTATTATGACATCAAAATATGATCAATTCATGCAGTGCATGCCTTTAGTCCCAGTACTTGGGAGGCAGAGGCAGGCAGATTGAGTTCGAGGCCAGCCTGGTCTACAGAGTGAGTTCCAGGAGAGCCAGGGCTACACAGAGAAACCCTGTCTCAAAAACAAACAAACAAACAAACAAACAAACAGGCAAATAAAAATATGATCAATTTGGGAATGTGTTGAAAATTGTCTTTATTCCACAGTGACAGTATTCAGAAAAGATTAATTCTTGTGTAAAAATAAATATGTGCATTCATCTCTGGTGTGAAAATTTACTTCAATCTTTAATAAAGTTATGTATACTGAATAATTGTGTTTGTGTGTATACGTGCACACATGTGCACACTTGTGCACATGCATAAATAGGAGATGGTGAGCACTCGTGTGCATGTGTCTAGAGGCCAGAGGCCAGCCTCAGCTGTGGTTACTCAGGTGCCTTTCCCATTGTTTCCTTACCTGTTAGAACTCACTGAATAGACTAGATTGACTGGCTAGTGAGTCCCAAGCGTCTGTCTGTCTGTCTCTTCCTCCCCAGGGCTGTGATTACTCATATGGGTCACCACATCCCATTTCTTCCATGGGTTCTGAGGATTGAATGCAGGTCCTCTGGCTTGCAAGGTGAGCATGTTGCCAGCTCAGCTCTCTCTCCAGGCTCCCCAAAGAATTGTTTTAAAATCCATTTCTTTGTGATGTATTATAGGCAAATGCATAATTTATGTGCCTACCCTATATATCTATGTACCTTGGATCATATAAAAAAATGTTCAGGCACAAAGTTGGTCATGAGTGGAGATGTCTGTGAAGCTCTGGTTAGCAGATGCAATTGGGTCTAAACTCAAGGCATAGATGGGAAATTTTGCTGTTGAAAAGACAGGGCTGAGCCAAGAGGATGTCCTGGCTGATGCTAAGAAGGGGGTGACTCTCTGTGAGGAGGTGGGATTGGCAAGGCACCATCTGCTGTCTGCTAGCCAATAGCAGTCAAACTGATGGCAGACATCCCCCAAACTTGTTGATTGGCCTTTAAGACATGGGAGGAGCTTCTTTTGTTCTGGCCTCTGAAGTGGGCAGCAGAGGAAGGCTCTGCCATGGTTCCAGAATAAGTAACAGTGCCAGGGGCTGCTCCTTGGGCCACCTCCTATGCTGCCTGCTACAGCCTAATGCGGTACAACTTTTATTATTATTATTATTATTATTATATTTTTATTTTGTGTATCCATAAAAGATATAACATATCAGTATATTTTCTTCTAAGCTATATATCCAAATCATATCAATAAAAACAGATGGAGAAAGTAAAGTTATTGTAAGATTAAATCAAAACACACTAATTTTATTAAAAATTATGTTTTCATGTTAAAAGTATTAGAATAAACAGAGATTTCCTATACAACATACTAGGTATGTTTATTTCATGGCAGGACAAATATCCTGATAGGGCATTTTATACACACAAACACACACACACACACAAACACAGAAACATGCACACACACACACCAAAGCAATACTTCTCATGGAAACATACAACCTCTATTCACAGTGTATTTGAGAGACTTAATGGGAAAGTTAATTTGCAAAATGTAGAACACGTATTTGTATCTTTAAGGAATCTGGCACATGGGCTGTATTAATCTTCAATGAATGGCAAACTGGATTAACTTTTTAAAAGACATTTTTATTGTCTTTTTTGTTTATGTTTTTCTTGTTTGTTTGTTTGTTTGTTTGTTTGTTTCAAGACAGGTTTCTCTGTGTAGCCCTGGCTGTCCCGGAACTCACTTTGTAGATCAGGCTGGCCTTGATCTCAGAAATCCGCCTGCCTGTGACTCAGTATGGGGACACGCTAGGAAACTCCAGTCATTTGCTTTTGCAGACTTTTGCTTCTCTGTCTTTTGTCTTGATTAGCCTTTTGCTTTTGCCGCCTCCTTTGGTAGTTTGCCCTTGAGGTTAATATTAAAAGGGTGGTGTGAAGAGTTCCACAAAGCTGTCAAGGAGAAGAGAAGGAAAGGATGCTTCAGCACAGGCGTGTTCCATAATGGAGTCCGTGGGAGTTGGATAGTAGGCTACTGAAGCAGAGATGTGCGGCTTAATGGCACTGAAGAGAAGCTGGGGGTGGGTGCTGGAGTGATGGAAATGAGAATGGAGCTGCACAAGAGCATCAGGAGAGAGAAGGAAGAGGGAGGTTGCTAGGCAACTTCTCGGGGCAGAGGAGAGAAGTCTTGAGGGAGGAGGTACTTTCAAGGGTGCCACTTTTTGCAGTGGGTGGCTACGTGTGGTGGAACAAACAGACCCAAGAGAGGTTGGTCACACCTAGCTGGCAGCCTAGAGCCACATCTCACAATAACAAACAGTCAGGAGGAGGCCAGGGTACAGAGACCCAGGAGTGCGGCAAATGGTCTGAGCAGCAGCTGGGATGCAAAAGGAAAAAAGCAAAACTGTTTATTCTACAACTTATACCACAGAGAACATAGCGGTCCAGCTGGTGGAGGCGAGGAAATGTAGTGAAAACACATTCACTAAGTGCAAAGTAGGTACCGTGGACTGGGGCACCTCATGGGAGGGACAAAAATCACAGGATGCTTACTCGTACTCAGCCCCTCATCTAGCCTTGTCATGGGGAAAGCCCCGAGGATATGTGAACTGCTGGGTGGCCTTAGTTGTAGAGTCTAAAACAATGCCTTGTAGGTAAGATTTGACCAGACTGCATGGCAGGGCTTCTGTCTCTGTACCATGAGCTGTGGGCTCAGGGACAATGTTGACCTTGTGGAATGCAGGTGATAATGGTACCTACGTCAGCGGGGTTGCTATGAGAACTAAATGAGTTGACAATTACAAGGTGCTGAACATAATGTCTAGCAAATGATAAGGTTCGTTCAGTAATTTCTAAAGAGGAGCTGAGAGATGGGGCTCAGGGCCCAGTCCTGAGTGAGACCTAAGGGGCGTTCCATCCACATCCACTTTATAAATGCCAACTGCAGCCAGAAGGGGCCCCGAGGCGGGGAGCAACTATTTACCAACTCTGTCACTAACAGGTTCTCTGCTCATCCTAACAGATAGTGTATACCACAGAGAGACGTCTTCTCTGGGGGAGAAGCCATGTCTTGCAAGTTGAGACATGCGGGTCAAAATAGAAGGGTATCTAAAAAAAAAAAATAATACAGCTGTCAGTTTCTCCTGCCTCTGTTCTGGTCCTCCTTGGCTGTCACTGGAATGTGAAAGAGTGGGGGTATCTCATGGTCCAGACTCTACCCAGCTCACATGTCTGCTCAGTCCCTTTCCCCTGCTTCCCAGTCTATGAACACTCAAGATGGCCTCTTTGTCTCCCTAGAATTGTCCCCATGACCCGCAATGTAAAAATGGGAAGTTCCGAGTTTACAACCATCTTGACCAGACAAATGTGTTGCTGGTTTAAAAACAAAACAAAACAAAAACAAAAACATGAATTTAGACCTGCAGAGAGACTGTAGTGCCTCGGCTCTGCCCACTTGTAAGGTGCTAACATCTAAATGAAGTACATCCTTAAAGGCCCATGTGCTAAAAGGCTTGGCCTCCTGCCTGTTACATCAACAGGAGTTGATTTAATCTTGAGAAAATATGGCCTATTGAAGGAAATGAGGTCAATGGGGGTGTGCCTTTGAAGGGCCCTGGATGTTGCCCCTGCCCTAACCTCTCTACTTCCCAGCTGTCATGCTGCAGGTGGCCCCTTTTACCACATGCTCTAACCCTCATGTGCTGGCTCACCACGTGTCCCAAAATGAGGACTAAAGTCTCCAGAACCGTGAGCCAAGGTAAACCTTTCTTCTTTTTAAACTCGTTTACTTTGAGTATTTGTTATAGCAACAGAAAGTTGACTAACATACAGTGAGACTACTGACATTTAGCCAATTGACACTTATAGAGACAGTTCCAGCTATACAATGTATAGGCATTTATGTCATATACAGTCTACTGAGAAAGAGACAGGAGGACAATACTGTCACAGAACAAGTGGGGAAACCCTGAAATGCATTTCCTTTATGATGAGAGCCGCCTTGCCAGTCCCATATCTGCTCCCAGAGGCTCCATCAGACCACTGAGCACTACACAGAAGAGGAAGGCATATCGTTAAGGTTCCCCTTTCAACCTTAGGATTTGGCTAGAAGAGAAGGTTATTATATTTGGAAAGCCTCGACTCTCAACCCCAGTGGAGCCTTTCTGGTCATTCAGATAAAGTCAGATTCTAATTTCTCATGCTTGATTCCACCTGAGAGCATCTGACTGGGACAGGCAGAGAGTGTCCTGAAAGTGCCTCCTTCCTGTGACAAGCCATCATCTTTGTGTCTAGGTACTGGGGAATCTTTGGGAGGGAGTAAAACATCACCACCACTCCCTAGGTGTGTACTCTTTAGGCCTCATGTGGCTGGTCGGCTATCCCCATCCGCCTCCATCTGTTGTGCTGGCCCTATGCCTACTTGCAAGTACATTGGACCCTTGACCTTAGGCACACTTCCAGGGCCCCATGGGCTTAGATGGCCAGTCTGAGTCATGCTGGAGGTGCCATCTGTCCTGCAGGAAGACTGTCCCCCTTGTCGGTCCTAATGTCTTGGCTCCATACTTTACTCACAGCTGGCAGCTGCTATTTTCTGAACTGAGATACATGAACAGCCAGCAAAGGGAGACATGCGGCTCAGGGACAACTTCAGATTTTAGCGTAGAAGGTTTAAACTGTGGAGGCGTCCCTTGAAAAAGCAGGGACCACAACATCATAATAAATAAAATTAGAAAAATCACCCAATAATAAGGAATTATAAGAACTCTCAGGAAAACACAGAAATGCTTTGGTAATTAGCAAAATAATTCAGTAATTTTTTTTCCTTTTTCATAAAAAATCTGCTACAGTTTACATGACAAATGTTCCCCTGTGGCCTATGTTGTAAAGATCTTGTCCAGTCTGAGGCAACAGGAAATGTTGGAGCCCTTAAGAGATGGGGCCTGGTAGAAGATAGCTGGGCTTTAGAGGTCATGTCTTTGATGGGATGTTTGGACTCTGGCTCTCTTCTATCTCTTTGCTTTTGAGCTTTCTCTGTCACATGCTCCATCCATCACAAGTGCAGAAGCGATGTGCCAACCTTCCTCCACATCTGTAAGCCTTTCCTCTTTGATTATCTCAGACTGCCTCTACAGCTGCAAGCCTTTCCTCTATTTGAGTTGAGCATCTTAGGGTTTTGTTTGTCTTTTTGGTTTTTTGTTTTGTTTTGTTTTGTTTTGTTCTGTTCTGTTCTGTTTTGTTTTGTTTTGTTTTGTAATGATAAAGGAAAACTAAATGATACAAAATCAAAACTGGTAGAAGGTTCTCATGTCCCACCTCACACCATCTCAGAAGTTACCGAGGCTTCTCACAGAGAAGTAACGAAGCCCAACATTTCATGCCACAGAAGAGAAGTAACTATACCCAGACACAATACCATTGCTTTCCCAGTCATGGCAGTGAAAAGGTTAAAAGGAATCTCTCTGTCTCAAAGCCTTCTGGGTAGATTTGAAAGCAATTACTAGAAAAGCTAGCTTTAAGTCGCTCATTAAGTTTGATTTGTTAACTACATTTATTGAACATGATTGGTGGCCCCTTCAAGTGCCAGTGGCCTTGGTCCTTTTTACCTCTGTGACATCTTAGACAGTTTTTAAAGTACTTTCAGTGTTCCAGCAAACATATACTGACAGAAACAAGCTGGACCATTGCAGCATCTTATCCATCTCTTTTGCATTTAATTCTTATATTCCATTCTCTCACTTGAGCTTGCCTTTCACTGGAACCTTTGCTGGAGGCAGATGTAGAAGAAGATGGAGTCTGGGCATCTTTTCCTGCAGAAAGCCTGTTTCCTTCATATATTCCTTCTAGCTCACCTCAGGCTTGGTCCCATGGCAAAAAGGAGAAGAATAACACATTTCAAAGAACTGCATGGCTGTTCTTTGCCTAGTATTGATATGTCCTATGCCTGGACTTACACAGCATAGGAGTGGAGGATGAACACACAGAGATGCTGCCTCACGACCTCCAGTTAGAATATGGCAAAGTGTAGGTTTGAATCTACAGCATCTAATTCTGAAGTCCCTGTCTGGGAGAGTCCTGTATCTGTCTTGAGCAATGTCTTCTCATGATGCTTTTATGACATTCATGCATCCAGTGATTACTGACTCACAGCTGGAGCTACCATACCATCCCCAGTAATTGTCTTGCCCAGAGGTTTATGCCTTATACTTTGGCCCCAGATAAGCACAGTCTTGAATTCTCAGCTCTTTGCTAAGCTTTTTCTTACACTAACCCTGCCCTGCTGCTCAGTTGAGCTACAGATTTTTGGACAGATATGAGAATACAGCTTCTGGAATCTTCAAACTATCCCAGAGACAAGTGGCCAATACCTAAGAGGTCCGTTCAAAGTCATTTTCACTTAGCTTTATAAGAAATTTCCCACTGTCTGAGAGTGTTCTTCAAGAAAACTCTGCTTCTCTGAGTGTTTTTGGGATTTTTTAGATAGTCCAGTGTGGGCTCAGAACTAAGGACAATTAACTATGTTTTAAGTATCTTGGTTAATTTTTGATAGTGGATCTGTATCCATTGTTCTCATCCTTTTGGGTCCTTGGCTAAAACTCAAAATTCAGAGAAAAGAAAGCCCACAGGTAACATCTCCTTACACACAGGAAAAATAATGTTTTCCCAAGCAAAATACTGACCTGAAGTATCTGTTCCCTCCACAAAAAGAAAAAAAGGGGCCAAATGGAAGGAGACAATGAAAGACTGAGACATGAAAAGGCAAAGAAACAAGGTGGGAGTAGAGAAGAGCATCACAGACATGGCTAACATAATGTGGAGTGTTCTCTGATTATAATATATCACTTGTGACATTCTTTGTGGAATATTCTACAACCTATGGTTAAAAAAAGTATTATTGCTACTATTTTGCAGTTAAGGAAACTGAAGTTGGAACCTCATCATAGGCCCAACTTTTATAGGTGCCCTAGCATAGAAAACTAAAGAAAATAAAAGTTCAGACAGTTATAGTTTCCATACTTGTAATCTCAGCACTCAGGAGGTTGAGGCAGGAGGATGTTCAACTCTAGGCCTGCCTGGCTTAACCAGTGAGAACTTATCCCAGACAAGCCCCCAAAATTAAATAAGATCCTTGCCTGAGGACCAAGACTCATATATGTATGCATGTCCATATATGCATGTCCATGAAAAATTAAGAGACCAAAGTGCTACAGTCTCCTGCAAGGGCATGTCCCAATCATCTAGAAGTTCCTTAGCAAACTCTTTTTTCTTTTTTTTAAGTATAGAATAGAGTTTATTCAGGGCATGGGGAGGAGAATTAAGAGAGTAGTAGAGGGAGAGAGAGAGAGAGAGAGAGAGAGAGAGAGAGAGAGAGAGAGAGAGAGAGAGACAGCAGAGAGAGAGACAGAAGAGAGAGAGAGTAGATAGAGAAGTAGTGGTTAGCCATAAACAAGTGAACAGAGGGGGAAGGGAATAGAGAAGGGAGGGAGGAAGGCAAGATTTCAAGAGGTCAAGAGGGAAGCAAGAGTAAGCAAAAGGCAAGAGAGAGCAAACTCTTGACTTATTCCTGGAATCTTGTCTACTTGTTCTTCTCCCTGATCTCTCTTGTAACTTATTCTATTTTCCTTTATCATTTTTGTTCCTAGCACATCTTAACTCAAACCTTCTATTTTTCTACTTCCCCGCCTTACCCTTTGGGTGACCCTACCTAGATTTGTAGTTTCAATTGTGATCATCTTTCTGGTGACTCCAAAGCTCTCTCTGTAGTCCAGATATCTCTACTATCCAACCCACTTGGTACCTCAGATAGTGTTGTACAAGGATAAACATCAGCTGATTTGCCTGGAAACTTTTTTTTCTATGGTCTTCCTTGTTTTAATTCCATTTTTCAGTTGCTCAGAACAACCTTGGAAGCCTTTTTTGACTTTGTCTCTCCCCAAGCCCTGTCTATCAAGTCATTAATGTTATCCTTCTGGTGTTCTGCCATCAGATAGCACCCACTAGTCAGTCATTTCCCGTGCTCCATTGCCACACTTTGAGGTGGGTCCCCAGTTATGGTCTTCCTGCTCTACCATGGACTCCTTAACTTCTTCTCCACATAGAAACCCAAAGGGAGCCTTTTGAATATCATTTGGATTGTACCAAACATCTGCCAGAAATCTCCCTGTCCAATGCCTGTTTATGGTACCTGTCTTAAGAGTTTCATTGCTATGAAGAAACACCTTGACCACACCAACTCTTATAAAGCACAACATTTAGTTGTAGCTTACAGATTCAGAGGTTTAGTCCATTATCATTATGGCAGGAAGCATGGCAGCATCTAGGCAGGCATGGCACTGGAGGAGCCGAGAGCTCTACCTCTTTTTCCAAAATCAGCTAGGAGAAGACTGGCTCTCATATGGTTAGGAGCAGGGTCTCATTATCCATGCCCACGGTGACATACTTCCTTCAACAAAGCCCATAACCACCAGTGGCCACTGGGTTCCTGAAAGGAAAGCTGAGAATGGATGGGAAGGATGGCAAGAGAAATAAGGAGCCAAGTCAAAGTTCTCTGATCAAGGCTCAATGCTTAATTCTAAGGTCTGAATTTAAAGGGGAGAAACCCATCCCCCCACTTTGCCAGGATTTTGTCAGGAAGTCAAGCTCAGCTGCTCAGCAGCTGTAGTGGCTTCTTACAGGAAACTGCAAGATGTGGCAGGACAATAGACTTCACCTAGTTTGGAAGACTCCACCCTAGGTGGGCTAGCCTACTGGGGCACAACAAGGTCTGATTCAGCCTGAGGGAATCAGACAAGGCTGAAGGGGAGGGGCACAGAGGCCATACCCACACCAATAAGGCCACATCTCCTAATTCCCTAGGCCAAGCATATTTAAACCACCACAGTTTCTGAAATAAAACCCAACTTCCTCCTGCAATGTGTAACTTCACATGAGCCAACCACCAGAAGCTTGCCTAGCATCCTCTCCTCCTACCTTCCTTCCCTTTCAGATCATTGCTGCTGCCCTGGCATCCCCCATCTCCATCCCTTGAGCATATTGTGTGTGTGTGTGTGTGTGTGTATCCTCCAACTAAGCTTGGTTTTGCCCTTCTTTCTGCCCTAAATGTTCATCCTTCAGATAATCAGACTGTTTCTAACCTATATTTAGATATCATTTTGATGAGTTCCCTCCCCCTGGTCTTTGCTTCAGTACCAGACAATTCATCTGCAGTATCTTCAATCCTTTCCATTTCTTCTGTTTCCAGAGTTCTTCCCTCTTATTCTGCTCCAATTGCCACAGAACATTGGCTCTATGGGGGCTCCCACCAGGGTTATGTAGGCACAACCTGGCAATACCTCCCTACATAGCATACCATATGCCTCCCCCCCCTTACACCTCAGGCTTCCCTACCTGTGCCAAGTAGCAGGTGCCACAGGATATGCTTGGTGCCCACATATGGATAACCCACAGTTTTGGAGTTAATACTCTGAGGGATGTAGAAAGCTGCAAATTCTTCTCTTTTGTAGTGTCCTGAGGCACAGCAGCTCTTGTGGTCAATCAGGAGCCATTTCTATGGAAGGTGGAGATCACTTGCAATTGGCCCCAAGCAACAACTATCAGAGAACATACCTTGTACTCTTTCTCCAGTCTTTCTGCCTCCCTTTGGCTGTCTTTTGTTCTTGTTTCCCTGAAAGATAAAAGGAAAACACTTATGCTCTAGGTTGCTTGGGTTTTATTACTTTTTGGAGACAGTCTCAAGTAGCCCAACCTGTCCTCAAACTCATTATGCAGTCAAGGTTGACCTTGAACTTCTGACCTTCCTGCCTTCTACCTCCCAAATAGGAAGGTCACAGCCCAATGGAACTGAAAAAATCAGGGCTTCCTACCTGCTAGGCAAGCACTCTACTGAATGAGCTACATCCCAGTACCATAGCTCTAGCTTTAGACACTGTATTCCAGAAACACACACACACACACACACACACACACACACACACACTTCCTATCCTGTCTCCTTTTATTTTTCTTCTCAATTCTTATCAGAATGTGGGACACCATGTATATTTATTGATCTATTTCACTTTGTTGTCTGTCTGCCTCCTCGTTCCAATATAGTTTTCATGAGTTCTTGTCTATTGAGCTTACTATTGTACCCTAAGCATTTAAAATATAGGAAGCACTCAATCATTTGTCAAAGGAATGAGTGGATGTGAGAAGGAGCTTGTCTGGGAAAAGCTACGAGAACCCATAGTATCTACAGCTATTGACTTGCAGGAAGAAGCAAAACCTAAGGCAGTGCTGACCAGGGAACCTGGCGGGGAAGTTAGCCAATCAGAAACAGGTTTGTCATTCGCTAGAGGTGAGGCAGGTGTAGGGGCTTAGCATAGCACAAACCCACGTTCACCAAAGTCTTACTGTGTCCCACTCTGAATAAAGCAGCTTCAGACATCTTGAAAGGAATATGCTGTGGCGTTGTCATCTGCCTTCCCAAAGCTTTAATGTTTCATTCCTACTGTTTTACATTTGGGATAAAAGTATGCTTTGATTTTAGGTAACATCTTTGCTACCACTCGGGGGGAAATATCCTACCCAAGTCTACAGTATTCTTGCCATTCTTTTTCAAACTGAGAAAAATCAACTTTCATGGGAAGAAAATGCTAAAACCATATCAAATGTTCCATGGATTTAAGTCCGATGTAAGTAAATTCTGAGTGGGAGAAGCGACCCTGCGCATCACCTTTGTGGGATTAGGAGGAGTTATCCCGCCCTCCCATCCCCTGCCAAGGCAAACACAGCATCTCTGTGATCGGTTTGGAAGTCAGCCACATCAGGAGGCTTTTACAGCAGTCAAACAATATTTATTTGAAATACAGACTGCCTACGAAATAGCTAAAATTACTTGTCTACTGGAAACAAGATCAATAGAGAATAATAGCGAGTTGTGAGGGACTTTGAATCTGGAGAACATATTTTATCTCAAGTACAGTGTACAGAACAAGGAGGGTTTGTAATGAGAGACATGGTGGACTTCAGAAGAACAGTCTGTTAGGACTAAGAGATTTAACTGCTATAGTAGAACATACAGACATTGTATGTCTCGATTCTAGAACATCAGTCACCATGCCATTTCTGAAGGATGACATGGAGAAATGAGGCTCTTCTTCATGTGATTAGTGTGATAATTGGTGTGCAATTAACATTTACATATGACATATGACCCCACTTCTGGTGCATAATAATTATGAGATAAATGAAAGTTATTATTAGTAAACTTGTATTAGTCACCAAAGGTAAAGCAGTATCTGAAAAAATCATGCGTTAGACAAGTTAACTGCATTCGTTATCAGTGAGCAGGAAGGACTAGGACCCAGCCGAGCCTATGGGAGGCTAATCCAGATAGCAGGGTCTGGAGAGTGTCTGAAACTGGACCCCTTAGATGCAGGATGATAGGAGGAGGACTCAATGAGTCTCTGGATTGTGACAAAACCAGATGAGAACCACTGGTCCAAAACAGTCAAGGAATTCACTGCTACTCTATGCATGACAGCCAAGGCAGGGGAGGGGGGGGGGGCAACCTAGAGGCACAGCAACCAGTGAATAAAGAAACGTGGCTCACTGTGCAAGGGGTTTCACTCAGCCACAAAGGAGAATGACATCCTGACATTTTCAGGAAATGGATGAATCTGGAGATAAACCAGACTCAGAAACAGCAAATACCTCATGTTAGTCTCCCATATTTGGAAGTGTGTGTGTGTGTTTGACAATATATGTATATGTGACTTGAAAGCAGAAAAGGGATTGTGAGAAGGGAGAAGAAATCTAAAAGGGGAGGGGGCAACAAAAGATGATGCTGGCAAGCATGTGACATGAGGGTGGGGAGGGGGAACTATTCGGAGGGAGGAGGAAGACTGACAAGGCTTGGAGGAGAGAGCAGAGCTACAAATACAAGAAGAAGGAGGAGGAGGAGGAGAAAGGAGAAGGAGAAGGAGAAAGGAAAGGAGAAGGAGGAGGAGGAGGAGGAGGAGGAGGAGAAGGAGAAGGAGAAGGAGAAGGAGAAGGAGAAGGAGAAGGAGAAGGAGAAGGAGGAGAAGGAGAAGGAGAAAGGAAAGGAGAAGGAGAAAGGAAAGGAGAAGGAAAGGGGGAGGAGGAGAAAAGAAGAAAGCATAGTGATGTTTATGTGTCAAGAACCCATTACTTCATATGCTAACTGAAATGATTACAGAATAATTTTTGAAATGCAGATCTGAGATTACAAAGGTACTTTGAGTACTGCTGGATATATTCAGTCTCTCGACTATGGTACTGGTATCATGGATGTGTGCATGCCAAGACCCTTTAAATTGCAGGCTGGCAAGATGGCTAAGTCTTAGGATTTGAGCTCAATCCCTGGAACCTACACTGTAGAAGGAAAGATCTGTCCCCTTCAGGTTGTCTTCTAACCTCCACAGGAGTGTTGTAGTGTACACACACAGACACAGACACACACACGCATAACAAAAGTAAACACAATAAACAATTCTAAGTCTTCAAATTGCATACTCTACTTGTATGTAGTTTGTTGTAAGTTACTTACACATCACAGTGAAGATAGAGGAGGAAGAAAAGCAATAATGGGGAAGTTGAGTCATGCCAAGAGGTATCGGAATAGTATGTGTTGAGTCAGGAGCTGGGAAGTCAGGGGTCAGCTCCAAGGAGATCCTAGAACCATTAGCTGCAAGCATCTGCAAAGACAGAGATGGGCCAGGAGTTTCCTAACATACGTGTAAGAGCTGCCCATCAGCAGAGTTTAGTGATCTGTTGCTTCGTGTCAAGGTGCAAAAGGAGGTAATACAATCAACAGGGGCCACAATCAAACATGCTATGAAGAATGGCTGCATTAGTGGTAAGAGTGTTAAGGAGAATGCCAGGCTGCCAGCTTTAACATACCTTTAATATCCATCATTTAATATACGCTTTAATATACATCATGACCCTGTCACCTGGGATGTTTCTTTAAATGTCTCCCCACCCAAACACATAGTCACCACTATCACAGCCCTAGTGGGTCAGAGTCTCTGGGGGTAGCCTCTGGGAATATGTACTTTTCTAGAATACCTGGAGAATTCTGAGGCCTCCTGTGTTTGGGATCTGCTGCTGTAGTGGTAGACTCCGTTGTCTCAATAGCTTCTCCTCAGTTTCTGTGGGACAATGAATGCCCTGGACATTTGACTTCATCTTTTGTGTGCTATATAAGGTCTCCAAGACAGGTCAGTTACTTCTCCGTCACTGTAATGAAACATCACAACCAAGGCAACTTATAGAAGAAAGGGTTAGGTTGGGCTTACATGTGAAGAGAGTTAGAGTCCATGATGGTAGAGCAGAGGTGACAGATATGTAGCTGGACCAACAGCTGAGCTGAGGGACTACATCTTGAGCCATAAGCAGGGACAAGAGAGGGCTAAGTCACAATAGTGTGAGTCCTTTGAAACCTCAAAGTCCAGTGACATGAATCTTCCAGCAATCCTCTCAATCGTCCCCCAAATAACCATCAACTTGAGACCAAGTAGTCAATGACTATTGGGAGGGGGCTGTCATGTCCTTCATCCACCTCACAAGGGTAAGAGGAAAACCTACAAAGTGTGGGATCCTCAGCACCTCGAGTCCAAACAACAAATATGCATCGAAGTCTTAGCTTTTTAAACCTTCTTCACCCCGAAAACTAATCTCTGCCTGGAGTTCAGGTACCCAAGGCTCCTATCCTCTTCTAAGCCCACCCCAATCTCTTTTCCCTCCTCTAGACATCGTGTCCTTTTCATAGGGCACCAGGGGCCCACATGGGCCTTCCTCATTGTTCTTCTGCACCATTTATTGGGGCATTTAGCAAGCTCAATTAACAACACCCTATATAGTCAACAGACTAATGAGCAATAAGACAAAGATTAGACCACGAGGCAGGATTTTCACCACTGATGCTGAAACAACAGAAGTCACCCATCATAGGCAGGCTCCTTCCCAGAGGGCTGATTCTGCCCTGACGATGACCTCATAGGAAAGAACAAAGAGGATTCTTCCTGTGGCTGGCTAGATCCTGAGAGAAAGGGGAGGTGGAAACAGTCTGTGAGGCAAAGTTCTCCATGGCTCCCTATCCATTGTTCCTCCTCCTCTTTTCTCGGGAGCACAGAGAGTGGCTAATCATGCCATCATCATCATCATCATCACCATTATCATCATCACCACCACCATCATTATCATCCTCTCTCTCTCTCTCTCTCTCTCTCTCTCTCTCTCTCTCTCTCTCTCTCTCTCACACACACACACATACTCTCTCTCTCTCTCTCTCTCTCTCTCTCTCTCTCTCTCTCTCTCTCTCTCTCTCTCTCTCTCTCTCTCTCTCTCTGCATTGGACAGAGCCTCCAGAGCAGAAAGGAAGTCCACCTGTGTCCATATGCCTGCCAACATACTTCTGTTCTTGTATTTCTGGTTGTGAACCTAGACTTTAACAGCTGAGCCATCTTTCCAGCTGCATACTTACATTCTTGGTCCTCCTTTTGTGTTTTCTCCAGCATCTGGCATTGAACTGTGAAAGTACATGAGAGAATGAATGAATGAATGAATGAGAAAAACATATTTCAGGACAAGAAACAAAAGAGGAAGAAAGTGATGGGGAAGAAAGGGGAAATGTGATGGAGATGATCTGTCAGCTTATCATGGAGACAAATAAAATGTCAGTGGTTAGAGCCTTGACCCTAAAGGCTGATGACCTGAGTTCAGATCCTACTTTAGCCCACACTTTTCTTTCTGAGCAAGGTACCCAAACTCTCCCATGTCTGTACTCCATCCAGCTGTGAGCCTTAAATGGGTTCAGGCCCATAAAAGGGTTAAAATGGGGTTGACAAATTAGGGCCTGCAGGTCAGTCTGATCTGGTATTTGGTTTTCATAAATATAATACATTGGGAACATTCACACCCGGGATGACCTGCTGCCTACAGATTCCTTGCCCCTCTGTAACAGAGGTGGGGAGGTGCAGCAGATAGCTCACAGTCTGCAAGGCCTGAGGCCTCTACCAGCTGCCCTCGAGAGGATAAAGTAGGCCAACTCTGTGTGTGTGTGTGTATGTGTGTGTGTGTGTGTGTGTGCGCAAGCGTGAGTGTGCACATGGATGGGCGGGCATACATGTGCATGTAAAGACCAGAGGTCACATCAAAGTCTTCTTTCATCCTTCTCCACCATATTTCTTGAAATAGGGACTCTGTGTGTGGCGCTCTCTCACTTAGCTAGACTGGCCGGTCAGAAAACCCTGAGGACCCTCTTGCTGAGGTCACAGGTGCATAACACTTCCCTTGACTTCTTGTTATATGTGCTGGAGATTTGAACTCAGGTCGTCTTGGTTTTGTGTCAGGCACTTTACTGATTGAGCCATGTCTGCAGCCCCCAAAGCTCCATTCATCAATTCTAAAAAGAAGACTTAGTCTGTTTGTGCACCAAATCTCTAAAAGCAGTTCTTGTAATTCAACTTCAGCATCTTCCCTCATCCACACTGTCCCACCTCAGATCTCCCAGGGCACTTTGCATAACCTCACTGGTTCTGGTTCTACTCACTGGGAACTTAGAGTCTCCAAGTTAGAGCTGTCCTGTTCATTGCCTCCACATATTGCCATGAATAAAATGAACACCTGGGAAAAATGAATACTAGCAAAGATATTCATCACACACACACACACACACATACACACACGCACACATGCACATGTACATGCACACGCAGGTATGGAGGCATGCAGGCATGCAAGCATTCAGCTATACCAAACCCTAGAAACAAAGGAGCCCAAGGAACCCGTGGACTTTCTTCCTATGGCAGAGACAGCTGGGATTTTTGTGCCCCAACCTTGCCTATTTAATCTCTTCTGTTCTCAGCTTCTGGGGTAGTGGCAGTCCTGCCTTCTTGCAAGAGCTTAGAAGTCCATGATGAGATGTTCCCTCTCAGAATACATTAGTGTGAGGACAGGTGCTGTCAGCAGGGACTGGAGAATGCCCCTCTGGTGCCTGGCTCTCCCCTCGAGTTCCATAGCAGGTGTTCGGGAGCCTTCCTACCACGCTTCCTGTGCAGCTGCGTTTGCCCCTGTTCCTCAGCACTCCTGGGCATGCTCCCTCAGAACCCGTCACACCGTCACACACACTGGTCTTTGACCTTTCTACCAGGAAACCTGCACACTGAGCTCAAGGACCTCGGGAACCTCCCAGGTCTCTGCTTCTCTCCCCTACCCCCTAAGGAGGGCGGGGTGGCCACAGGAATGCTGTGTCTTGATGCCTCTCTAAGGTCACAGAACCCTCACTGCCATAAATCCCGCACAACAGGGTTAGCCGCTGGCTTGGGTGTTGACTTGCTCTTGGGGTGACCCCACCACCTGTGAAAGGCCATGCGGGATGCAGACTCCTCAGCTTCACCGGCTTCCTCTTATCTCAAGGTAAAAAAACTTCAAAGTAGCCTGAGCTTTCCGAGTCTCCTTGGAGTTCAAAGATGAAGTCAATGTTTGCCTCCAAGAAAGAATTCATTAGCTGCCATTGCCAACTGTAGGTGTTTTCTCTGAGCGGAGGCAGGCTCCTCAGGATCTCTGCAGGTCACCAGGTCAACAACTTAACATGCAGAATCTGCAAATGCCGTGGTCTGGAGCACAGAACAGGCAGGCAGCGTGGAGCTGCTTCTTCCAGCCCAGTGGTCTGGCTTCCCATCAGGGACCAAGCTGAAAAGTACCTGCCACATCTTGCAGATGAATCCCGGGGCCCACCTGGCAGATTGCAAACCAAAGACAGAGCTAGAAACCTAAGTCTCTCTCCTGGGTGTCTGGCAGGCTCCCTCTCCAGCTTGACTTGAAAGAAGGGCTTTTCTTTCCTTTTTTTGATTTTTTCCCTTCATTCACCTTCTCTTTGTGGCATTTGTATTCCCATAAGAATCAGTAAGTAGATATGTATTTGTAAAGTAATGGGTAAAGATGATAACTGGGTTTTTAAAATGTAATTTCTGATGTTCCAACTTTTATTTAACTCAGCAATGACAGTTATACTGACAGCCACACTTATTCCTGATCTAGAGAAATCGTCTTTGCCTAATACCACATTAAGCACTATTTGCAAAGCAGCATCCTTGGATGGCTTCTGCCACCATGTTCAGGGCCTTTGCTACCCAACCTCCGGAGGGGCTGCCAACATCTTAAGCAACGTCGGCTCTTCATGATAGGATTCCATCTGGGGCAGAGAGATGTCTCAGAGCTGGCACAGGAGGCTGTCTTTCTCAGATAAATGGCCCTAAAGATGACAGGATCATCCCGGGCTGACTGTCACAGCGCACATCCTGGGAACAGGCTTACTCCAATCTGAAAAAGTCTATTGAATGAGCCTCTTTAATTGCCATCCGCCCTCTGCCTTACAACTTACTTATTAAGGTGTTTGGTACTCGCTGACGGTGGAGATTTTCCTGCAAGGTTCTTTTGGGAGCTACCTAGGTGACTTTGGCACAAAAGTGACATATAAATAACATCGGGGATTATTATTATTATTGGACTAGGTTCTCATTCTGTGTAACTGGGAATTCTAATGCTCCAACTTGCTTGTTATAAATACTGTTCCCTTTATCCCTTCAGGAAGCATGAGAGCAAGGTGGAGAGGGCTGTGTGAGGGGCAGAGAGGGTGGTGTTAGGAAGATCTGTTCACTGAAGCTAGTCTGAGAACCTTCCAGTATTAAATAAGTCACATCTTTATTTTAAGTTACATCCATCTCAGCAATGGAAAAGAAAAGGGAATTGTGGGAAAGGCTTTAGAATAAGTGATGCCAGCTTGGCCCCAGGGTGAGATCAGAGGCAGAGGGTGGGGACAGCAAATATTTCTACAGTTTGAGAGAAGTATTTTGGTTTAGGAAGGTAGGTACCTGGCCCCAAATTGACCACTTGGTCAGCCTCTGAGTCGGTATGATGTTCTGCCCTCCATACTGGGGTGGTGCCAAGGCTCATGCAGAAAGCCCTGCTCCCAGGAAGCTCAAAGCCAAGATCAATGTTACATAAACCAATGAGCAAATCTATGAATTAGCACAAGAGACTAGGTTCATTGTAAAGACACATGGAGTCAATGCAGCAGAGAATGGTAATGGAACAGAACAGAGAAGCCTCCATATAGGCTAAAGAGCAAATGGAACTGAAGTGGAAACTTTAAGGGTGCTTTGGAAAGCCATCTGTGTTAGATGGCATTTTACTGGGGCAAACACGTAAAGGAACAGTTCACTAAAGTAGACACAGGCGAAAAGCTAAGGCAGACTCGTAAAGGAGCATTTGCCTAAAACAGACACAGGAGAAAGGATGTTCTGCTAAAATAAGCATCCAAAAGACACATGATGAAGGATTCTTCACTCACAACACACATGCATTGGTCCTCCTTACATTGCATAGTTGAGCTCCACTTGTCAGGACTCCATAGAGAGAAACACACCCCAAAACTTCTGGCAGTGTGCTGCAGTTTCTTGCTGCTTCCTTGGACTCAGGCTGATTGACAGAATGGTGTCAGCTGAGAGAGACACAGGTGCTGAGACAAGACACATGGAGGACACGTGATGTTTGAAGGGTATCAACAGGACTGGAAGGACAATGATGGGGGCTGAGCTTGGCTTGTTTATAGAGCTAGCTGTGCAATGCTTGTGGGTCTCTCATCTTCATTGATCTTCACTTTGCTGAGAGAGGCATGACTGAAAATTTCTCCTGGTGCCCCCTCCTGGTCCCTCCTGCTGCTGACTCCTGCTGTGGCCCGCATCCTTCCTTTCCCACTACCTCTGGTGGGTGATGGGTTAAAAGGGAGGTTAAAGCATTTAAGATCCTTCACTAACAGTAAGGTTTAAAAAAATTGAAACTGCACAGATCCCATGGGAGGCCACAGGGAAAAGCTTGTTATTCTGTAATACCAGCAACCACTGGAAAGGGCAGGTGAGGCTGCGGGCTCTCCTCTGTACCCATTCCTCCTCGGTTTAGAGTTTCAGCCAACTGATGGCCACACAGAAGTTCCTGGCACACATGTGCGGTCGGGTGAGTTCACTCTTATGAATCCATCAGCTGTGAGCAGAAGTGACCAGTGAAAGTCTGAGAAAGATCTGCCATGTGTCCAGTTTCTGTTTTCCCCATCACACTTGCTCTCTGTAAGCAACCAACTCTGCCTCCTGACAGTGTAAAGCACCCCTTGGGTATGGTGAGCAACAAGATAGAATTTGCTCTGAACTACTCATTTCCTTTGGCTGGAGTCACTGTATTTTGAGTTTCTTTTGTTATGTTAGCTTAGGCTGCATCCTAATACAGAAAATTTCAATCTGGGATAGTTTAAATGTCAATAAGATTAACCCACCTGCTATTTGGATCCAGATGGAAAAATAATAGTTTATAGGTACAGGAAGACCAAAGACCACCCAAGAGCCCATTGCAGTCATTCAAACAAAGGCACCGATGGCTTCAGATAGTGTTATGATCTGAATATGAAATGCTGACACACCCACCTCTTCCCCCAACCCCTGCCATCACAGACTCAGCTTTCTAAGGCTTGGACTTCAGCTGGTGATCTTATTTTGGAGTTGTGGAAACTTTGGAAGGTGGAACCTACCTGGAGGAAGTAGGTCACCAGGGCATACCCTTAGTGTTATCATGCCCTGGTTTCTCCCTATATTCCCCTTTCCTGAGTCCTGTCTGTATGAACAGCTTCTATTCCAAGCTCCCACAGCTGTGATGCTCTGTCCACACACACACAACCAAGCAACCATGAGCCAAACTCTCTGAAACCAGGAGCAAAATCCATCTCCCCTCCCGTAAGCTGTTCTCTCTTGTACTTTGATCACAGGTAGTGACAGGTTAGTGAGCCTGAGATCCGTTTCTGCTCCCAGAAACAAAGAGATCTGAGAATTAATTGGCTATCTGGGTGGAGGGTTAAGGGAAGAGAAGTCAAAGTCATAAACAAGATCCTTCAATGTTTTCTCCAGATACCTAAGTGGGAACTGGGGAAGGAGACGTTGGGCATCTTTGACCTAGGAGCCTCTCATGAGCTACCAATCCCTGAGGTAAGCACAGGCATCATTGTCTGTCTAACAGTCTCTAGGGATTCAGCTCACATGGCTCACATTTGAGTTGAAACGCCGCATGTAAGCGAAACTAATCTTAGCTGCTTTAAAACATAAAAAAAAAAAAAACATTTTGGGGGGGAGGAAGGATGATGATGTAGCTTACAGAAGCCAAGTATAGCCAGAGCTTTAAAAAAGAATGAGAAAGAAGGAGTAGAAAGATGACAGGAACCAATCAAACACTCTTAGCTCTTTATCCCTAAGCAGACAATTTCATGACAATGGGTGATTATCTCCATGGCTTCTGAGTTTCCAGCAAGCAAACTGTGCAAGTCCAAATAGATGCATGCCCACCAGAAACTCCTGAGTGGGCCATGAGGATTTAACTAGTTCTGCACAGGAAGAAGTGTGAACCCTCCCTCCCCATGAAGAGTCCATGTGAGCCAGGCAGCGCCTCTGCACCCAGTACCTTTCTACTACAGCCCAAATGGAATACAATTCATGTTGCTTTCATGAAGACACAGCACCCCGAGGCTCAATGGCCCTTTTCAAATATCTCGCTCCAGTTCAGAGCTAACCAGAAGCCATCTCCAGCTGATAAACAGATTTCTTATTATTAAAGACGTGTAGACTCCTTGAAGGGTCGCAGAATGCTCGCAAACACTTTCAGCTTGTTTATCTCCCCTACCCTTCCCACAGCCTGTCACAGCTGCCCACCTGTCCTAATCGGGTGTGCCTGTTGGAGAACCAGTCTGGAGTGGTGTGGCACCCTATAAAGGAATTATTCAAGTGTGAACCTACAGTCTCACAAATTTGCCTGAAATATTCAATCTCAGATTTGTTTGTTCTTAAAAACTTCTGTTCTGCAGATAAGTAAGCCGAGCTTCCACTTATCCTAATGTCCCTCTTCCCCTTACCTAGCCTCAAACACTCATTCTTCATTCCCATCCGGGGCTCCTTTTCCCCACTTCTCAGAATAAAGTTTTAAAATTGAGCTATAAGAATGGATATAGCAGCTCTTTATCTGTCAGAGAAAGATTAGCTGAGGATAGTTATGGGCCCCAGGCAAAGATAGGATGCAGCCTTGCCTCTTAAAGGCTTGATTTGGGAACGTTTTATTGTTATTATAAAGATGCTCTTTCCTTTAAAAGTTTACAGCTAGGTTTTTCCTTTTTCTTTTAGTCACAGGAGGTCATGTACTTTTTTTTTTTTTTTTTTTTGATACTTCTCGGGTTTAGGCTGAGATTTACCTAATAGCACAGGCAACCTAGCACTGAGGATGATGGGAAGTGAGCAGGGCCCTGGCAGAGAGCTTCGCAAGGACCTCTGGGTAATGTGTGAGGTCACAACTCCCATCAGACAACAAGCTAACAGCAGGAGTGGAGTGGAGATGGCATTGTTTTCTTTCTTTCTTTCTTTCTTTCTTTCTTTCTTTCTTTCTTTCTTTCTTTCTTTCTTTCTTTCTTTCTTTCTTTCTTTCTTTTTTTTTTAATACTTTTTATTAGGTATTTTCCTCATTTACATTTCCAATGCTATCCCAAAAGTCCCCCATACCCTCCCACCCACTCCCCTACCCACCCACTCCCACTTTTTGGCCCTGGCATTCCCCTGTACTGGGGCATATAAAGTTTACAAGTCCAATGGGCCTCTCTTTCCAGTGATGGCTGACTAGGACATCTTTTGATACATATGCAGCTAGAGTCAAGAGCTCCGGGGTACTGGTTAGTTCATAATGTTGTTCTACCTATAGGGTTGCAGATCCCTTTAGCTCCTTGGGTACTTTCTCTAGCTCCTCCATTGGGGGCCCTGTGATCCATCCAATAGCTGACTGTGAGCATCCACTTCTGTGTTTGCTAGGGCCCAGCATAGTCTCACAAGAGACAGCTATATCTGGGTCCTTTCAGCAAAATCTTGCTAGTGTATGCAATGGTGTCAGCATTTGGAAGCTGATTATGGGATGGAACCCTGGATATGGCAGGCTCTAGATGGTCCATCCTTTCGACACAGCTCCAAACTTTGTCTCTGTAACTCCTTCCATGGGTGTTTTGTTCCCAATTCTAAGAAGGGGCAAAGTGACCACATTTTGGTCTTCATTCTTCTTGAGTTTCATGCATTTAGCAAATTGTATCTTATATCTTGGGTATCCTAAGTTTCTGGGCTAATATCCACTTATCAGTGAGTACATATTGTGTGAGTTCCTTTGTGATTGGGTTACCTCACTCAGGATGATGCCCTCCAGGTCCATCCATTTGCCTAGGAATTTCATAAATTCACTCTTTTTAATAGCTGAGTAGTATTCTGGAAATCAGTCTGGCGGTTCCTCAGAAAACTGGACATAGTACTACCGGAGGATCCCGCAATCTCCTGGGCAGAAGATTGTTCCAACCGGTAAGGATACATGCTCCACTATGTTCATAGCAGCCTTATTTATAATAGCCAGAAGCTGGAAAGAACCCAGATGCCCCTCAACAGAGGAATGGATACAGAAAATGTGGTACATTTACACAATGGAGTAGTACTCAGCTATTAAAAAGAATGAATTTATGAAATTCCTAGGCATGGTTTTCAAATGCCAAGGCACTAAGCAAATGACCTTTCATGTACTTCCGCACTTGGGATCCCTGCAACACTATTGTACAATTAATGATTATGATCAAGTAGATATCACACATAAGAGGTACTCTAAACTATAATCTCATTATTTTATGGGTTTAAATTTTCGTGCTCGTGGTTTTCATATCCAGTTATTACCATTTCTTATGTCACTAAACTGAGAGGTGGCTTTATTTTTCCTATTTTTAATTGTGATATTAATATTTATGTAACATAAAATTTAGCAGCTTCCGCAGCTGGTCTTTGCTACTTTGTGGGTTCTTCTTTTTCTCACCTTTTACCCTCCCAGTTTCACCCTCTAACACTAGATAGGAGAGAAACAAGGATAGAGGGGAGAGAGGAATTAGGAAAATCCCCAAGTCTAATTTCTAATTTGTTTCTTCTTTGGCCATACAAACTGCAACCAATCTCCCCAAATGACCAATAACCACCCACCCTACCTGTCCAGGTTCTGGCATTTATATGCTCTGAAAAGTTCTCAGAATTCCAAATATCACACAGTCACAGAAATTACTTGCAGCTGACAAAACCACACTTCTGCTAGAGCACCAGGCAAATCACAGTCAGCTGCTGCAGACAGTCCAAAGCAACCCCACAGCCCTACACCAGGGATTCAAATGAAAGCACATTCTTATCACTTCGTCCTTCCCTTCTGTTTTCAGCCATTAATTGTGGTGTGTTTGAACAATTGTGCACAGCCTGAATTTTTTTTTTGATGAACTGTATCAATACCTTCCCCAGGAACATCTACCATTTTGTCTCTTATTTCATGATGGGCTGCCTCTGGAATTGCAGGAATATTAATCTGAGTTCCCCACTATTGTAAAAGATCCCTTCCCCGTAAATATGTCAGCCAAATAAGGCCTTAAGTTTCCTATCTGACCTTCCAGTCCCACATATTTAACCCATTGCACCAAAACCTCCCCAGTCCCAACTCTGCAACCCTTTCAGAAAAGAGAGAGCAGGCTAGCCCCTTCAGTTTTCCCACTTCAGCCATTTTTGTTTGTTCATTTGTTTGTTTGTTTGTTTGTTTGTTTCTCAGGCCCCTCCATTGTTACCCACAATTTTTCCAATTGTTCATCCATTCTTCTAACCTTTTTTGAAACATGATATATAAAGAAGAAAAATTTAAAACAAAACAAAACAAAACAGAAAATCCCCTTTAGGAGCAAAGCAGGGGACTATCTCAGTGGTAGCAGCTTCAATAATTTTTTTGCAGGCATCTTGGGGAAAAATCCATTCTATCATCCTCCTCCATTTCCTCTAGAGCATTTGTAATCAAATTTCCCATTTTTCTCCATCATTTGGATACCACTTGTAGTCTTTGCTACTTTCTGGGTTCTTCTTTTCCCCACCCTTTATATCCTGGTTTGACCCCATATCTTTAGATAGGAAAGAAAGAATAATAGAGCCTGGCATGGTGGAGCATGCCTTTAATCCCAGCACTTGGGAGGCAGAGGCAGGTGGATTTCTGAGTTCGAGGCCAGCCTGGTCTACAGAGTGAGTTCCAGGACAGCCAGGACTACACAGAGAAACCCTGTCTTGAAAGAAGAAGAAGAAGAAGAAGAAGAAGAAGAAGAAGAAGAAGAAGAAGAAGAAGAAGAAGAAGAAGAAGAAGAAGAAGAAGAAGAAGAAAAGAAGAAGAGGAGGAGGAGGAGGAGAAGGAGGACGACGACGGCGACGATGACGAGGAGAGAGAGAGAGAGAGAGCAGAGAGAAAGAGAGAGAGAGAGATTCCTTCTTGTTTCTTCTTTGAGCACAGTTACTAAGAAACCATAACTAACCCTCTGAATTACCAATAACCACCTACCCCACCTCTCGGGGTCCTAGCATTTATATGCCCTCTGAAAAGTTCTTGGTATTCCAAACATCACACAATCACAGACATTATCTACAGTTGGCAAAAACCATGCCTCTGTTAGAGCATGAGGCAAATCATAGTCAACTGCTACAGACAGTCAGAAGCAGCTTCATATCCCTACATCTGGGATTAAAATGAAAACATATTCATAGAATATTTCTGCAATTTTAAAGAAACCAAAATTGCAAAATTGTCACTACAAGTTTAATTCTAAAAGATTAAGTGTACAATTCAGTGACATTAAGTGCATCACACAGTATGTGCAGCCCCACTATTTCCAGATCCTTCATCGTCAAGCAAAGTTCCCACACCCATTAAATAATGACTCCCCATGTTCCTTCCCCCTGGATAGCTTCAGGTAACTTCTGTCCCAGTTTCTGTCTCTTGGAGTTTGGTCTATTCTAGCTACTTCATATAAAGGAAGTGCCCAGTGTTTACTCTACTGTCTTAAAATGCCATACTTCATCTCCTTAACCCCTTGGCATATATGTTAACTACCAAATATCTCAAATCCCATGCAAGAGGTATGAGATGTAGGTCATCCATTATAGCCAGTGATATTTCAGTTGGAAGACCTACTCCATGCACACTATCTACTGCAAGCTAACCATTCTGATCCTTCACTTCATAGTTAAGAAAGCAAGGCTCCTTCCAGTGGTAGGTGCTATGATGTTGGGACACAGCAAGCCAGGATTTCACCAAAGTTATCCAAATACCCTCATGTCATATCATTCTTCCTGCTCTGTTGATGAATGCTTTCCATTTGCCATCCCCTTGGTGGCACAGAATAGCTGTCCTCTAGTTTCTTGGTGAAGATCCTAGTTGTTAAATCTACACTTGGAACTTCAGGTTGGAAGACTCTTCCCTGTAAATGGTGTATTCACTTTCTCCAGAGGCAGTATGGCTCAGTAATTAAGCAGTCAGGTTCTGGAACCAGGCTGCTTGGATTCTGCAATGTGCGGTTTGAATGAAAATGTTCCGCATAGTCTCTGGCATTTGAAATGCTTGGTCCTTAATTGGTGATGCTGTTTGTGGAAGCTTAGGAGTTGTGGCTTTGCTGGAGGAAGTAAGTAACTGGAAGTGGGTTTTGAGAGTTTAAGGATGCATGCCATTTTGAGTTCTCTCTCTCTCCTGCCCCCACCCCAACTTTCTTTCTTTTGTGATTCAACTTGTGAGTCCTCCATACCCCGCATCTAGTTACTTTTGCCATCTGTCTCTATCATGGGTTCTAACCTTCTAGAACCGTAAGTCCAGATCAAGTTTTTCTTCTCTAAATTGTCCTGGTCATAGTGTTTTATCACAACAGTAGAAAAATAACTGATACAACAACTAAATGACCTTACCCAAGTGACTTATTCTTCATGCTGCCACTTCTACATCTGTAAGTGGGGGTGATGGAGGTGATGTCAGTCTCACTCAGAGCATCAACTTCCTGTTAAGCTAGCTATGGGAGAAATGACTTCCTGGGTGACCCTAGCTTTGTGCTTCTTGAGATCTAGAAAGAGAGAAGGGATAAGCAATCCTATTTTACCCATATGCTAAGAACAGTATTCAGGGCTTAGAAAACATTAGATACCTGATGTTGGTAGTACTGTAGCTCATGTCTATAATGAATCAGTTTCCACATCTATTTGATTATTGAGTCCTTGTTGAAAGTTACATATCTATTATCTTTCTATCCATCTATCATCTATCTGTCTACCTACCTAGTTAACTACCCACCTACCTATTTACCTATCTATCTACATATCTATTAGTTAGAACATTTTCTGATTCAGATAAACAAAACCATAGCTCAGTCTGGCTGAAACTAGACTTTAGAACACCTGAGAGTGGCTTAAATCCATGGATAAGATGGCTTCCAGTCAGTAGAAAAGGATGTCATTCATGACCGGCTTCTCTCTGTTAAATCTGTTCTGCTATCTGAGCACCAACTTCCTGCTAAGCTAGCTATGGGAAAGACAACTTCCAGGGTGACCCTGGTTTTGTGCTTGTTCTTGAGATCTAGAAAGAGAGACGGTCTAAGCAACCCCATTTACCCAATACTCAGTTAAAGTCTCCTCCCATTGTGGACCAGGTACAAAGTCAAAGGGGTAAAACCAAAAGCCCCATGGGAACTTAGGATAAAGTTAGATGCAGTGCACAGAATTGGCAGGCAATTTAAGTATTACATTCTCCTGATGAACAATACTCTATGGGAGATATTCTAAATGTCAACCAGAGACAAAGCCAGATTTTCAAGAAGTTATATGTGTGAAACTCTCTCTCTCTCTCTCTCTCTCTCTCTCTCTCTCTCTCTCTCTCTCTCTCTCTCTCTCTCTCTCTCTCTCTCTCTCTCTCTCTGTGTGTGTGTGTGTGTGTGTGTTTTACCAGGAATGGAACCCAGGTCCTTGCACATGTTAGGTAAGCACTGACCACTGGGCAACATCTCAGTTCAAAACAATTGTTTGTCTCTTAGAATTGCTGTTACTGAACTGTATGTCAGAGTTTGCTATGGTTTTCTTCAGCCATAACAGTGTTAGTAGAACCCCCCCCCCCAAAAAAAACCCTACATCTCCAAGGCAACTTATTATGTTTTATGGAAGCACATATTTTCACCATGTTTTCCTATCCCCTCAGATCCCTAAGAACCATAGTTTATGGTCCAATTTAAAGGAAAGATGGAATTTGTTTTTCCTGTGCTGACACGAGTATCTGACTAGAAGAATTGAACATGAATGATGGAATGAATAAATAAGACCATCTCATAAGAATTTCAGCATGAGGGGTTAGGAAGATGGTGCAGCACTCGTTAAAGCACTTGTTCAAGAGTGAGGCCTACAGTCTGCTCTCTAGAATCTACTTAAATGCTGGATGGGTGAGACAAAGACAAGGCATATCCAGAGGAAGATGGCCAGTGACCAGCCATATTGGGAAGCTGTCGATTTAATTGAAAGACTCTGCCTCAGTGAGGAAGGTGGAAGAGCAATCAAGAATGACTCCTGATGTCAACCTCAGCCCTCCACATGCACACACACACATGGTCATGTATACACACACACACACACACACACACACATGCACACCATACACATTCTAACCCCACCCACCAGTTCACACACACAAATGAGAAAAGAAGAATTTCAGCATGGGCACATACACACACATACTCACTTGGACATCCTGTTCATCTAGAGCAATACCCTCATGGTATAGAGGAGACTGAGTTGGAGCCTATGAAGGCAACAGTGCGTTCTTTGGGAAGGTTCATTGGTGCCTTGCTGTGAGTCACTGTTCTGTCTCTGGAATACATTGTTGCATATGTGTGTTCTTAGGGTTTTCTTTACTATCTAACTCAAGTCTCCTGCTTGGACTGGTCCTTGTTACATTCTCAAATCTCACATGCACTCTGTGGGCATCCTCAGCCTTATTCAATAATACTGTCAGACTTGGGTAAACTCACAGCTAATGACCAGCCTCCAAGTGAAGATTTAAAGAAAAATTGTATTCTTTTCCTAACAATAATTTCCTTTTCTTCTAACACAATTAAGTTTTCACATTGTATATACACTTTTATTTGAAAGTAACAAGGCAGTAAAAAAAAACCACAAAATTGGCCCAATTTACAGTAAACATTCATATTTACTATGTTAATTTTACCATTAATTGTTACTTTTTGAAATGAAATATAAATGTTTGATTATATGTATTTATAAAATTAAACATATTTCAGTTAAAATTATGTTTACAAAAAGTTTGCAGTGGAATGGAGCTTTTTCTTTGTTTATAATATTAGCTTTTAAAAAACAGCAGGCAAAATCTAATATGTCTTTTCTGACAAGAAAATGAACTAGACTAACATTTTTTTCACTACAAAAATAGAAATGTTGGATTAAAGTTTTGAAATATATTTGAATTCACAGCTAAGAAACAAAGGTAGAAAGGGAACAAATAAAGAGGACAGGAGAAAGGAAACATCTAGAGGGTAGGAAAAAATAAGGATTGAAAAGCAGAGATGATGCTTCGCATAGCTGTCATGGAAGCCCAAGAGAACCTCAGCTAAGGCCTAGTTCTTGAATATGCACACTGGACAGATGCTGATGCACTGAGACCAGACAAGGTAAAACAAGAACTGCAGTTCATGTATAAAACCATACCCCCTTCCTTCCGGTTAGGATTTGACCCAGATAGCACCAAGGAAACTTGTCTTGTCCCATAATCAGACAAGAAGATGTATTATTTATGAGAGTCCAGATGTGTGTTATTCCTTGAGTCAGGGTTCAGGCTAAGAAACAAGTGAAAAATAAGTCCCAGATTAGTGAATTTCTAGAAACTTTTGTGTGTATGTGGGTGTGGGGGTGTGGAGGTATAGAAATTTGCCTCAAAAGAAAGACAAATATAATCTGAAGTAGAAGCAATCTGTAGAAGAATTAGCACCCAAGTTGAAAAAGAAGAATCTGAAACAAATAGTTTTTAAGAAGTATATAAAATTAAATAGATGTATACTAAAAGGCTTAGATATTAAAACATAATCTTAAAAGTAAATACCCAATAAAATATGAGATTAGAATCAGCTAAAGAGAGGATCACTAAGGTAGATAACAAAAATGAGGGAGTTATTTAGAACAATACAGAGCAGTAGAGATTAAAAATAAACACCGATTTAAGAAGTTAGAAAATAAAAAGGACAGATACCTAGGATAAAAACAAATAGATTGAGATAGTCAGAACATAGAATTTTCCAGAAAGAGTCAAGTATTTAGAGAAACCGTCACCCAAGAGAGAAGCAAGAAACCATTGAGGCTTTCCCTCACTGTCCCTGGTTGAAAGAGCTGCTAACGAGTTTCTAAGGCATAAACTGAAGCTAGGATATAAACACAGAACACAGAGTACTGTGGAGCAAATAAATGGGGAATTATAACTATGAATATAAAGAAGCATTGAGTTTAGAAGCAAAAGACAGACATCATCAGACTCTATTCCACTATACCCATCTTCCTTATGAAATGTTCTTCATTCTTAATGTTTATCTTTATCTATAGAACGCTTTTGACTTAAAATGAAGCAGAGTGGAGGGGGAGGGACTAGGGGAAGAAGAGGGAGAGAAAACGGCAGTCGGGATGTAATATATGAGAGAAGAATAAATAAGGAAATAAACATTCTAAAACCTGCTTGTCTGGTATAAATGCCATTATCTTGAGTCAACCACCCTTGACATTTTAGAGTGTTTTGCAACAGCTTTTATAAGTGAAAAAACACACGCTGTTTTATTTCCAGGAAGACAGTGATCTAGAAAGATGCCCATTTAATACACAAATAATACTAATATCACAGCCACTGCCTTTTGATTTCTATGTCTCTTCCTTTTCCAAGTTGTTAAACAGCCTTTATTATTAATGTATCTTTAATTTTATATTTTAGGAATGTTAGAAGCATTCACAACAGACCTTGTTCTTTGTTGCAAGGTCTATTAATGTTTGTTCTACAGGAAGCCTTATCCCACAGAGCAAGATTATAAAAAGGAAGCCAAGGTTAATGGAATAAAAAGAAAGAAACATCATCATTATTTACAAATAATGTAAGTTTTTGATGTAGAAAATCCAAACTTACTAGTGACTTCAGCAGCTACACTAAGTGCATTGTGCAAATAAATGTGTCTTGTACATTGCCCCTGTCTAAAGGGTTAATTGTGTGGTATTGATAGAACAATCTTAAAGTTTATAAAGCAAAAGTATTATTTGCTGTTATTTGCCTACTAGCACAGACATTGTCTCACCCCAAAGCCTTTTTAGAAAACTAAAACAGCTATATAAGAGCCACTAGGGGACATTTCCAAACTCAAAATGGCTGACTTAAGGGACAACTGTTATATACAGCTTGTAGCTTTCAGCTCTGTAATTCTCTTTTTTTAAAAAATAAAATTCTATAAGGATATATTGTTTTATAATTAGAGGAGAAAACACTTTTTTAAAGCAAATAAAATAAAAGCTCTGGAGTCCAGAGTCACCACACTGAGACAGTATGTTATCCGACCACCTCTCTAAGCTATTCTTCTAAGTAACCAGAGATCTTGGCAACCCAGAATCCTTTCTTGCTGCCTCGTTAGTTCTACCTTTAAATCTGATCTGAAAAAAAAAATAATAATAAATTTTCTCCTTTCCTCAGCAGTATTATACCTTAATTTCTCCCTACTCTGCTTTCAGTAATCAAATCCGGAAGTCATCTGATACACTTATAATATTGCCTTTGGCCAAATGCACAGAATCTTACACTCTTGAGAGTTAGCAAGGCAGAGGCATCAGGAGCCAGGTCTGTTTTTAGCATGCAAGGCAGGCAGTCGCTGGGATGGGACGGTACACTGTGCAACCACTGTTTCTCTTTGGGTTATTTTTTAGAGCTTTATTTCTGCTGGAAGAAGCATTATGCAGCACTGTTCAAATCCTCCAAAGTGGGGGCTAGTATGCAAGGACAAACACAGACTCTTAGAGTTTGTCCTGGGACTACCAGTCAGCCAGCTCCTACCTCTGGAAGGATGAAATCTTGGGAAGACAGGAAACACGCTGGTTCTCCAAAGCTCCTTGTCTCGTGCTACACCTGTGAATTTCTGCTAAGAAAGATCTTTTCAGATTTATCTGACAGTTCTACAGAATTAACAAATATCCAGGTGTTCAGAATTTAGGGGAAATCCCCCATGATCTTATACCCAAGTATCTGACTCATTAAAGTGAGAAGAGCCATCAGGGAGCCTTTTGACACACAGAAGTTGTTAGGCTAGAAGGTCCCCCCACCTGTCCTTCAATCCAGAACAATGTGCCTCTGCTGAGACCAGTTATGGGGTACCCCTGTACCCCCATCCCCTGCACAGCAGAGCCCTAGAGGAGTGGGTTATATCTCCATGGTTCACCAGTGTATTTTTGGCCCTCAACTATCACTGGAAACCCCTACCCGGACCATCATGGTCACTTTGATGACCTGTTTGGGTAAGAGTTTGGGTTTATTTATTACAGATGCCTACAAATGTATTTGTTGAAATGACTGGGAACCCCAGACCCTCTCCATAAAATCTAAGTACCTTAGGTGATATGATTTTTTCTCAAGCTCAACAGGAAATCTAAAAGAATTGAAGTTTTAGCTAGTTGTGCGATCATTTGGTCCATAAACAGCATTATTCCATGATCCTATGTGTCCAGCCCCTCAACGCTTGTGAGGTTAGGAGCGAATGCCAGGAACTTCCTGTTCTGAGGCACAAAGGTCTAGAAGGCAGAGATGACCCAACAGGAGGAAACAGGTAAACAAGCAGGGTTCTTCAAAGCCGATTTGTTGCATGGTATACCTGTGTGACTTCCATTAAGAAAGACATTTGCAGGTTTGTATGTCAGAACTTGCTCTGGAGAGAGTCCCAAGCTGACTATGTGCCCAAGGCCTAGAGTGGGGCAGGTAGATTATAGTCTTGGATCCAACACTTCAGGCTCCATGGCTCCGGGTTATAACACAATGGCTGCTGCTTACTGAGCGCACTCCATGGGCCAGGCACTGTGGAAAACACTCCCACACACATTTCCTCATGCATCATGTAGCACAGCCCTAGGAGGGACCACCTCCATCATAAAGACTAGGAAACAGAAGCAAATGCTGAGATGGAGTTTGGGGCGTGTCCTAGTTACTTTTCTATTGCTATGATAAAACACCATGACTAAGGCAACTTGTAAAATAAAGTGTTGAATTCAGGGTTTATGAATCCAGAGGGCTAGAGTCTGTGGACATTGTGGTGAGGCACACGGCAGCAGGCAGACAGGCATGGCACTGGGGCAATTGCTGAGACATTATGCCTTGAAACACAACAAACAGAGAGAGCTAACTGGGGATGCCTTGGACTTTTGAAACCTTAAAACCTGGCCCAGTGATACACCTCCTCCAAGGCCACACCTCCTAATCCTTCCCAAACAATTCTAACAACCCGGGACCAAGCATTCAAATCTATTAGCCCATGAGGGTCATTCTCGTTCAAAGCACCACAGGGTATACAAGGTGATTACTGGGATGAACCCCCCTGGAAGCAGTAAGGAAGAAGCTAGACTAAGTAGAAGACAGGCTGCACCCTTCAGAAGACTGATATAATTGTGAGGCTCTGACCTCTGTCACCTGGGGGAATGTTCCATCATTTGCCCACCTCACTCAGATGCTAGGTACAGATAGAACAAGTTGTTAGTAAGTCAGCTCTCTACAGCTGAGGGTACCCTGCAGGGGCAGACAGCCGTGGAGAAAGTCCTAGCAATGTGTTTCTATCGCTACCGTAAGAGGCTACCCCACCAATAATAGAAGGATTAGAAATGGCTTTCATAACATGCTTAGCACAGAGTGTTAAAATGCAGTTGACACTACTCAACACATGCTGGCATAAAGAATGTCATGGAAACCCCCTAGAAGATGCTACTTGAAGAAATGTTAGACCTTTGATTGGACCTTATAACCTATTCTCCCCTCCCTAATCCATAGCCATCGATGCTGAAGCTCACCCCAGCTCCAAAGCACAGCATAGCATTAGAAAGTAACACAGCTAAGAGTGACCATCAGTGGGTAGGCATGACTCTGGGAGGGAAATCAGATTGCTGTATGCTGATGCAGCTTTTCTTAAGTGAACATAAGGTGGACTTGTTGTTCAGTGAAGATATTTTGTAAGGGATGGCGTTCATTAAGAAGTGCTTTGGTTGAGTGGGGTGTCACTTGTTAGCAGCAGGGCAGGGAGGAGGTGGCGGTAACAATCAGGAGCCCTTTGAATCTGAGCTCTCGCAGGAGCCAGAGAGAGCAGCATCTGTGTGGACTTCACGGTTGAGAGGACAGTGATAGACTGTAGTTAGAAGCAAGCCCATATTTTCCAATTACTCGCAGCAAGACCTGTTCTTAAAATACAGAGATGACAACTGAGAGGATGAGATGCAGGCGTTCAGACACGTGCCTCACATCCACAGAGAGAAGCCCGTGCTTAGTGCTGTCCATCACAGCCCGCAGCAGGAGCTAATTGTCTGATGTGTACAGCCCTTGGAGAAGATTGTTAATTTGTCTATTATATTTAATTTGCAAATGTGAGTCAAACAGTTCCCCATTTTTCTGTTCTTTTCTATGTATTTGTAAAGCATTCCATATCTTCCCAAGCATTTGCTATATGTAGTTGCAACTTTTTTGTTTGTTCGTCTATATCTCCATGAGGCATCCATCTATTATAGCTCCTCTCATTGCTGGTCCATCCTACCTGTCAGAGGAGCGTTTGAATCTATTGCTGTCAATTTTGAAGTGCGGGTGTTGGTACCTTCTGTGCCATCCTCTCTCATCGCCCCCTTGACCTCCTGCATATAGAGTCCACCACTGTTCAACCAAAAGCATTCTCATGGCAAATGCCAACAGGGTCAGCCCCTAATACTTGACCCCTCTGAAGTACCTGCTACTTCCTGGACCTTTCCCCTTTCAGATTGCCCCTGGTTTCCCCCTACAACATAAGCTGAGGGCTCACCCAATTAGTCATGGCTTCCTGGAGCACTGTGTAGAAAAGAAAATGCAAGTTACATCCAGGGTACTGGGATGGATTAACGAGCCTGTTGTAGGAGTGGAAAGAGAAGAAAGGACTCTGACTCTATGCAGTCACTTTCCTGTACTTAGCAGTCTCATCCTGGTTTCTCTTCTGTGTCCATTGCTTAGGCACTTGACTTCTTGATGCTTATTGGGGCTGTGATGTGGGCACTAAGAGGATTATATGAGGTGAAGTATTGAGGCCCCTGACTGTATTGGATTCTAAATCGATAACAATCATTATTACCACCCTGCGTGTTTTTTCTACAATCTTCATAGATCTCCTCGATTAGATATTGTGTCCTTTCCTTCTGTGACTCACCTCACACCTTTTCTCCCAAGTCCATTGCTCCCTAACAGCCCAGATCACTCTAAGAAAGAAAACCAAGACTAGGATATGGTAATATATACACAGAGCAAGCAAAACAACAAAAGGTGAAATTGTTCCCTTGCCTGGGAGTTTGTGCTCTTGCTTGTTTTCAATCAAATCAGTAAACTTTGGAAGGAAAAGAAAATAGGAAGTGATTGTCTTCATATCTCTTGCAGAGGTACGACTGCTCATACAAGAACAATGGCCCTCAAAGAGTTTTGATTCCACAGCAGGGCATCCAGTCACCTGCTGCCTCTAGTCTGGGCTCTTCCATGTCAGCCCTGCTCCTGTGCTCCCTGAAGGAGGCGTGTGGTGGGCACAGGAAGGAGAGAAACAGAACCAAGTAGACCAAAACAGAGGGGGGAAGACTGGGGAGAGAGGAAGCAGCAGCCAATGATGGGATATTTGGTTTCTCAGCCCTGCCTCCCCTGACCTGCCTCCATCCCTGGAGACCTCACACTGGCCCACCCCTTGTGGGCGACCTTCAGTGTGGGTTTTCTTCTATCCCAAGAAAGACCTTGCGCTTTGATTTTGTTTTGTTTTAAAGAGGTATTTGTAATCTCACCTCTTTCTCTTTTCTCCAGTGCCAGTGACTACCGGGAACCCTGCGATGGTGGTCACAGATAGGTCTATTGCTGTTTTTCTGGTTACCCAGGCTTCCCCAGAACAAGTCTTTCAGCCCCAGAAGCTCCTGCCCCACCCCATACACAGAATAACAGGCTTTCTCCTCCTCCACCACCGCCCAACAAACCTGATTCAAGAAGAGTCTGCTGGCCTCTTGGGCATGGCGGGCGCTCAGAGTAATACCTCAGCTTGAGCACAGAGGCTGGGTACAGATTCTAAAGTACCCCGGGTCTGAAGCTCCCCCATCAAAGAAAAGCCCCTCCTAAGCATAAACACATTTGTTGCCTCACTGCATAAAACCGCCTTATAAAGAAATCCATTAGCCACCCTCGGCACTGTGTCCTCTGGGGCCTCCATGCACAAGGATATTTTATCTTTTTAATGAATAAAACATATGCCAATTGCCTAAAATTAAAAAGTGCAGGGGTAATGAATAATTCTCAGAATCCTGAAGCCCAATTGGTCTGGTGGAGGCCAGGGGAGCCAGGCCTGAGGGGTTCCTGGCTTAGCAATGCTGTTGACCCAAGGGACACTTCTCTTCTTTCCTAGAGTCTGCTAGGCATCATGTTCCTTCCTCTTTCCCATCCACAGGGGAGCCAGGCTCTGCGCAGGTGCTGCTGTGGGTTCTGCTATAGATGCACAGTCCTCATATGTCTGTCCTCTCAGTTCTTGCTGCTTCTCGCCTGAATCCTCCCAGGAGCTCCATCAGCTGTGCAGACAAGCTAACCCCCAAAGCGAAGTTCCCCAAGCACAGAAGATGCTGCTCTCCTCTAGACTATAGGTCCAGAAGTGTGAGTGTGGAGACTTCAGAGATGTGCTGTTCCCCCTTGAAGAGGACACACCACACACACACACACACACACACACACACACACACACACACACACGAACCAGGAAGTCACAAATGGATGCAGTTAGGAGGGCCAAGCACACACCAAACTGTATCATTCAGAGCCAGCCCTCCTTAGAGGCAGGAAAGGTAGGAGAGGGTTTATAAACATCCTCCATGATCAGACATGTACCGTGAGCACAGCCAGCTTTATTGTTTGCAGGGCCCCCTGGTTAACGCAAACGTCAAGGCTCCAGTTCAAGACATGGAGGAGTAAAAGAAACAAATACAAATGTAAAGCTTTTCATTTCTTTGGTCTCTTGTTATCACAGAGAATTGAAACAACATTGCTCTCATGATGGTTAATGTTGATTGTCAACTGGAGAGGGTTCTAGAATCAGCTGGGGTGGGGGGAACTCCAGGCTGGGCTGGAGGGGCTTCAGGTTAAATTAATGGGGTGGGAAGACCATGCCCACTGGGCAGCAGCCATATCTCTTTGCTTCTTGACTGTGGATATAATGTGAACCCTGTTCCTACCACATGTCCTGCTTACCATGGAGAACTGTACCCACAAACTGAGGCTAAAATAAAATGAACCCTTCATTAACTTGTCAGATATTTTGTCATGGCAATGAGAAAAGTCATTAAAACAGCTATTTAACGTTGTTCTAAATAAAAAATAATAATAATTAAACTTTGAAATTAGCCTATATTTTACCATTCTATTTTATATTGCCACAACAACCTCATTTTTTAAATGCAAATTTAAAAGCATTTAACTTGTATGCAGAACTACTGACACTACACAATTTGTACTTCGTAGCTTGCATATGCATGTTGTCAACCTTTAAATAACAAGCAGAGAGATCCCCTAAGGATAAATGGTATATATTTGGAAATAAACAGGAGATGTTGCAGTGCAGAAGAGACATGCCTTGGGAATCAGGGGCAAAGCAAGGAGGCTGGTGCACCGGAAGAGACATCACGAGGTAAAGTGAGGAAGTAGCATAAGCTATTCTGAAATGATACGCCTTGGTTACAGGATCAGAGACGTGGTATCATCCCCAATTAAACAGGTCCTCGCAGGGGTGTGTGTGTGTGTGTGTGTGCTGCAGTAAATTTGGTACAAGTTGTGATTCTGGAAAAGTCATATTTATGAGTAGGTCTAGTGTGCGCGTGTGTATTTATATGCATGTGGTAGATGGTACATGTGTATAAGCCAGGTGTTTTTCATATTCATTCTCGGCTAATCTATTGAAGCAGGACTTTGAAGTGGAAGCTTATGGTTTCTTTGGAAAGTCGGTTGTGTCAGATGATGTTTTGCTGGGGCAGACACATGAAGGAGTGTTTTCCTGAAGCAGATACAGGTGATAGGATGTTTTGTGACACACATGTATTGATTCACCTCACATTGCCTCGATGAGCTCCATTTGCTGTGACTCCATAGACTCCTTACCCAAAAACACTTCTGGTGGTGCTCTGGTGGCTTCTTGCTGCTTCTGTGGACTCTGGCCAATTGGCCGAGTGATGTCAGCTGATACAGACTCAACAAGGAGTTTTGATAAGACAGACTCACTTGGTGAGATAAGACTCATGGGCAGACACATGATCTTTGGAGGGAGTATAAGTAGGACCCAAGAGACAGTGATGGCGGGTTTGCATGGTTAGTTTTGCAACACTTCTTAGACTCATGTCTCCATTTTCCCTGATCGCTGATCTTCGCTTCATTGAGAGATGCACAGCAGAACACTTCTCCTGGCATCCCTGCTGGTCCTGGTCGTTCCTGCTGACTTATGCTGATTCAGTGGAGGCCTGGATGTCTCTGCTAGGTCCTGCCACTACTGCTGATTTGTGTTTCCTATCTAGACTCGACTGTACTGAACTGCTGGTATATTCGTGAAGTGTTTGTGAATGGATTGAGCTGTTGTTGCTCCTGATTCCTGTGAACTGAGCTGCTGATTTGTTGACAACTCAGATTAGATTTGCTTCAAAGAATTAGTTCTAAACGGACTCACTTCCTCTGTATCCTAATAACATTTCTTTCCCACTACCTCTGGTGGGTGGCGGGCTAGAAGGGAAGTTAATGCTCTTAAGAACCCATATTAAAAGTAGGTTTTGAGAAATGAAAGCCAACAGGGCTGCCTACTGAATCCAAGCTCACTGATTTGCTCCACAGCTTGCTAGGGGATCGGTCTCACCTCTGCAGTGCTGAGACATAGGTGGCTGCTACACTTTCCTAAGACTGATGTGGATTCTGAGGATCCAGACACTTACATAGCCAGAACCCTATCCAGTGAGCCATCATCCCAGTCATCCAGCAAAGTCCTTTGTGGCCATTCTTGCTGGGCATAAGAGCTCGAGGTCCCCTTCTCTGTAATCTTCAAGCTGTGCTAACTTATTTTCTAATGTAGTTGTTGTTGGCTCTGGTTTGATTCTAGCAACTTTGGTAATTAGTAGCTCGTTCATTCTTTGCAGAATAGCAGCAACACTATGTAAAAGTAGTCCAACTGTCTTCATTTCTCTTCCTGGTCCAATCATATTCGACCCTCACTGCCTGTCATGTCCAGAAGCCTGCATTTCCTCACCCTCCTACATCCTTGGTGCCTTCTCTTCCATGATAGTCTTAGACCTTGGATGGGGAGGTTAACATAGATTACCCATATCCTCAGCCGACCACTCATGGTTTCTTATTCTTGGCACTTTAACAAGATACGGATCTTTTACATTAACCGCTGCATTGTCTTGCTGCAAAAAAACATACTTCTCTGACCAAAGTGAGAGTAGTCCAGGTCTCTATAATCATCGCTACATGCGCTCCCCAGTCTTCAGGGGATGATGTCCTACCTTGTCATATGCCTACTGGGAAAGACTAGAAAGGCCCTGTTAGGTGTGGCAGAAGCCAGAGGCAGAGTGGTTGGCTTCTCTTGGACGTTACTGTTCCCACCTCAAGTAGTACAGAGGGATAAATTTCTGGGATCTAGAAAGAATATTACTTCCCATTACTGTAGTAAATACCTAAGGTTAATCTCTTTATAAAAAACCAAAAGGTTATCTTGGTTCATTATTCTGGAGGTCTCGTTCTACAGTTGGGCTGACCTGTTGCTTTGGGGCTGTCTGTGGGGACGTGGTCTTGCGTGCTGTGCCTGGAGTAAGTACTGTAGCAGAAACTCTTCACTTCACGGCCTTGATAAGAACAAAAGAGGAAACAACTGAGGTCCCACAGTCCTTCGAGGGCTTAACCCTCTAGGAATGATCTCGTGATGTCCACTTCCTCCTATTAATGCCACTGGCTACAAACAGAGCCCTTAAGACTCAGAGGGTTGGGGGACACTTGATAGCCCTACAGTGAGGTCCAAAAGTGAGCAGGCAGAATTCACTGAATCCCAGATTGAACAAGCTACCTAGAGGTGAGGAGTAGGATGAGGTGAGCTCTAAAGGGTTCCTGGGACACCTGCCCTTATATAGGGCAGAACTCTATCTCCAGAGACTGACCATAAACCTGAGAGCTTTGAGGAGATGGGATGGAACTGGACTTAGAAGTCACTAGATTGGGTGGATCTACCCAGATGTCCTCGTGCCGTCTGGTGGGCAAGGGAGGGTCTAAGAATCTGATGTTAAATCACTTCTGCAGACATCTCTGTTATCACACACTTTTGCCCTGCCCACAGTAGTAGTCTCTGAAATTCCTGTCCTTTTAGACACTTAGTGTTAAAAGGAACTTGTTATAAAAGGTGCTTAAATGTTAAAGATGCATTTATCGTCGTGTTTCAGAATCCCCCAGACTCCTCATTGTTTTGCTTCCAAGTGCTTATCCATTTGTCACTGTGCACATGCTCAGAGGATTATTCGGATCAATGACTCCTCAGCTTGACTGAGGTGCCCGAGGGCCTGGACATACGAGCTCTTGCCAGTTTTCCCAGTTTTGCCAGATGTGCCATCACTGGCTGTAAGGAAACATACAGTTGTTCCGCTCACTTGGTATAAAAATGTGAACACAGATCAACTCTCCTTTGCTTTGACTTCGAATACAGCGACAGTGGCAGGTGTAGTCCATGTGATGATGTCTCTGGCTTATTCCCAAATAAAGAGCATCGTTCTTCGGGGACTCTCTCTGTGTTTGTTGAAGACACGGCTAGAGAGTGGTTGCATGAAGTTGTTCTAGACTGCAGTTTTCACAATAACAATTTTCTGACAGGTGGCAGCATAATGTCTACCTGTGGCCTGTTCAGTGGGGTGGGACAACTTTCCAGCAAGCAGGGGTAAAAGCTGTCTTAAGCAAGAGACACTTTGGGCCAGGTGTGGTGGCATACGCCTTTAATCCCAGCACTCGGGAGGCAGAGGCAGGCGGATTTCTGAGTTGGAGGCCAGCCTGGTCTACAAAGTGAGTTCCAGGACAGCCAGGGCTACACAGAGAAACCCTGTCTCTAAAAACCAAAAAAAAAAAAAAAGAAAGAAAGAAAGAAAAAAAGAAAAAGCAAGAGACACTTTAATAGTTACCAAGACTACTGTCAGCTAATGACTTACTGACATGCTTCATACTGCACAGTTGGGGAGTCGTCACCCTATCAACTCTGCCTGGGTAGATGTTGCTACAAAAGGAGAAAAAATAGGTATGCACATGTGCACTCTCGTGCACACACAACATTCCTGTCACAAATGTGAAAGCTATAGGCTCTCTAAAATAGATCTTCTGTGTATTCCAAACACTGAAAACCTTCAGGAATATTTATTTATTTCCATCTGGACTACAACTATAATACATCTCCCTACACCCTGTTTCTCACCTTCTCTCTCCAAAAATAAATAAGAAAAAACAAACCGGAGTCCATACCCATTGATTCTAACAACTGGTCGCATAGACCGGATATATACCACCAAAGGAATAGTCCAGGACAGCAACCTGCAGATTAATTAGGCAGGAAAATAATCTCGCAGCCACAGCACACCCTGCATTCTCTAACGAGACTCAGAAATGATTTGGGCCTCTATTTATGACTTCAGGCACAGGCCTGTGCTCCTTCAAACACTCTATTAAAAACTTTTTGATTAACTTGGTCCCAGGGTCAACTTCCTGTTTGTTTGTAGGGTCTGGGACAGCCACATGAGCACACCAAGAGATACTAGAGAGGATTCATGCACCAGGGATTCAGAATGTTATTCTCAGGTCTGATGTTACCTGAGACTCAAGATTTGTCTGATTTATAAAAAAACATTGCACGGGTGTATGGAAGCAACCCTGTCTTATTTGTTTTAAGGGCACCTGAGCTGTCAGGAGTTAGGAAGAAGGCGGCACTTTTTTTTTTCTCTGAGGCTGCAGCATTTCTCACGAACACATTCCCGGTTTGAACCCAAGTCATAATAAATTTATGTACTAGTTACACTTGGCTCTAAATCATTTCACTAAGAGAAGCACGCTGGCTAGAACCTTAACTGCTCGCGTTGGTGCCATAGCTTCCCTTTGAAAAGGAGGATGAGGGGGGAAAGGGAGAAACTCATCCATGTGGCCAGCAAACTCAGGATAAATACTTGTTCTTAGACAGGGAAGAGCTTGCTCGTGCACTGTCTTACTAGATCTACAGAAAACCACTGCAAAGGAAGAAAACCAGTATAGCAATAAATTAGGTAAATCATTTGGCTCCCGGCGGGTCATGCTTCCAGCCACCCTCCAGAGCCCTCTGGATTCTCAACTGAAACACACACACACACACACACACACACACACAGAGACACACAGATACACAGATACAGACACACACACACACACCTGTTAATTTTGATATGTCTTGGCTATCTCAATGGCTAGGCACTTCTAATCTTCCTTATAGCTAGCATATATTTCCCTCCAGTACTCCTGGCTTAATCATCTTACACCTTCCTATTCGATGTTTTATCTTTGCTGCCCTGTTACCTTCTGGGCAGCTCCCCCATAGGCCCACCTTCACCTTCCACCTACATTTTGGATAATTTTTCTTCTGTAGCTCCCAAACCTGATGGCTCTGCCTCTAAGTCATGGCAAATCTGCCCCCTTCTCTCTCTCTTATATGTTCCAAGCCCAGAATCATAAAAGTCCTGCCTTCTGTCTGCCCTGCCAAACCATTGGCTGTTGACATCTTTATTTACCAATTGGAACCAACTGGGAGCAAGGTCCCTCAGTGTCTTACATGCAGACACTCATGAAAGCAGTTTTGGGGACCAAAATTAACATTAGAATGCAAGCAGCATTAAGCCAAATCCACTTCAACCCAGAGATTATGTTGGTAATTTTTTTAAATAAAAATAAATGGAGAAGCTGATGCTTAGGGAAGAACTTGGCCTTCTCAAATTCATACAGTTTGTAAGAGTCTCCAAACTGTGGAGATGAGGAAACATTATGTAGGCAATGAGTCTTTTAATCCTTCCTGCCCCCAGAGACCACAACTAATCCACCACTACAGATTTATTCTGTATTTTGGATATTTTGGAATAATCATTTAATGCTCATGAAGGTTTCATTTCCTAGACTTTGCGCCAGTGCCAAAGGTTATGTCCCATTCATCAGATGGGCCTGGATAGAACCAAACGCAATCATAGATCACACTAGAGACCGAAGACTCACCATCACAGTTGTCACTGGGTTTGTTTTTGTCCAAACATCATGTCACTTGAATGTAGCCAAAGGCCTCCTGACTGCATTGGTACATAGCAATGTGGGGGTGCAAGGACACAGGCAAGAAAGCAGATGCGAAGGAGTAGACCTTGCTTTATAATAAGCCACTCTCTTCTCTCAAGAGCCAATCCAGTTGTACAAGACTTGGCTACTGTGGCCCAGATGGAAATGCCTGTCATGAGGACAGACATCAAGATTAAGGGAACAGAGACCTTTCAGGGAAAGACAGAAACAATGAACTGTGAAGGGTTGTTTTTCTAACACCATATACTTCAATCCCCTAAACAACAGCATGTTTGGTGTCATGGAGATGACAGCAGCAACTTTCTTGAGGTCCCTTGTCTTACCTTAACACCCATCTTGCTGATCATGTCCATGAGGTCTGCATTACCCCCACACGGAGTCTCTTGGAGACTCTGGGAGTTTGTTCTGGGAGGACTCAGTATTATCCTGCCTAGGTCTCTTTTCTCATCTATATCCTAATCCATCTCTTGCGAGATAATCAAGAGTTAGTGAGATTGTATACGAGGACACTGTCTTGGTTATGTGTTTGCTATGATAAAACACCATAAGCAAGGCAATGTATAGACTGAAGGAAGGGTTTGCCTGGGGTTTCCAGTCCCACACACAGTGGCTAGAGCAGCAGCTGAGAGTTCACACCTTGAACTACAAATAGGGAACAGAAAGAATGTACCAGAAATCGTGCATGGCTTTTGAAACCTCAAAGCTCCCCCACCCCCCAGTAACATACTTCCTCCACCAAGACCACATCTTTTCAGCCTCCTAAAACAGTGCTATCAACTTGGGACCATGAACTCAGATGCTCAAGAATGTGGGCAACATCTCATTCAAACCACCACAAACATCTGCTCAATGTTAACACATAATACCAAACTTTAGAAACAACCTAAACATTCCTCAGTAGAAGAATGGCCAGCTGATTAAAAGACTGCTAGACATGGAATGCTGGGTAAGCACTAAGTTGTTTGATGGTGCAGGGAAATGACTTTACTATTAAAAACATGATACAAAATTATGAGAGCTGTATGTATAATTGTATGTATAACCTTATACATAGAGAATGCATAGAGAAGTCAAAAGGAAAAACATCAAAGGGTTAATGATAGTTAACTGAGCACTGGGGTTTTGTGGAGTTTTAAAATCTTGGTACCTCTCCAAGTTTTCTACATTAAATTTGGTATTTTATAATCATAAAAAGAAGTGATGTTGAGGATGTGTGTCTGTCAATGGTGGTTTGTGACAGGTCCTCAGAGTTACCTGGCTCTTCCCCAGGTTTTTCAAGTGGGGGGGGGTTGTAGTAAGACCTGGGGATTTGCATTGGTGGTGGGTTCTTTGATGCTGGTGACACTCCTGATGCAGAGCCACTGCCCTACGCATTCCCAGGAGAAAGAGGTTTCATTGTAAGCAGAGAGGGAATGGGGTTGTAAGATAAACACGAGCTATACCAAAGGACTGTACTCAGGGCGTGGCCTCTAACTTTCTGGTTCTACAGCCACAATCCAGAGATCATGAAGTTGCTACTAATACCCTGGGGTGAGGAATCTGCAGAAAACATCTGCTGCCTTCACAGTGGCCTCTTTACCCTGACCTCATGACTGACTAGAGAGATGGGAGTGTGCTCTAAAACTCACATGAACTACAGCCTGTCTATCTTTCAGAAAGGGGGCTCTCCTTCCACCCTCTGCCTTCCAAACCCCACTAAGGAACTAATTGTCTAGAACTCTAGTTTCCAGGCTCCCATCCCCGGAGGTTCACGGGAGGATGCAATTGGAAATGAACACTGATGGACAAGAAGCAAAGAGTAAAACAGACAAAGAAAAGGGAAAGGGAGACAAGGGAGTGGGAGGTAAAGCAGAGAGTGAAAAGAAAGCACAAGGAAAACCATTTTGGAATAGGGGTTGCTGGGGATTGAGGAAGCTTAATCTGAAGACGAGAGCACACAGGAGCAAGTAAATGACCCGTTAGGCTAACAGCACAGAAGTTCAGCTGTATGGGCAAAATGATTCACTAGCATCTTACTCATAACATTAACAGGGGCATCAGCATTAGCTGGACCAAAATAAGACAGCTCTTAGGGTGACATCTGCCATTATAACAACAGAACTTCGTGATTCCTCCCACATGACCTTTACTGGGTACCACAAGTGATTCAGTTTGAATGAACAGATTTAAAGAAATCTTTTTAGAACTACAACACTCTATATAAATATAAATAACCACCATTCCTTTTCATCTTGGCACTGACATCTGACTACTGAACTCTGAAAAGCCAAAGAAGCCAAACACAAGAAGGTTGCCCTTGCTCTCTTCCCCTTATCATTGCCCCATGGCCCAGTCTGGCTTAGGTGTAAAACCAAGTTGGGGAAGGCTGGGTTTCATTGCAGGTGGATAGGTGCCTATGACTGGATACCAAGGGACAGCAGAGCATTAGAGATGAGTGTCCAAATGGATGAAGCTTCAGGCTAGTATTCCCAGAGCAACCTAAGAAGACAGAGGTATAAGAAATCACCAGAAAGATGAGGGAAGACCCACGGTATGGAGGGAAGGAGAAGGCCTAGAGCTTTCCCAAGGAAAACAAGGCAAGAAGCTCTGTGAGCCAGATGGGGGAGAAGGCAGAAAACTTCCCGACACATTTACCAAGGAGACAGAGGCTTAAAGAGCATGGCCTCTTGGTGAGCTTCTTGGGTGTTTCTCCGTCTCTGGCCTTCTCATCTCTGCTCAAGGCCATGGGTGCTGATAAAGATGGGTCCACTATCTTGGCTTGCTTTCTTCTCCCAGCTGGTGAAAGCAGACTGAGGGCTGCTGCTGAAGCCTGGGTGTCTGCCAGTCCAGGGGACAGCTCACTCAACTATTGGGGTGCATTCTCTTTTGTTCTGACCATTGCTATTGCTTACGGAGTCTAGATTGCCCCCTTGTCTGCAGGAGTGTGATGACAAGAACAACTCAGGTGTGAACTCTGAGAAAGAAAAGCAAAAGCAAGGCTTCCAGACCACAGGCCCCAACAGGACACTCCTGTGATCAGCTGCCTAAAGCAGGACTACTCTCTTGGTGAGCTTGGTCTCTTTAAGCTCTGCCTTGGATATTATTTGCCACCCTCCTCCTACAAAAAGATCAATGTTTGGAGCTTTGTCCCTAAGGAGATGGTGTTGGGAAATCATAGAATCTTAAGAGGCAAGGATGAAGAGAGATTCTAGATCAAGAAGTTGAGATGCCCTTGAAATAGACCTTGACTAATTCGAGATGATTGTTAGAAAAAGGTTAAGCCTGACTCTTGAGTTGCAGCCTGGTTTTCTGGTTCAGAATGTGGTCCCTTTGTCTCAGTTACACTTCTACTTCCGTCACCAGTCATTAGGGGATCCAGCTAAAATGGAAGGTGGGGTGGGGTTGGGGGGCCTCACCAGAGCCTATACACTATGCTACTTGGAATCTCCGCCTCTATGCTTATGAACTAAGTTAATCTTTTTTCTTTATAAAGTCCCCCTCTTTCAGACATCTGATTGTTGCCATACTTTGTGGTTTAAGTCTGAAACACTCCCCCATCTTATGCCTGATATGTTCAACTGTCTGCTCCTCAACTGGTCGTACAATGTCAGGGTGTTATGGAAACTTTGAGATGTGTGACTTGCTGGTAGAAATGGGTTATTAGAGGAATGCCTTTGAAGGTGACAGCCACTTCTGGCTCTGCCTTGCCATCTCTTGCTATCCGCCTTGCTTCATGATATGAGGGGCAGCAGCTATTCATCACCCCAACCCCTCTCCTCATTTTCATGGACCCTGTCTATGCTCCCCTGCCACAAGAGATTGAAACCATGGGCTGAAATAAAAACTTATTTTTCGTGGCCTCTGTCATGTATTTTATCCAATGAAAATAAAGGCACAAATACACATGAATGAATACATCCTGGGATGTCTTGGTTTGATTCACGGCAGGGCAGTGAGCCTAGACTCAGGTGCAGTCTCTGGTCACTGGGCTCAAGATGAAAGTGTCTACTGAGCTTAGATGATCCTGACCATTGCCTCCAGGCAGTGCATGTTTCTGGTGTTGTTCTAAAGACCCTTTGCCCTTTCAACTGTCAGGGAAGCGGTGAGTCTCTGAGGTGAGTCTCCTTTGCATATTGCCTGAGTGGGCAGGCTGCACCGTGTAACTTGACTGACTGGACGAAAATCTTGAACAAAGCATGCTGCAAGCTCTTCCTTGTCCTGAGGTCACATGCAAAGCTGTTTCCTGAAGCTAGTGACAACATTTTTCTTCCTGAGGTGGCAGGGCTGCTGCCTTTCTTACCAGGGCAAATCAGAGGGCTTCCAGGGCTGACTTTTTAGACAGTAGCATTCCTGGCATGTCACACAAATTTTGAAAAGGCTACAGGGTAATATACCATCTATCTAGACATTTAAAAGGCATTTTTAAAATGCCAAATGTCTGTTCTGTGTCTGATTGGGTGAGCTTCTGCGCTTCATTTCCACTTTATTTAACTCCACAGACGGGGAACCTGCACCAGCAAGGGAAACAGAAAGCTTGGTTAGAATGCATCCGAGTTACTGCAAGATCTGGGCTGCTGCTGCTGCTGACCAATTTACAGCCTGTCTCTAATTTATCTGCATTGGAGAACCTGATCGTGGGCAGCGAAGCAGAATGTGATGATTGCAATATGACTTCTCGGAGAGGACAAGAGCAGGCTCAAATAGCAAACAGCTTTAGGGGGAGATGTGACAGAGGGGAGAAGTTGTCTGATAAACAGGGGTCTTCCTCCCCATTTGCAGTGAGTTAGACAATTTTCAGGATGTTGTTTCCCACTGCTGGTAATGTGCACGTATGTTATATTATCCTGACATTTGGTAGATGGGCTCCGTGTCCAAACATTTAGTGTTATTGATGCTGGGTAAGCGAGGAATGGCAGGCAGGCCCGGGCCTGATCCATGCAGATGGCTGTGGATGTGTGCTTGCTTTACCCTGAGTCTTTTTAGTCATTACTCAGGCGGCTCTTGAAATGCTTAATCCACAGAGGGCAAAAAGGAGGTGGGGGTGCTGTTTTTTAGTTGCTTTTGGTTCAAGAGAGAAGCGTGGGTGAAGAAGATCGGCTGTTGCTCTCCTTGAATACCTGAAGATCTCCTCCCCACTTGGCTTCTTTGAGGTTAGCTCATGTTTTCTCTGGGCACCACAGACACATAAAATTTGGCCAGTATTTATTGATGACCAGAGATAGAGTAGTGATAGAACAAAGTGACTATACTTAATACAATAGGGAACAAAAGTATGTCACCAGGAATACTGCCAATATTTTAATCAGGTGAATAGTTAACAACTCTTTGTTTTAAAGACAAGGTATCACTTTGTAGTATTTGGTGTGTCATATGTTGTGTGTCATGTGTAGTATGTTGTGTGTAGTATGTAGTCCTGGCCATGATGTTGGAATCTTCCTGCCTCTGGCTTCTGCCTGTTAGGATTAAAGGGGAATAGCATTATGGGCAGAAAAATCAATGAATCCTTTTTTTTTTCTTCCAAACATATTGCCTGTCTCTAGTGCCATTCCAGATGCTGGAATACTTTAATGAAGAAGACACCAATCCAGACCACTGGATGCTCATGGCTCACTGGGAGAACACCAGAAGGAAAATGGCGATCAGAACACATGATGACAAATGCCACGAGGAAGAGCCAGGAACACACTAGCATCCAGAGCCCCATCTGGGTGGGAGAGGATGAACAGAGAAAATGCTCCAGGCCTAAGAGTACCCACTGAGTGCTGAGAGCAGATGGTGGCTGAGCAATAACTGTGGCGTGTGTGTCAGTTAGCTGCATGGCCCACTCAGACATGAAGACCTGCCTGAAACAGAAGAGGAGCGCAGAGCAGGTGGGTCGGTGCTATTAGAACCGGAAGAACCAAGTGCCGGCAGACAGGCTTTCTAGGAGTTTTCATGCCGACCTGAGAGTACTGGCCAGGCTCATCCAGGTCTGTGATAGTTAATCATCATAGTGAGCTTGACTAGTTTTGTAATCACCAAGGAGACATACTTCTATGAGGGTGTTTCCAGGGAGGGGCTGAGGAGGTGCTCACCCGAGTGAGCGAGGCACCGTAACCTGGTCTAGGGCTCCAGACTGAGAAAAGGAGAGAGGGTAGAAAGGGGGTCAGCTGATGTCAGTATTCTGTGATGACTGCAGTCAGTGTGAGCAGCTGCCTCATGCCCCTGTCTCCACTCCCTTCCCATCTGGTACATTGTACTGATAAACAGCAAGCCAAAATTAACCTACCCTCCCTCCCTCCCTCCCTCCCTCCCTCCCTCCCTCCCTCCCTCCCTCCCTTCCTTCCTTCCTTCCTTCCTTCCTTCCTTCCTTCCTTCCTTCCTTCCTTCCTTCCTTCCTTCCTTCCCTTCCTCTTTCCCTCTCCCTCCCTCCTTCCCTCCTTCCCTTCCTTCACTTTGTCACAGCAGTAAGTAATCAGCAATTACTTAGAATTATTAAAAACTAATTCAGGTCCACCCCATAATCAGCTTCCAAATGCTGACACCATTGCATACACTAGCAAGATTTTGCTGAAAGGACCCAGATATAGCTGTCTCTTGTGAGACTGCGCCGGGGCCTAGCAAACACAAAGTGGATGCTCACAGTCAGCTATTGGATGGATCACAGGGCCCCCAATGGAGGAGCTGGAGAAAGTACCCAAGGAGTTAAAGGGATCCGCAACCCTATGGGTGGAACAACATTATGAACTAACCAGTACCCCGGAGCTCTTGACTCTAGCTGCATATGTATCAGAAGATGGCCTAGTCGGCCATCACTGGAAAGAGAGGCCCATTGGACATGCAAACTTTATATGCCCCAGTACAGGGGAACGCCAGGGCCAAAAAGGGAGAGTGGGTGGGTAGGGGGGGGAGGGTATGGGGGACTTTTGGGATCGCATTGGAAATGTAATTGAGGAAAAGATGTAATAAAAAATATTTTAAAAAACTAATTCAGGATGATTCTAAACTAATACTCGGCCTCTGTACTGGACACTTATTCTAACTGGGAACAAAAGACTGATACACGGAAATTTAACACAAAATGGCTTTGCGTGGAGTCTTGGAAAATAAGTCTAATAATTGGGTGGTAGAAACCTTTGTTAATGCAAGGCTCAGGGTTGGGATGTCACCTGTCGAGTTGTGTGGCTCTGTGGAGGGGTTGATGCTTTACTTGATTGTTTTTGCTTTGGTTTGGTTTGGTTTGGTTTGGTTTGGTTTGGTTTACTTTGCTTTGTTTTGCTTTGCTTTGAGGCAAGATCTCACCGTGTAGCTGAGGTTAGCCTGAGAATTAACGTGCAGTCCAAGTTCTAGGGTTAAGGACATTGCCGCAACAATTGGCTTCTGCTGAGGCTTATTACCAAGGGAATGGTTTTGAAGATTTAACTTTGCAACAATGCCTGCAAGTGTTAAGGCATTAAGAGCTTCCCGGCAGCAAAAGACAAGAAGCTACAGCGCTTCTCAAAGCAGCAGGTGAGAGCCCCGGCTCTGCAGTCAGTGGGAAATGGAATGAGAACAGCAAGGGGCTGCATTTCATATGGCTTGATGGCTGCCTAGGAAGCTGATGGCTGAAGGGGCAGACAGGGAAGGGAGGGAGGGGAAAGTGCATGAAGAGGCAGGCAGGGTCTACTTAGTGTATATGAGACATAGAAACCAGAATGGTTCATAGTGCCAGGGGAGCGAGCCCAGAAACACAGGCCTGACCTCCCAGCTACTCAAGAGGCTAAGGCTGGGGGATCGCAAGCTCAAGGATTGCATGGGAAACAGAGTAAGTTCAAAGCCAGCCTCAGCAACTTAATGGAGACATCTCTCAGAATAGAGAGTAAAAAGAGGACTTGGTGTACAGCTCAGCAGGGAACTGCTTGCTTAGCATGCATGAGGTTCTATGTTTGATCTTTAGTCTTGAATATTACTGCAGATACATACATGCATGCATAAACATACATACATACATACATACATACATACATACATACCAGGATTGTTCAGCAGTATGGCCAAGACTACAAAGGTTGAACTGTGGGCTGTTCCAGAATGGTCAAGACTGTTCCGTTGCCTTTAATAATCCCCGACCCCTCTTGGATATGTTGTTGCCCTTATTTTGCAGATACAGAGACAAAGCCTTGGGCTGGGGAGGCAGCTCAGTGGTTGGACACTTACCTGTATAGTGTGCATGAGACCCTGCCATCAATTCCCAACACCACAAAGAGAGGGACCGGGCCTCAGATAGGTGATTTGCTTAAAGTCACACAGTTAGGATGGAGTTATACAATTAGAAGTCATGTTCGTTTACTTAGTGCAGTTAAGAATTAAACTTGGGCTGGCAAGATGGCTCAGTGGTTAAGAGCACTGACTGCTCTTCCAAAAGTCCTGAGTTCAAATCCCAGCCACTACATGGTGGCTCACAACCATCTTTAATGAGATCTGATGCCCTCTTCTGGTGTGTCTGAAGACAGCTACAGTGTACAGTGTACTTATATACATAAAATAAATCTTAAAAAAAAAAAAAGAGTGGCTGGACTAATTATCCAAAAAAAAAAAAAAAAAGAATTAAACTTGTCAATTTTAATGTTGCTGTTACATCTAAAATAAACATGTGACCTTCTGGAGGAGGAGGAGGAGGAGGAGGAGGAGAAGAAGAAGAAGAAGAAGAAGAAGAAGAAGAAGTCATGTTCCTCTGCCTCCTAAGTCCATGGACACAGCAAACTGTACTGCCCATTGGTTACAAAGACGTCTTTCCTGCAGGTTTATTAACAAAAAAATGAGTGAGCTTTTTTTTCCCCACTCAGTTTCTCCTGTGGTTGGAAAGCATTCTCTTTCCTGTCTATATTACACAGATTCCCATGCAGCCTCTGTTCCCTCCCCCCTTCCCTCCCTCACCCAACACTGACCCTCTTGATGGCTGAAAAGAAGCCCAGGGACAAACAGTGGCACCGACCGTTTCTCTGCTCTGATGGAGGTCACAGGGTCTCTAATCCAGATCGTAGTCACGACTCTTCCCGCTTCAGCTGCCCTGGCACAGGTGTCTACAGAACGTGTACTCCTTTACGTCTTGGTGGCAGACTGTGGAACATGGGACATGTTCTTCCTCATCCTGCAGCCAGGCCCCTGCCGTGTGACACTGAAGCTCCTACCATCAAGAGGCAGAGTCTGTGTTCCCATCTTCCAGATCTGTAGCTGCCCAGTGAGCTCTTTGGGCCACTGGACCTAACACACCAGTTGTAAGCCTAGGTTTTAAAAGTCCTTGCATGGGGCTATGACTAGCTCAACCAGTTCAGTGTTTAGGCAGGAAGACCTGACACATGCAAAAATAAATAAATAAATAAATAAATAAATAAATAAATAAATAAATGAAAGTCAGCCATGATGGTATTTGCAATCCTAGTGATAGGAAGACAGAGACCAGAAGATCCCTGGTGCTTGGCCAAATTGTTAAGCCCTAAACTAGTGAAAGACCTTGCCTCAAAAATGAATGAATGAATGAATGAATGAATGAATGAATAATAGCTCTTAAGGAACAGCACTTGAGGCTGGTCTTTGGTCTCCACAGAAGATGCACACATGAGCATAAACATGCACACCCACACACATAAATACACACATATCAATCTTCTCTCTTTGAGACCCCGGTCTCTGCCATGTGCATAGCCTGGGCTACCCTGCTGAGAACAGAAACCCTGCCTAGCAGAGGTGCCTAGTGTTTTCTTCCTACCCAGTCCCGAGACATGCGAGCATCCTGGGCAAGAGTAACACAGCCACAGATTCAGTATTCAGACTGATGAAGCCCAAAGGCAAAGCTGAGCCCAAACTCAAGTGAGGACCCACAGAATCCAGCTACGGAATGGAATGCTTGGTTTCCTTTTTCCACCCACTAACTGCACCCCATCCATGTGCTCCCGTGCACCACTAACCCTTCAACTCCATCTGCATTTGAGTGGCCACCAGCCAACCAGACTGAGTTCCAGAACTCGCAAGGCTTCACCCGCTTCTCTGCAGTTGCTAAGCTTCCTCCAGTACTGAGAAAGGAGGGCAGAACCAGCCAGCTGGGCCTCTCCCCACAAGAACGCTCTGGCACAGATGAAAGGGCTTTAATTAAAAGGCAGAGGAGATCAGATACCTCTCGACTTCACTGCGAAAGGTGTCGAAGCCCTCCGAGTTGCTTTGCTTCTGAGTGCTCCTACGTTGGAAGACTAATTAGTTATGACTGGAAGCTGACCACTGGAAGCCATTTTCATAAGGAGAACATGATGATGGATGGGTCCATGCTGTTCCCGTGTCATTGCTGAAAAAGATGTGACGAGTCCGGCTTCCAATTACTCAGATGAGCATACAATACCGAGGTCTCTTTCAAACCACAGAAGCCCACTGCGATAGCTGACAGCTGTCACCTTTTCTGTGGTGAGGAGCCACATTTCTGGGCTGATGATCTAGTGTGCGATGCAGGCGAGACTCCTCCATGTTAGGAGGCTGGAACCAGACCCAAGGAAGTCTTGTTGCTTCAGGGTCTTGAGGCTAGCACAATAGAAAAATGCAGCTCAGAGCAATAAGGGGTGTGGTATGTGTGTATGAGTGTGTGTGTGTGTGTGTGTGTGTGTGTGTGTGTGTGTGTGTCCCAGTGGCACACCACAGAGTGGAAACTGCCATCAGGAGACAGATTGTTTTCCAGTTTAACTACACACTTTAGAGCAAAATGAGAAAAAGCATGTCTTAAATCTGGAGTGGGTAAGAGTTTTCTAAAAGACACAAATATTAAATATTTTAGACTTTGAGGCCAATAGGCAAGATATTTATACAACTGTCTAAAATGTAACTGTGACAAATATAAAAACCACTGTTAGCTTACTGACCACACACACACACACACACACACACACACACACACACACACCTGCCCAGATTTGACCCACAAGCCATGGTTTGTTAACACTGGCCTTAAAGAAACAGAGCAGTTGGCTTTCTCACAATGTTAGAGTTCTGTGAGGAAAGTATTATTATGTGTTTTAGTATATATAACATGTTATACAATTCAAAGATGCAATATCTAATCTATCACATTATTGACTAATGTAATATGAATTTATATTTATCAATATAAAATACATATTAATAAACTATTGCATTATACTTGTTAATTTACTAGATCAATATACTGGTAATACATCAGTGTTTACAATAATACACTGTGTGCCAATATGTTTGTATATATAAATATATTGATGTATAATGCTTGTGAAGTTACATAGCAATATAGTCATAAGTTCTAGACAGTAACAAATTATGCAAATTACGGTTTCGTCCAAGTAGCATCATAAACTGGTGTTCCTTCCCCTAGCCAAAGCTGACAGTTCTTTATTTGGTTCCTGGTGCAAACACTAAGCCCCAGCTCATGGAAGCCTCCAGGTCTTGTGAAACAAGACTGCCTCATGAATTGAGAAGCATTTGTCTAAGGATGGAGCAAATTCATAGATGTCTTTGTTTGTCTCTTGCTACTTAGTTGCCAGTGCTGGGGTGGGACTCAGAGCCTCACACAGGCCAGGCACCTTTGCTGTGGAGATGCACTGGAGCCCTTGATTTCATTACTGGCAGTTCATGAAGAGGAGAGTTGGCGTCTGCTATTTTAGGCATCCGGTGACCTAAATGTCTTTTCTATAAGAAAACTCAATGCTCTGTGACATTAACATTTGAGTTTGGCATATTTAGTAGGTGAAATGTTCGCATGTTTAAGAGGCAAATCTACAGAAGGCTATTCTCAGAACATGGGCTCCTACTCCCTCTGGATAATCCTGAGGTACTTCAGGAGTTCCTCATATTGACCCAAGGCAAAATTCTAGTTTGCCCAGGTTTATTCTCCAAACAGTAACTTGTTATGCACTTCACTCTGCCTCCTGGGCACTTGTCAGATCCTGGAGATGTAGCAAGCATGGAGAAGCTCTACAGTTAGCAGATGGCTTTGCGGGCGGTTCATTGAGATGACGTCACTTTCTGCAGTACAGCATCAAACCCTCTCAGTTTATCTAAACCATCTCCAGCTCTACTAAGTCGAAGCCACCTTTCCTCCCAGGAGTTTCTCTCCTAACAGTATGTCCGTCAAGTGCCAGCCCTTGGCAGTTACTTCAGATGTTGAAAGTGATAGCTTCTGGTTCTAAGGATGGGCTCCAGTCTGATCCATGCATGGGCTCATGGGCTGAGCTTTGGTCCTTAGTGGCTTAGGGTTCATCAGGTCGTGGGTGAGGTCAATTTTCTCATTTCCCCTTGCCCTTTGGTGTTGTGATAGGAACAAGTGGGGAGGGACTCCACTCTCGTAATAATGCCAAAGGAGAAGGGTAACCCTTCTGGAAGTCACTAGCTGCTCGGCTGGCTTATTGCCCATGAGCTCAGTATGGGTAGGTGAAAGCAGGTTTTGAATATGACTGGTATGTTTCATTAAGAATCAAATGATCAGAAAACCAAAGCCATGTGTCAAGAGGCAGGGGTAGTGTGAAGTCAGAGATATTGCAGTGGCTCCACACGGCTGCCAGTGACTCGAGGTCCTTCTACCTTGTTGATCTGCCATTGTTAATGTAGGAGGATCTTCATCCTCTTTCTTACAAAACAGCTGCTAGAGCTCCAGCTATTTCATACAAAGTACAGTAAACAAGAAAGACTAAGGGACACTGCACTTCAAATAAATCTATTGCTTCCTCCAGGAAGGGAAAAGTTACAATAGACAACAGGTTGTCTTGACATTGGGTTCTTTGCAAGATATTACCACATTTTCTAGTAACCCACTAGGTTGCTATAGAGGGCACAAGGTCTAGAAAAACCAGGAATGTTAGACATATGTTGTCTCTTCAACAGAAAGGATACATCCTTTTTTCCACCCATAAGGCTGGGATTGGATATGGTTAATAGCCTGGTGATCTGTGCTCTCTGTAGGGCCAGGTTGCACCCGACTACCGCAGACCATTATGTTTATCTCCGATTCTTCTTCCCTAGACCTTTCTCTTAAGCACTATTTCTCAGGCAATTAAACCCGTCCTTAGGGGAGATGTCACATGTACTTTGTAGCTTGGTGACCTCTACCTGATCCTCCCCTAGGCCCTTAAGTTATAGAACCCATCTTTACGGAAAAGGTCACATGTACTTTGCAAAAGTATTTCAATGTAGTCATGCATTAAGCTTTAATGTGCACGTGGGATTGAGATAATTGTTACTAGGAAACTTTTCCTCAAAACTGTACTGTACTTAAATATGTCTGAAAAGTAAAATAGGTGTCAGAGGCTAGAATCTTGAACCTGTCTTGAATCTTGGATCACTAGGTCATGTTGAACAAAATTTTCATCTTATTTCATCCGGATCGTTTACTTTGCTGGCTGTGGCATTTGCAGAGACTCCCACGGCTTGGAGCCTCTCTGGTATATGGATCTTGCTAATGTGGCATCCTTCTGTCTATCATCACACCCTATGCAGAGTCCATCAGTGTGCACAGTGTCTACATCCAGGACCATCCTGGGATGAAAGAACTTGGAGACCGGCCAGCTCTTCTTCCTCCTGACCATCAGGCTAAGCCATCTCTCTTGTCCCATCTGCTCATGTCTCCTCCAGGGTCAGTGGCTGGTCCTTCTGAGGTTAAACAGTTTGCTAATGAGACAGTGCAGGGGAGCATAGCGGCCCTCCAGGGAACCTTTCTTCCCTGCAAGTAAGACTCTTCCCAAGGTGCCTACCTAGAGTCCGAGTTCTCTTCATCGACAACTTGAGTGGCAGGCAGCAGTACATAGCTGGGAATGCCTCTGTCTTGGAAACTCCTGTACTGAGCCTCTTATCTATCCAGAGACTTTAATTCCCAGCCCTCAGCATCAGGAGATGCTGTGGTGACCAGTATCCTCACCTTGACTCCCATTGCCACTTTTGCCTTCTAAGAAAGATACCTAAATACTTTTCAACACTCTCTCTCTCTCTCTGTGTGTGTGTGTGTGTGTGTGTGTGTGTGTGTCTGTCTGTCTGTCTGTCTGTCTATCTCTCTCTCTGGGGGGGATGAGGAAGAGGAATGTGAGAAGTTGGGGAGGGAGAGATGGAGGGAGTAGAAGAAGAAGAGGGAGAGGGTGAGTTAAAATAGTTACCCTTTAACAAGGCAACAAAGTTTCTACTAGATATACAGGCTAACAAACAAAAATCCCAGTGCCAGGAATAGATTTCTCTTTTCTCTTTTCTCTTTTCTCTTTTCTCTTTTCTCTTTTCTCTTTTCTCTTTTCTCTTTTCTCTTTTCTCTTTTCTCTTTTCTCTTTTCTCTTTTCTCTTTTCTCTTTTCTTTTCCCTTCCCTTCCCCTCCTTCCCTTCCCTTCCCTTCCCTTCCCTTCCCTTCCCTTCCCTTCCCTTCCCTTCCCTTCCCTTCCCTTCCCTTCCCTTCCCTTCCCTTCCCTTCCCTTCCCTTCCCTTCCTCTCCTCCCTCCCCCTCCCCCTCTCTCTCTTTTCATTTTTGGACAGGATGACCCCAACAAATTGTCATAGCTCTTGGTTGTTCTGATACACCCCTACCCCTTCCCATATCCACTCTACATTGTGCCCTTTTTGCTTAAAACCCTTCAATTTGAGCTTCCAATGTGTGGTCCACTGGGGGAAAATGCTGATTTACCAGACACTACATTCTTAGAGAAAATGGACCCTTCACATCCCAGAAGCTACCAACTCCCAGTTGTTCCACAACTAAGGGCAGAAGTGTATGCCCAGCTCCCTGCTCCATGATAGACTTTGGTTTTATGCATGTTGTCACAGCTCCCAGAGTCCATGTGTGCATGTTTCCTGGTGTGTCCAGAAATGAATCTTTGTGGTCATCTACAGCCTCTGGTTGCCAGGCCATTACCTGCCTGGTCAGATACATCCAGAGACCAGGTGGGGAGCTTGGTATGGGCCAGACCTGATTGACCCATCACTGTACCACTCCTCAGAGTCCAGCCAAGCCCAGCTTAGGCCAGGGGGCAGGTCTGAGTGAATATATTGCACTCCTCTCTCATCTATTGCAGCCCTAGAGACTCCGAGATCAAAGCTTGTGTATTTACTATTACATCTGTAAAATGTATGTTCTAGCATGTCAAAAATTTGTTCAATATTATGTGTGTATATATACACAACTGGCACAGAACACAAAGACAATAGATATGTGTTAAATGAAGATATGTTGTCCCCAGATTTGAGACCCAGAGGACCAGGATGGTTTTGTTACATTATAAAAGCATGCACTCATGATCACAAAAAAACTGCTTCAGCTCCAGCTATTTCATGCAAAGCAGAAGACGGGAGAAAGGATGGAGGGCAAAAAAGAAAAAGATTTTGCCTGCCACAGGCAATAAAATTCATCCTGGAAGCTCCCAGCCAGCCTTGACCCACTTACCGGTCCTTCGGGGCAATGTAGTTCTAGCCAAGCTGATGGCTTCCTGAGGCACAGTTGGGGTTCTCTCAGTGAGTATGGATGGTAAGCAGACAACCATCTTTGCCACATGGATCCTACAAATAGCCACATTTTCCAGAGAATCCTAAGCCTGTGGTCTTGTAGCATGCTGCTCTCTGTGCCCTTGCAAGTCAAGACTAGGAACTACTCATAAGGTGAGCTGGAGCAAGCTCAGAGCTGATGATGAGTCCTCGAGAGCACATGCCGCAGAGGCTGGCCCAGAAATCCTGTGTTCATTCTCCATCTTAGCAAGGATGGTCTGGGATGGTGTGCAGGCGGTCCGAGTGAAGGGAGGGCAGTGTCTGCCCTGCTGTGTCTGAGTGACTCTGATACCCATCCAAACCATCAGTGTAGCTTCTCCTGGAAAATAGTCCCTTCTACTTTAAAAAAGGAGGCTAATTCAGCCCTGGTGAGGGTTCTCGCAGAGCTAGCTGGACACTGAAGGTGGGCACTTTGTTCTTGCTGGGTTTGGTTTTTTGTTTTGTTCTGCGATAGTTCTCAAATATCTCAGGCTGGTCTCAAACTCTCCATGTAAAGGAAGATGACCTTGAACTTCGATCCTCCTGCCTCTACATACTAAGCACTGGAATTAGAAATGTGTGCCGCCACATCTGGGTTCTGCAGTGTTGGAGACGAAAGCCAGGGCTTCATTTATGCTAGGCAAGAACTCTACCCATTAAGACACAACCTCAGCTGAGGATGGTCGCTTTACTAAACCCAAAAGACACGACTGGGAAGAATAGCTGTGTGGCTTATAATTCAAGGTAGTGTTTGTTGTTGCTTCTGAACTCATAGGACATTATCCCTGCCCTGCTTACTATAGCAAAGGTCGGATGGAAGCAAGGCTTATCCTTGATCTCGGATGCCAGGCTCCTCAATGGAGCCAGGCCTAGTTTGCGATTTAGGATGTCTGAAGCTGCAGCCTTCTGGCCTCATCTACAGTCAGAGCAGTAGCCAGGCAGCTTCCCACTGCTTCTTAAGACCAGCTAAGCTAAGTACAAGCACAGGAAAGCATCAAAGCTGCTGTCAATGAACTTCAGAAGCAGAAGATCACTGTCTCCTCTGCTGGAAAAACAACAAAGATTTGCATAAGCCACCAAGCAGCACAGGAATAGGAATCCAAGTTTGTTTCTGTGTGTGTCTGTGTGCAACTTTGTGTGTTGTGTATGTATGTGTTCAGTGTGCCTGTGTGTATATGTATGTATATGTGTGCATATTTATGCACATGTGTGCATGTGTGTATTCTTGTAGGTGTGTACATATGTATGCATGTGTGTACATGTGTGTACATGTGTGTGTGCATGCATATGTGTGTTTGTGTGTGTGTGTGTATTCAGTGTGTCTGTGTGTGCCTGTGTGTATGTATGTACATGTGTACATATTTATGCACATGTGTGCAGTTGTGTAGTCTTGTATGTGTGTACATATGTATGCATGTGTGTGTGCATGCATATGTGTGCATATGTGTATGTGAGTGTGTATTCAGTGTGCCTGTGTGTGCATGTGTGTGTGCATGTGTATTGCAAGCTCATGCACAGAAATTTTTCTGTGAACCCTTGTGTTGAAGCCAGGGGACAACCTTACATGTTGTTACTCAGATACTCACTTTGTGTTTTTGAGACAGGCTCCCTCAGTGGCCTGGGGCTCATCAGTTAGATCAGGATGGCTGGCTGGTGAGTGCAAGGATCCACCCACTTTACCATCTTGGTGCCAGAATTACAGGTGCATGTCACCACACCTAATTTTGAAGTGAGTTCTGGGGACAGCTCAGGCCCTCCTTCTTACATACAAGCACTTTACTGAGCCATTTTTCCAGCTCCTTTTCCTCTGAATTTTCTCAAGTAAAACCCATGTTGATATCCCCAAAAGTTCCCAAGAAAGAGTCCAGGGTGGCATCTGGAAACACAGAGATGCCAGGAGTCATTGTAGGCTTAGCAAAAGGTAAAATGTGTTGGATTAATGGTTTCAGTGTTTAAATCTCTTCAGTAGATCCCTGCTGCAGAGTGAATGTTTTCAATCCAACATTAGCAAACTGCAGCTCAGCCCCCAGTGCAGTGGGGGTAGGGGATGAGGTCTCTGGAAAGTGACTGCAGTCAGTGATGTCCTAAGCAGACTCTCATGACAGGGGTTAGCATCCTTGTAAGAGGAGATGACACAGGTAGAAGATGACTGGCCACAGGCCAGTAGAAGGCCATCGACAGGACCAGCCCATGCCAGCACCTTGATCTTCAAAGACATCAGACTTCAAAGTGTGGATAAATAAGTGTCTGCCATTTACACCCCACCCCTATGGTATTTTGTTATGGAAGTCTAGACAAATAGAGACGTGTCTACTTCATTTCCTCCCACAGACAGAGTCTGAGTAGCTCTACTCCCCACCTCCCCACTCCCCACCTCCCCACTCCCCACCTCCCCTCTCCCCACCTCCCCACTCCCCACCTCCCCACTCCCCACCTCCCCACTCCTCACTCCTCACCTCCCCACTCCTCACCTCCCCACTCCTCTCTCCCCACCCCTAGCCTCCCTTGTTTTCTCCATTCTTCCCATTGGCTGCCAAGCACACACCAGACATCTTTCTACCCCAGGGCTTTTGTGCTGGACACTCCTACACCTCAAATACTATCCACCAAATCCACAGATGGGCAGATTTGTTTCTTTTTTTTTTTAATATTTTTATTACATATTTTCCTCAATTACATTTCCAATACTATCCCAAAAGTCCCCCATAGCGCCCCCCACTTCCCTACCCACCCATTCCCATTCTTTTGGCCCTGGCATTCCCCTGTACTGGGGCATATAAAGTTGGCAAGTCCAATGGGCCTCTCTTTCCAGTGATGGCCGACTAGGCCATCTTTCGATACATATGCAGCTAGAGACAAGAGCTCCAGGGTTCTGGTTAGTACATCATGTTGTTCCAACAATAGGGTTGCAGATCCCTTTAGCTCCTTGGGTACTTTCTCTAGCTTCTCCATTGGGAGCCCTGTGATACATCCAATAGCTGACTGTGAACATCCACTCCTGTGTTTGCTAGGCCCCGGCATCGTCTCACAAGAGACAGCTATATTTGGGTCCTTTCAGCAAAATCTTGCTAGTGTATGCAATGGTGTCAGCGTTTAGAAGCTGATTATGGGACGGATCCCTGGATACAGCAGTCTCTAAATGGTCCATCCTTTCATCACAGCTACGAACTTTGTCTCTGTAACTCCTTCCCTGGGTGTTTTGTTCCCAATTCTAAGAAGGTGCACAGTGTCCACATTTTGGTCTTCATTCTTCTTGAGTTTCATGCGTTTATCAAATTGTATCTTATATCTTGGGTATCCTAAGTTTTGGGCAAATATCCACTTATCAATGAATACATATTGTGTGAGTTCTTTTGTGATTGTGTTACTTCACTCAAGATGATGCCCTCCAGGTCCATCCATTTGGCTAGGAATTTCATAAATTCATTCTTTTTAATAGCTGAGTAGTACTCCATTGTGTAAATGTACCATAATTTCTGTATCCATTCCTCTGTTGAGGGACATCTGGGTTCTTTCCAGCTTCTGGCTATTATAAATAGGGCTGCTATGAACATAGTGGAGCATGTGTCCTTTTTACCGGTTGGGACATCTTCTGGATATATGCCCAGGAGAGGTATTGCTGGATCCTCCGGTAGTACTATGTCCAATTTTCTGAGGAACCGCCAGACTGATTTCCAGAGTGGTTGTACAAGCTTGCAATCCCACCAACAATGGAGGAGTGTTCCTCTTTCTCCACATCCTCGCCAGCATCTGCTGTCACCTGAATTTTTGATCTTAGCCATTCTGACTGGTGTGAGGTGGAATCTCAGGGTTGTTTTGATTTGCATTTCCCTGATGATTAAGGATGTTGAACATTTTTTCAGGTGCTTCTCTGCCATTCGGTATTCCTCAGGTGAGAATTCTTTGTTCAGTTCTGAGCCCCATTTTTTAATGGGGTTACTTGACTTTCTGGAGTCCACCTTCTTGAGTTCTTTATATATATTGGATATTAGTCCCTTATCTGATTTAGGATAGGTGGAGATCCTTTCCCAATCTGTTGGTGGTTTTTTTGTCTTATTGATGGTGTCTTTAGCCTTGCAGAAGCTTTGTAGTTTCATGAGGTCCCACTTGTCAATTCTCGATCTTACAGCACAAGCCATTACTGTTCTATTCAGGAATTTTTCCCCTGTGCCCATGTCTTCAAGGCTTTTCCCCACTTTCTCCTCTATAAGTTTCAGTGTCTCTGGTTTTATGTGAAGTTCCTTGATCCACTTAGACTTGACCTTAGTACAAGGAGATAGGAATGGATCGATTCGCATTCTTCTACATGTTAACAACCAGTTGTGCCAGCACCATTTGTTGAAAATGCTGTCTTTCTTCCACTGGATGTTTTTAGCTCCCTTGTCGAAGATCAAGTGACCATAGGTGTGTGGGTTCATTTCTGGGTCTTCAATTCTATTCCATTGGTCTATTTGTCTGTCACTATACCAGTACCATGCAGTTTTTATCACAATTGCTCTGTAGTAGAGCTTTAGGTCCGGCATGGTGATTCCACCAGAGGTTCTTTTATCCTTGAGAAGAGTTTTTGCTATCCTAGGTTTTTTGTTATTCCAGATGAATTTGCAGATTGCACTTTCTAATTCGTTGAAGAATTGAGTTGGAATTTTGATGGGGATTGCATTGAATCTGTAGATTGCTTTTGGCAAGATAGCCATTTTTACAATGTTGATCCTGCCAATCCATGAGCATGGGAGATCTTTCCATCTTCTGAGATCTTCTATAATTTCTTTCTTCAGAGACTTGAAGTTTTTTTTTTTTAATATTTTTATTACATATTTTCCTCAATTACGTTTCCAATGCTATCCCAAAAGTCCCCCATAGCGCCCCCCCCACTTCCCTATCCACCCATTCCCATTCTTTTGGCCCTGGCATTCCCCTATATTGGGGCATATAAAGTTTGCAAGTCCAATGGGCCTCTCTTTCCATTGATGGCTGACTAGGCCATCTTTCGATACATATGCAGCTAGAGACAAGAGCTCCGGGGTTCTAGTTAGTACATCATGTTGTTCCAACAATAGGGTTGCAGATCCCTTTAGCTCCTTGGGTACTTACTCTAGCTTCTCCATTGGGAGCCCTGTGATACATCCAATAGCTGACTGTGAACATCCACTCCTGGGTTTGCTAGGCCCCAGCATCGTCTCACAAGAGACAGCTATATTTGGGTCCTTTCAGCAAAATCTTGCTAGTGTATGCAATGGTGTCAGCGTTTAGAAGTTGATTATGGGGGCTGGTGAGATGGCTCAGTGGGTAAGAGCACCCGACTGCTCTTCCGAAGGTCAGGAGTTCAAATCCCAGCAACCACATGGTGGCTCACAACCATCCGTAACAAGATCTGACTCCCTCTTCTGGAATGTCTGTACTTACGTATAATAAATAAATAAATTAAAAAAAATTAAAAAAAAAAAAAAAAGAAGTTGATTATGGGATGGATCCCTGGGTACGGCAGTCTCTAAATGGTCCATCCTTTCATCACTGCTACGAACTTTGTCTCTGTAACTCCTTCCCTGGGTGTTTTGTTCCCCATTCTGAGAAGGTGCACAGTGTCCACACTTTGGTCTTCATTCTTCTTGAGTTTCATGCGTTTAGCAAATTGTATCTTAAATCTTGGGTATCCTAAGTTTTGGGCTAATATCCACTTATCAGTGAATACATATTATGTGAGTTCTTTTGTGATTGTGTTACTTCACTCAAGATGATGCCCTCCAGGTCCATCCATTTGGCTAGGAATTTCATAAATTCATTCTTTTTAATAGCTGAGTAGTACTCCATTGTGTAAATGTACCATAATTTCTGTATCCATTCCTCTGTTGAGGGACATCTGGGTTCTTTCCAGCTTCTGGCTATTATAAATAGGGCTGCTATGAACATAGTGGAACATGTGTCCTTTTTACCGGTTGGGACATCTTCTGGATATATGCCCAGGAGAGGTATTGCTGGATCCTCCGGTAGTACTATGTCCAATTTTCTGAGGAACCGCCAGACTGATTTCCAGAGTGGTTGTACAAGCTTGCAATCCCACCAACAATGGAGGAGTGTTCCTCTTTCTCCACATCCTCGCCAGCATCTGCTGTCACCTGAATTTTTAATCTTAGCCATTCTGACTGGTGTGAGGTGGAATCTCAGGGTTGTTTTGATTTGCATTTCCCTGATGATTAAGGATGTTGAACATTTTTTCAGGTGTTTCTCTGCCATTCGGTATTCCTCAGGCGAGAATTCTTTGTTCAGTTCTGAGCCCCATTTTTTAATGGGGTTATTTGACTTTCTGGAGTCCACCTTCTTGAGTTCTTTATATATATTGGATATTAGTCCCTTATCTGATTTAGGATAGGTGAAGATCCTTTCCCAATCTGTTGGTGGTTTTTTTGTCTTATTGATGGTGTCTTTAGCCTTGCAGAAGCTTTGTAGTTTCATGAGGTCCCACTTGTCAATTCTCGATCTTACAGCACAAGCCATTACTGTTCTATTCAGGAATTTTTCCCCTGTGCCCATATCTTCAAGGCTTTTCCCCACTTTCTCCTCTATAAGTTTCAGTGTCTCTGGTTTTATGTGAAGTTCCTTGATCCACTTAGACTTGACCTTAGTACAAGGAGATAGGAATGGATCGATTCGCATTCTTCTACATGTTAACAACCAGTTGTGCCAGCACCATTTGTTGAAAATGCTGTCTTTCTTCCACTGGATGTTTTTAGCTCCCTTGTCGAAGATCAAGTGACCATAGGTGTGTGGGTTCATTTCTGGGTCTTCAATTCTATTCCATTGGTCTATTTGTCTGTCACTATACCAGTACCATGCAGTTTTTATCACAATTGCTCTGTAGTAGAGCTTTAGGTCCGGCATGGTGATTCCACCAGAGGTTCTTTTATCCTTGAGAAGAGTTTTTGCTATCCTAGGTTTTTTGTTATTCCAGATGAATTTGCAGATTGCACTTTCTAATTCGTTGAAGAATTGAGTTGGAATTTTGATGGGGATTGCATTGAATCTGTAGATTGCTTTTGGCAAGATAGCCATTTTTACAATGTTGATCCTGCCAATCCATGAGCATGGGAGATCTTTCCATCTTCTGAGATCTTCTATAATTTCTTTCTTCAGAGACTTGAAGTTTTTATTATACAGATCTTTCACTTCCTTAGTTAGAGTCACGCCAAGATATTTTATATTATTTGTGACTATTGAGAAGGGTGTTGTTTCCCTAATTTCTTTCTCAGCCTGTTTATTCTTTGTGTAGAGAAAGGCCATTGATTTGTTTGAGTTAATTTTATATCCAGCTACTTCACCGAAGCTGTTTATCAGGCTTAGGAGTTCTCTGGTGGAATTTTTAGGGTCACTTATATATACTATCATATCATCTGCAAAGAGTGATATTTTGACTTCATCTTTTCCAATTTGTATCCCTTTGATCTCCTTTTGTTGTCGAATTGCTCTGGCTAGGACTTCAAGTACAATGTTGAATAGGTATGGAGAAAGTGGACAGCCTTGTCTAGTCCCTGATTTTAGAGGGATTGCTTCAAGCTTCTGACCATTTACTTTGATGTTGGCTACTGGTTTGCTGTAGATTGCTTTTATCATGTTTAGGTATGGGCCTTGAATTCCTGATCTTTCCAAGACTTTTATCATGAATGGGTGTTGGATCTTGTCAAATGCTTTTTCCGCATCTAACGAGATGACCATGTAGTTTTTGTCTTTGAGTTTGTTTATATACTGGATTACGTTGATGGATTTCCGTATATTGAACCATCCCTGCATCCCTGGGATGAAACCTACTTGGTCAGGATGGATGATTGTTTTGATGTGTTCTTGGATTCGGTTAGCAAGAACTTTATTGAGGATTTTTGCATCAATATTCATAAGGGATATTGGTCTGAAGTTTTCTATCTTTGTTGGGTCTTTTTGTGGTTTAGGTATCAGAGTAATTGTCGCTTCATAGAATGAGTTGGGTAGAGTACCTTCTGTTTCTATTTTGTGGAATAGTTTGTGAAGAACTGGGATTAGATCTTCTTTGAAGGTCTGATAGAACTCTGCACTAAACCCATCTGGTCCTGGGCTTTTTTTGGTTGGGAGACTATTAATGACTGCTTCTATTTCTTTGGGGGATATAGGGCTGTTTAGATCATTAACCTGATCTTGATTCAACTTTGGTACCTGGTATCTGTCTAGGAACTTCTCCATTTCATCCAGGTTCTCCAGTTTTGTTGAGTATAGCCTTTGGTAGAAGGATCTGATGGTGTTTTGGATGTCTTCAGGATCTGTTGTTATGTCTCCTTTTTCATTTCTGATTTTTTTAATTAGGATGCTTTCCCTGTGCCCTCTAGTGAGCCTGGCTAAGGGTTTATCTATCTTGTTGATTTTCTCAAAGAACCAGCTCCTTGATTGGTTGATTCTTTGAATAGTTTTTCTTGTTTCCACTTGGTTGATTTCACCCCTGAGTTTGATTATTTCCTGCCGTCTACTCCTCTTGGGTGAATTTGCTTCCTTTTGTTCTAGTGCTTTTAGGTGTGTTGTCAAGCTGCTAATGTGTGCTCTTTCTAGTTTCCTTTTGGAGGCACTCAGAGCTATGAGTTTTCCTCTTAGAAATGCTTTCATTGCGTCCCATAAGTTTGGGTATGTTGTGGCTTCATTTTCATTGAACTCTAATAAGTCCTTAATTTCTTTCTTTATTCCTTCCTTGACCAAGGTATCATTGAGAAGAGTGTTGTTCAGTTTCCACGTGAAGGTTGGCTTTCTATTATTTATTTTGTTATTGAAGATCAGCCTTAGTCCATGGTGATCTGATAGGATGCATGGGACAATTTCAATGTTTTTGTATCTGTTGAGTCCTGTTTTGTGCCCAATTACGTGGTCAATTTTGGAGAAGGTACCATGAGGTGCTGAGAAGAAGGTGTATCCTTTTGTTTTAGGGTAAAATGTTCTGTAGATATCTGCCAGATCCATTTGATCCATAACTTCTGTTAGTTTCACTGTGTCCCTGTTTAGTTTCTGTTTCCATGATCTGTCCATTGGTGAAAGTGGTGTGTTGAAGTCTCCCACTATTATTGTATGAGGTGCAATGTGTGCTTTGAGATTTACTAAAGTTTCTTTAATGAATGAGGCTGCCTTTGTATTTGGAGCATAGATATTCAGGATTGATAGTTCCTCTTGGAGGATTTTACCTTTGATGAGTATGAAGTGCCCCTCCCTGTCTTTTTTGATGACTTTGGGTTGGAAGTCAATCTTATCTGATATTAGAATGGCTACTCCAGCTTGTTTCTTCAGACCATTTGCTTGGAAAATTATTTTCCAGCCTTTCATTCTGAGGTAGTGTCTATCTTTTTCTCTGAGATGAGTTTCTTGTAAGCAGCAAAATGTTGGGTCTTGTTTGTGTAGCCAGTTTGTTAGTCTATGTCTTTTTATCGGGGAGTTGAGTCCATTGATATTAAGAGATATTAAGGAAAAGTAATTGTTGTTTCCTGTTATTTTTGTTGTTAAAGTTGGCATTCTGTTCTTGTGGCTGTCTTCTTTTAGGTTTGTTGAGGGATTACCTTCTTGTTGTTTCTAGGGCGTGGTTCCTGTCCTTGTATTGGTTTTTTTCTGTTATTATCCTTTGAAGGGCTGGATTCGTGGAGAGATAATGTGTGAATTTGGCTTTGTCGTGGAATACTTTGGTTTCTCCATCTATGTTAATTGAGAGTTTGGCTGGGTATAGTAGCTTGGGCTGGAATTTGTGTTCTTTTAGTGTCTGTATAACATCTGTCCAGGATCTTCTAGCTTTCATAGTCTCTGGTGAAAAATCTGGTGTAATTCTGATAGGCTTGCCTTTATATGTTACTTGGCCTTTTTCTCTTACTGCTTTTAGTATTCTATCTTTATTTAGTGCATTTGTTGTTCTGATTATTATGTGTCGGGAGGTATTTCTTTTCTGGTCCAGCCTATTTGGAGTTCTGTAGGCTTCTTGTATGTTCATGGGCATCTCTTTCTTTAGATTTGGGAAGTTTTCTTCTATAATTTTGTTGAAGATGTTTGCTGGTCCTTTGAGTTGAAAATCTTCATTCTCATCCACTCCTATTATCCGTAGGTTTGGTCTTCTCATTGTGTCCTGTATTTCCTGGATGTTTTGAGTTAGGATCTTTTTGCATTTTCCATTTTCCTTGATTGTTGTGCCCATGTTCTCTATGGAATCTTCTGCACCTGAGATTCTCTCTTCCATCTCTTGTATTCTGTTGCTGATGCTTGCATCTATGGTTCCAGATTTCTTTCCTAGGGTTTCTATCTCCAGTGTTGCCTCATTTTGGGTTTTCTTTATTGTGTCTACTTCCCTTTTTAGGTCTAGTATGGTTTTGTTCATTTCCATCATCTGATTGGATGTGTTTTCCTGTTTCTCTTTAAGGACTTCTACCAGTTTGGTTGTGTTTTCCTGTTTTTCTTTAAGGACTTGTAACTCTTTAGCCATGTTCTCCTGTAGTTCTTTAAAGTCCTTCTTGATGTCCTCTACCATCATCATGAGATATGCTTTTAAATCCAGGTCTAGTTTTTCAGGTGTGTTGGGGTGCCCTGGACTGGGCGAAGTGGGAGTGCTGGGTCCTGATGATGGTGAGTGGTCTTGGTTTCTGTTAGTAAGATTCTTACCTTTACCTCTCGCCATCTGGTAATCTCTGGAGTTGTTATAGTTGTCTCTGTTCAGAGGTTGTTCTTCTGGGGATTCTGAGTATCCTCTGTCAGCAGACCTGTACAGACTAAGTTCGGCGGAGTCCCGGAGCCAAGATGGCGCTCCCTGCAGGGCAGGTCACTGTTCTCCGGCTGGGAGGGTGTCGGATGTCTGCGGCCCCAAAAGGGTGCTGCCTCAGCGGTTCTGTGGCTCCCGCCTGTCCCAGAAGCTGTCTGCCTCTGTGGTCCTCACTCTGACCTGCACAGACTAAGCTCGGCGGAGTCCCGGAGCCAAGATGGCACTCTCTGCAGGGCAGGTCTCTGTCCTCCGGCTGGGAGGGTGCCGGAAGTCTGCGGCCCCAAAAGGGTGCTGCCTCAGCGGCTCTGTGGCTCCTGCCTGTCCCAGAAGCCGTCTGCCCCCGTGGTCCCCACTCTGACCTGTAGAGACTAAGCTCGGAGGAGTCCCGGAGCCAAGATGGCGCTCCCTGCAGGGCAGGTCACTGTCCTCCGACTGGGAGGGTGCCGGATGTCTGCGGCCCCAAAAGGGTGCTGCCTCAGCGGCTCTGTGGCTCCTGCCTGTCCCAGAAGCTGTCTGCCTCTGTGGTCCTCACTCTAACCTGTAGACTAAGTTCGGCGGAGTCCCGGAGCCAAGATGGCGCTCTCTGCAGGGCAGGTCTCTGTCCTCCGGCTGGGAGGGTGCCGGAAGTCTGCGGCCCCAAAAGGGTGCTGCCTCAGCGGCTCTGTGGCTCCTGCCTGTCCCAGAAGCCGTCTGCCCCCGTGGTCCCCACTCTGACCTGTAGAGACTAAGCTCGGAGGAGTCCCGGAGCCAAGATGGCGCTCCCTGCAGGGCAGGTCACTGTCCTCTGACTGGGAGGGTGCCGGATGTCTCTGAAGTTTTTATTATACAGATCTTTCACTTCCTTAGTTAGAGTCACGCCAAGATATTTTATATTATTTGTGACTATTGAGAAGGGTGTTGTTTCCCTAATTTCTTTCTCAGCCTGTTTATTCTTTGTGTAGAGAAAGGCCATTGATTTGTTTGAGTTAATTTTATATCCAGCTACTAGACAAGGCTGTCCACTTTCTCCATACCTATTCAACATTGTACTTGAAGTCCTAGCCAGAGCAATTCGACAACAAAAGGAGATCAAAGGGATACAAATTGGAAAAGATGAAGTCAAAATATCACTTTTTGCAGATGATATGATAGTATATATAAGTGACCCTAAAAATTCCACCAGAGAACTCCTAAGCCTGATAAACAGCTTCGGTGAAGTAGCAGATTTGTTTCTTAACATCCCAAGACCGTCACTATCACCTCCTTGTTGATGTCTTCCTTCACTGTACCGAAAAATCATGTTTTTTGCCCTATCTTGACTCTCCACTTTCCTGCTCGCTCTCTCTCCATGGAATTCTTATTTTTCCCATTTTACTGTTTTGTTTTATGAGTGTGGGGGTTCACACCAGGACTTTATGCATGCCAGGCAAGTCTATTCTCTGTGCTCTGTCATAACTTTCATAAAATTAAGCAGTATTATGTTTAATGCTGTAAGCCTAGCACATATAACCGTGCTCCGTGTGCAATCAACCCTTGATACATTTTTATTTGAATAAATTAATTACTGAATGAGTTCGATCCTAAGCTCCCCTCCATCTGCATGTGCAGGTCACAGTCTCCCTAATGCTTTCACAGTGTGAGTTCCCTTTCACATACATTCCCAGGGCTTCCCCCATTGCTCTCTGTCCCAGGCTGAGCAGTCCATGTCAGAGGCAAGCTAGAATCTTACCAGCAGGATGAGAAAGAGGAAGCCAAGCAGGCCTGGACAAGCAAAGAAGGGGGAAACCAAAAGAGGTCAGAGGTCACCTCCAATGAGACCAGCAGGTATCAATGCCAGTCAAAACAGGGCACTGAGTTCTCCTATGCATCCCAACGGGAGATGGGCAAGGCAGTAAGCAACCCAGATTCCAGTCAAATGCTCAGAAACCTGTGACTCCCTTCCAGGAAATCTGTCAAATTGGACAGGAGCCTTGCCTGGAGATCCCAGCAAATTCAGCCCCAAGGGAAGAAAATGAAGCCCTGCTAAGAACGCCTCAGTCCTGAGACCGTCAGTTCTAAAAGACATAAAACCTGAGAGCTTCTGAGGTGATCCATGTTGGGATGGGAAGGGCATGGGGCCAGCAAGGAGAAACCCCTCTGCTGGGACCCCACTGCTTTCTGGATATTAAGCAGCCTTGGGCTGAGCACAGGAAGGAGGAAGGAGGTCCTGGAAACACCCTGGTGGCTTCCATATCCTCGTCACAGAGGCAGCAGCACGGAGATGGCACCTCTGTCATCAAGATCCCCTGATTTGGACAGCTTGTCAGTTCACTTTGCTTTCCTGTTCCTGGTGCCCTATTCTGTCTGAGGAGGATTCTAAATTCGCCGTTTTAAATAGTGTTGCCTTAATGAAAGCTTACCCAGGGTCCAGAGGACTTAACTGCACCCCTAGAGTCGGAACTAACGGAACTAGGAACTAACGTTGCCTTCAGAGCTCAAGCCAGCGCGGATTAATTAATTCTGCCTTTAAAGGGGAGAAAGAGAAGCCCTGGTCTTTTGAGAGCCACTATAAACTACTTCTTTATTATTTTTTTTGTCAGTTTTATCAACCTTCTTTAAGAGCTGGGCTCAGCTTTACTTTTTTTTTCTCCCTGTGCCCTTTTCAGTAAAAAGGAACTTTTAGTAACAGGCCCCTTGCCTATTAAGAACCCAGGCTTCTGAATAGAGAGTTTCTGAGAAACTCCGGGAACCTGACAGATAGTACCCAGCATCCTCTTGGGTTGGCACTCGGTAGTTTGGACTAGATGCGGTGTCCGTATTGTTAGGGCCACAGATGCTTGAAAAGTAAGTAACAAAAGCTAGAAGAGAAAACCTCTTCCAAGACAGCCACTCTCCTGGAAGTTCCTGCTTCATTTAAGTTCTCTTGAACTGGTGGCAATAGTCACATTCACAGTTGTAACAGGGTGTCCCACTCCAAGGAGCTTGACCCAGGTCTCCAAAGTGCTCTAGACATCTAGTTATTCTGATATGAATTTTTGCCTGTGCCATCCTCCTCCTCTTCCTGGGGACAATCTATTGTTATCTCTCTTTTCTAAGCAAGAAGACCTAGTCAGTCCTTTCCTTAAGTCACCAAAACATGGTGGCCCTTCTTATAATCCATGCACTCAGGAGGCAGAGGCAGGAAGATCTCCGGTTCCAGGCCAGCCTTAGCTATATGGCAAGACCTGGCTCAGGGTGGAGCACCTTGGAGGCCCTTGGTTTCATCTCTGTCCTCACTTTGCTAGCACTGTAAGTCCCAAGTCTGATGACATCCATGATGCTACTCCAATCCTTTCCACCACACGCAGGTTGACCCCAGGGTACCTGATTCTTGCCACTTTGAAGCAAGCGGCATGACGGCCCCTAGCTTTGGTCCATGTCCAGCAGCCAGGATCGCACTGTGTTCTCCAAGCACTTTCCCCATCACTACCTTCTTGTCTGGCCTGGGGAGCAGGGGATCTTAGTAGTAGATGCTTATCACCCACTCTCTCTGGGTCGCTTCCAAGCTGCTGCATCTCCCGGGGTGATGTCTGCAGGAATTTCCTTTCCTGAATGATGTTTCCTTTCTTCTTTATCCCAGGATAGACACCTTCTCCTTCTTTTCTTCATTTTCTTTCAAGCAAGCTGGAGCCAATTCCCAGGCACGGTATCTCTGTTGTAACTCTTGCATGGCTTTTCAAGGTGGATTTTATGGTATTTGCAGTGGAGAAAGCTTGAAGCTGTTTTCTCTCCCATCCCCCAAAGAGCCAGCTTGACAAAGTAATTCCCAACCACCCAGGCTCCTCCCAGCAGGAAGAACATCACAGGTTCAGCTATAACACAATAGAAACAGCAGCTTGTTTTCTAGACAGTAGCCTTGTAGCTGAGTGATAATAGTGTTTCTTGCATGGAATTGATTGGGATTGTGTGCTGGGTTCCTAATGCCTAGGCCAAGCTGCCATTAAAGAACACCTGCTGCTTTTCTGTCTTCTTACCTAATTATTTCAGAGCTCCTTAAGGCAAAGTGAGTGGAAGCCACACAGACTTCCACCAGGAGATGAAGAAATGAAGAAAGAAGGCATTTCAGTATACAAAGCTAGAGGCAGAACTGAGCTAATGACTTTCTGTGGTAGACCAGAGCAATCCCCATAGTCTCTGCAGTCTGCTTGCTTTGATCACTTGTACCAGACAGGCCAGTTTTCCTATCTCTGGTTAAAACTCCTGAAAGCATTCTATGAACCCACCACAGAACAAGTGACAAGACCAGGTCCCTGTCTTCAAGGCTCACCTGCTAAGGACCATGTGCTAAATAGAACCCAGCTTATCAAATTGCAAAGACTGGAATAGACTTAGTGAGCTATCATGAAGCAGGGCAAGGGAAAGTTCCAGGATAGAGCTGCTGAAGCTGAAGGCTCTTGATTCTCCCTTGAGAGCTCATTGGAGGTAACTGTCTTCCTCATTGTGTCACAAATCCCAACAGTCATCCCTCATCACTAAAGGCAAACCAACCACTGTCATCTGAAAGAATCCAAAATAAATAAACCAAACCATGGACCAAAAATTGAACATTAGTGTCAGTGTTTCCATGGCTAATATCCATCTCATTAGCACCCTGAGGAGGTTATAGGATAAAGGCATTGCTTATACCTAGATTTTTTTTTCCAAGACAAGCTCTCATGTAGCCCAGGCTGGACTTGAACTCACCGTGTAGCTGAAGATTGCTTTGAACTTCTGAATGCCTTGCCTGTGCCTCTCAAGTGCTGTGAAGACAGGAATACACCACCACACTCAGTTTAGGCAGCACTAGGGCATCTAACCCAGGACTTCAAGCCCAGTAGGCAAGCACTCTACCAACTGAGCGACAGCCCCATATCAGGGCTTTAAATTACTAAACATTTAATGAGATCCTGATGACCTTCCTAAAGTAATTCTCAGCGGAGTCAGCTCGTTGTGTAGGCACAAAGATGGCTTCCTGTAAATGTGGGGCTATTCAGGCAGCATCTTAGGGTTCCTACTGCTGTAATAAAGCGTTGTGACCTGTAGCAGGAACTATTTAAAAAAAAGAAAGAAAGAACTGGCACGTCCTGCACTTAGCCGGCAACCTCTCTGCCCCAGCAGCCTGACCCGCCATGCACTGGTGGGCAATGGCCGACCTCTTTTATCTTCTGGAGACTCTGACTCAGAGCTCCACAGTCTCTTCATCCAGCTCGCTAAGTTCCCACTGGTGGGTCATTACCACTCCAGCCCCAGGCTTCAAATCCCCCACAGCCTTTGTGGTGCACATCGGGCAAACCCACGCTTTGCTGCCGTACCTTTCTCTCTTGAACCCAGACAAGCTTGCCACGTGAAGGCAAACACAACACAAACTTAGTTCAGAAATGACAATAACTCAATCGCTGGGCGCAACAACTAAAATCCTAATCTTGTAAGCCTTGTTAAATCTAAATCCTCCAGTGGAGAATCCTAACAGATCCACCATTGAAACGGAGACACTTGTAATTACATCTTATCCTCACGCTATCCCTGTCTAAAAGGACCTAACTCCCTCCTGCTTCTTCTCCTCCTCTGTCCAACCCGGAAGTCCCTCCTACTTGCCCAGTGATTGGCTCCTTTATTCGTTAGGGGATTGGTTCACAAGAACCGCACCAGGCCCATCCACAACAGTGACCAAAGGCAACTTGAGAAGGAAAATGTTCGGTTCCCTACTACTGCTGCACCAAAAGCTGTCAGGACGAGATCTCAAGACTAAGACCAGGAGACAGACTGAAGCAGAAGCTGTGGGGGTGCTGCTTACTGGTTCGCACCTCGTGGCTGGTTCTGCCTACTTTTACAGCACCCAGAACCACCAGCCCAGGCTTGGCTCTGCCCATATTGAGCTGGGACCTCCTTCATCAATCATCAATCAAGAAAATGCACCACAGACCAATCTGATAGAGGCATTTTCTCCGTTGAGTTTCTTTCTTCCAAAATGACACTGGCATACGTCAGGTTGACATAAAGCTCGCTAGTACAGGTAGACCCTGAGATTTGATTGATATAGGACAAACAAAACGTGAGTCCAGAGTTTCTAGAGGAGAGAGTATAGGAAGGTTCCCATGGAAGTTCTGTTTGGGACCCTGTGGGCAAGGCCACTACCCGGAATGCTTTGCAGACATAAAACTGTGTATATGGCATGCAGCATGGCTTTCAGAAGGAGGTAGGGGGATGATACCTCTGTAATTCTTGTTGGCTCCTTAGATGATCCACTTTCCTCTTGGGTAGAACTGAAGGAAAACTGTCAAGTGAATATAGGAGGCAGACTTAGGGCACAGTCAAGAGGCCTTGAGTGCAGGCTGAAGCAAAAAGAAGAACGAAAGAAAAGGAGCGCGATATAAGGCAGCACAGGGGAAGAGGGAAAGCAGTAAGCCAACTTCAGCTAAAGCTCAAGAAGTGGAGGCTCGTGCGGGAGGTTTGGAAGCTGCTCTGTTTCTCTTGGTTCTGAACCAGACATCTGAAAGACAAGCAATGGAGCAGACGTCTGCCAACAGGACTCGAGGGACTAGAGTTGCTTAAAGCACAAGTCCCCACCCCCCACCCCCTTTGATGTCATTAGACCAGAGGCAGTGCCACATGACCCCAGGAGGTCCCTCCCACTTCCAGGTGAACATGTCCCTTCTAGACCAGCTTTCTGATCTCCGCTTGTGCTTTATATAGGTCATCAGGCCAATCTGATCCTGCTCTGCCAACAGACAGCCACAGCTTCCAGAAAGTTGCTTGGCCAGAGGCCTCTGTCCCCTTCATCCCAACTTGTGTCTCAGGAAAATATCCGAAGTTGATGTTCTCTCGACAAGAGTATTCCAGAAACAGCTTCCCCACCTTCCTCCCATGCCCACCAGCTGGGGTGGGATCATTTTCTTACCTGTAACAGGAAGGAGAGAAGACCTCCATCACTCCAAGGCTAGCATCTTCTACTACTTATCATAATGCCATTAGAAAGCTTTACATAGGAATCCCACTACCAAGCCATGCTGCAGAGAACCCCAAGAGCATATGGGGCTACATTCCAGCCTCCTTCCAAAATACCCCAAGGGACCCAAAGAACCTCTGATGCCCTTACCATTCTCATGTGTGGCCCAGTGTTGAATGCATGGCTTGTGTTGATTTTCTTTCCAAGGCTGCAGTTCTGTATGTTCATACTACCATGTACAATCTACCAGGAAATCCTATAAAGTCAACCCTAACACAAATCTAGAAGTTTCTGCTTTGCACTATGACCATCTTTCTCTGAGGTGTTAACTTGCCTCTCCTGAAGTCCTTTCAGAGAATACCTTTTGCCACTCAATCTGCAGGTGGGTTTGAAGCCCACATCAGTTTTGCCTCACCAGATAGCAAACACTGCTGTGGATCCCTGTTTGAGTTCAGTTGCTGTTGCCAATAACAGAACACCTGACCCTGGGTAGGTTATTAAGAAGAGAGTTGTTCTTGACTCATGTTCCCAAAATGTGGAAAGTTCAAGAGATGGTAGCCATAACTGACGGGGAATTTGAGTTACTTCAAGTCATAGGGAAGTGGGAGAAGCAGGCATGGAAGAGACAAAACATGAACACAGCATTGCTTTCCAACAATGTTAGTTAGTTAGTTAGTTAGTTAGTTAGTTAGTGAGGTCCCTCTCACTGTAACTAACAGACTCCCATCTACGAGGACTGCCCTAGGACCCAAATGTCTTGTAGGTAATCCAAGCTCCCAGCACTGCAATGCCTTGAGTAATTTCCTAACACATGTATTCCAGGGGATGCAGTTACCTACATCTCCCCTCGTTTATTAACAGTAGGAACAGAACCACTGGTGTGATCCAGCTGTTTGTCTCTGCCACTTCTCTCTTCCCTGATCTCCCCACAGTCCCCAGTCAGTGTGCTCAGGCACACCCTACTTCCTCCAGATCACTCCTTAGCGCTCACCTCTGCTAACTCTTTCTTCTGCTTACCCTGTAAAACCATAGCCTGTTCCTCATGCCCCACCCAGCCTTTTATTTCACTGTGAACTTTGCAATTTGCTTGTTTATTGTTTGCCATGTGGAATCTCTCTCCTTCCATTTGAATGAAAGCTCCCTAAAAGTAGTGGTCTTTGGGGAATCACTGATTGATCCCAAATGCCCAGAGCACAGTAGATGTTTATAAACACTAATAGAAACATTAAAATGAACAGGTAGGTATAATGAGAACAGAGCTTCAAGTCTCGTCTCTCCTGGGGCTCATGGAGTCCCACCTACATCCTGTCATCCCTCATGTCCAATTCAGAGCAGGATATTGGTACAGCTTAGACTCCTCTGCTTCTCTTCCTGCATTCCTCTCTCTGGAAGGGAACTTCTGGGTTGCATGTATATGTCAATAAGCTGCCTGAGTGCCCCATTTCTGTTACCAAAGCAAAACATGTCACTTTTTCATAAGTTCTTGGTTCTCTTTGTCGTAAACAGAATGAAGACTGGAGGCATCTGACGCTCCGGTGGAGAAATGTCAGTGCAGTGCAGCTCCCAGCATGCACTAATGGACACACGCCCTGTAATTCTTTTTATTGCAATAAGAAGTGGCTAATGGTGAACACCATTAGGATAACACAGGCTTACAACCACATGTGGGTTAATGTTCACAACAAGAAGGGTAATTAGATTCCCCACAAACATTTACACTTGCTGTCTAACGTTCATTGTTTATTATATTTTGTCTTATTTGGGGGCGCATGGTAAACTATTTGCAGTTAGCAAGTTGCTTGGCTCTTACAACTGCTGTATTTCATACTCAAGGAGTCAAAGCAACACTTTGGATCAAAGTGAAACACTTTAATTAAATAACCATGAAATTTTCCCCAAGGGAATAATTACACCCAAAAGAATGGTTCACAGATTTTCTTGTTGTTCTTCTCAGTTCTTGACATCAGCCCAGTTTGGTCACTATCCTAGTGGAATCTATTTATCCAGAGCTCAGTGGCATATGTCTCCTCAGGTATGCTTGTGTGGGGATTGCCAAGGCAGTCCTCAAATTACCTTGGAAGCTTCCTCTAAATGAAGAACTCCCTCAAGACCCCTAAGCCAGTATGCAAATGGTAGAGCCCTGAGTCTGGATTCAAGAAAAGCTTCCCCAACCTCCCACTTCCCTCTCCCCGCCATGCTTGGAGCTTCTGGTAGAAGTCACTACCCAGAAACAAATACACCACTGAACTCTTTCAGGAGAGCCTGGGCAAGAATCTCACACCTGGTGGTGTTCACTCCGGAGCAGGCACTGGCTTCTGTAACAAGAGGAGAGCTGAGCATTGCTGAGTATGAGTCAGCATTCAGTGTAACATTGTAAAAATGCCTCAGATAAATAATTGAAGGCAGGAAGGTTTAAACAGCTAACAGTTTCAGAAGGTTCCATGGTTACTTGCTGTGATAGTTTGTATAATCTCAGCCCTGGGAGTAGCCCTATTAGAGGGTTGTGGCCCTGTTGGAGTAGGTGTGACTTATTGGAGTAAGTGTGTCACTGTGGGTGTGGGCTTTGTCCTTGCTTCCTGGAAGTCAGTCTTCCACTAGCAGCCTCCAGATGAAGATGTAGAACTCTCAGCTCCTCCTGCACCTTGCCTGCCTGGATGCTGCCACGCTCCCACCTTGATGATAATGGACCAAACCTCTGAACCTGCAAGCCAGCCCCAAATATATGTTGTCCTTTATAAGACTTGCCTTGGTCATGGTGTCTGTTCACAGCAGTAAAACCCTAACTAAGACACTTTTACCATTGTTTTAGAACTGTGATGAGACAGAAAGAACATCAGGGTAGAAACAGGAGGTAGAATTAAGCTGCTTACCCCACAGTGGCCAGGAAACAACAAGAGAGACAAGAAGGGGCAGTCCCAATATCCACTTCCAGGGTGCAGTCCCAGGAACTGATTTTATTTAACCTTCCAAAGGCTCCATCACCTCGGAGTTAGCACCACAGGCTGGGACCATGCCTTCAACATGAGACCTTAGAGGAGGTATATAAGAGCCAGCCTACAATACTGATGTGTCCTGGGCACTTCATATAGGCACTTCAGAGCAAGGCTCCAATGTGGCCTGTGACTTTGAACACTTGGTCTCCAGCTGGCAGTGCTGTTTCAGGAGGTTGCAGAACCTTTGGGAGGTGGATCAGGCCTTAGTGGTTGTAGCCCAGGTCTGCTTCTGGTTGACCCCTTTGCTTCCTTATTGATGATGTAATGTCAGTATCTATCTCATGCTCCTACAGCTTCCAGCCACCAGACCTTAACGGGCCATGACCCCAAACTAGTCTTTTCTCTTTGAAGTTGCTTCTTGCCAGGCATTTGGTCACTGAGGACAACAACAAAACAAAAATGTCCTATAAAATTAGCCCATCCAGGACCTTGTTAATTCTATTCTCCACTTTATCCACAGGATTTGGCATGGTACAAGATGATAAAGTTCACTTGAATAAATGAACCTACTTTACCATGATCACTTTATATACAGTCCTCATTTAACTTACTCTTTATAAAATTAAACGAAGTAGGTGATATCTCCCCATTAGACACAGTCATATAGACTATGGCATAGACATATAGACATAGGCATAGTCTGAGAGGTTAAGGAAGTACTAGACTAGCCTGGAAGTGACTAACAAGAAGCTTGAACTCAAGTTTGTTGAGCTTATAGTCCTTGTGAGGAGCACAGTCCGTGTGAGTCATGTAGTCAAGCTGATGCTGTTTGTTTGAGACTATGGTAGTTCCCACCCTCCACAGGCCCATCCTGTTGTGGTTGGTAATTGAAGACCTCCTCCCTATACTTACTTCCTCAAGAACCCACCCTGACTCAGTATCCGTCAGAAGGTGGATTCCAGAATATACTGCCCTGTCTGCCTTAGGGTTCTGCTGTTACCAGGATAATCCCCCTCTCCAAATAGTAAAAGGATCTTCACTCATCTGTTTTCTTCCAAGTCCCCTCCTCCTCCAAGAGAAGAGTACCTGTAAGAAGTTCCTGGAACTTCTGTATATTTAGATGAAGCCCTTCTAACCCAACTGTTAACTCTCCTCCCAGGCTCTCCAGCTCTGGTATACACATTGTTCTCCCCTAGAGAGACTCAACTTACATTCTGGACTACCTTGGTTTTCCCTTGGCTCATCACACTTCATTTCTGAAGAGTCTTCCGGCTTTAAGAATTGCCCTATCCTCCAGACACTCTCTCCTTTCTGGCCTGGTATGATTCAGTAGATGCTCTATCAGCACCCAATAGCAAGTGAGCCTTCAACATTTGAGCTGGGGAATATCCAAGATACAAGTTATGAAAGGTAAATGATGTTGCACAATATTTGATCACACTGTGAACCCCAAGATTGTGTTATTTATTGAAGAAAACCATTTATAGTTGTGGTGTGGCTCAGTCTTAGCACATACCTTTAATCCCTCTGGTTGGAATACAGACATGCCCTTACCATGTACCTTTAATCCAAAATAATGAGAGTTAAGTTATTTTGTAGAAGGAAGCAACCATATTTGAAAGTGATGTCTAATTGAGTGGAAGACAGCACGAATAATCAGAGAAAGATCTGACAGAATAGGATATGCCCAACTCTCATGAGAAGAGAGAGGAACAGAGGCTAAGAGAGACCAGCATAAAGAAAAAGAGAGAGGAGGTAGTTTTACTGAGACAGCTGTTCATAGACAGGTTGCAAAGAGAGAACAAGATAGACACAGGTGAAGACAGAATTAGCCAGAGAATGAGAAGGAACCAGAAGATTAAAACAGATTGCCAGGGTTAGTTGGAGGCCAAGCAGAGCAAAAGTGAGAGGTTAAGAGAGAAACCAAATTCAATCAGTCAGCTTGGAGAAGAGTTAGAGCCAGAACAGCTAGCTGAGTTGAACCAGCCAGCCAGAGTTCAGAAAGAACTAGAAAGGGAGAGATCATTCAGCATTTTAAGTCCCAAAGTCTGAAAATATTCTAGGCCTAAATTAGATTCTATAGAGACTAGAAGTTTCCCGAACTAGGCCTAGGTTAGCAGACTGAAGCAGTAAGCCTTGAACATAACAATTTCAACAACAGAATAAAAGATATTTCCACAAAATAACCTTTAAAGTCATCCCATCATGTACAGATTCTGGTCCTAACTCTATAGAAGAACATTTTTGCCTTTGCATGATTTAGATTCTGACCATCTTGCTGGTCTCATATCTTGCAAGCCATGGTTTCTATGGACTGCCTTTAATGTTCTTTACCTGTCTTTAACTACCTGTCTTTAACTGTCTTGCTTTCCCTAATGGCCTCCACACTATTTAAAAACTATAACCACATTTAACACACCTTCTGCACTCTGGCTCAGGCTGATTCTTCTCCATGCCCTCATTGCAACCTTGACATACTGTGCTGAAGGTCTAAGCTCTCAAGGACAGAACCAAGTGGAGCACTGCACTTGACACATAACTAACATTCCAAAATGAGTGCAGATCAAATCGCGGAGTTCGGTGGAGTTTCCTTCCCACTGATGATCAGTGTAGCTTCCTGAAGATTTTGCACCATTAGCTCATTACATCATGTACCAGGTGTCAGAGCAAATCTGAAGCTGTGTGGCTGTACAGCCGGAGCAGTGGACCATAAGACTTCTCTGTAGGCGCTCCATAAGCAGGCAGGCCTCTTTCCTCCTAGGATTTCCTCTACACCAGTTCCTGTGCTCAAACCAAGCCCAGAGAGACCTTGAGCGACATCTTTCACACGAGCCAGAGCAGATAGTTCCCTCAAACACAGATCACATGCCCAGAAAATGAGCATCTGTGTTCACAGAGGACCATGAAGGCAGAGCCAGTGAGTAAACATGCTTTCCACATGAACAACAAATTTAAAATAAGTTCTCTCCTGAATGGGGTTGGGAGATTAACCTTCAGATATAAATAGTAATAGCACATCGGCAGGATAAGGAGTCCGCACTCATTTTTTGCATAGATAAATGAGAACTTCAAAGGACACTTCCTAAAAAGTTCCAAGCCTTTCTCAGTCCTGTCATTTCTGTGCCTGGTCCTGAAGAGGAAGGATGATTGTGTGTGTGTGTGTGTGTGTGTGTGAGAGAGAGAGAGAGAGAGAGAGAGAGAGAGAGAGAGAGAGAGAGAGAGAGAGGAATTTCAGAGAGAGAGAGAGAGAGAGAGAGAGAGAGGAATTTCTATGAAGCTATGACACTCTTTCTTCAGTGATGTTGTCTTGGAGCCATAAAGGCACATTGTATTTCCAAGGCTTGTGTGATCTTATTTCTTTGTAAATTGGATTAAGCTCTTTACTGTGTATTACCGATATTAAAAAAGAATGAATTCTCATCCTGCAAACACAGCAAAAAAGCAATCACTCCCATGGCAAAGAAGTCATTGGCCAGCATCCACAAGAAACCAATTTTAACTTTCAAGCCCAGTCAGCAGGCAAACATGCTGGCTGATGGCAGGGTCAGCCCTAGGCAACATTGTGAGCTACATGATGTGAGCTGTCAGCATCCCAGTTGCACACCACCCTTCTTCCTTCCCAATGCCTTGTACTGCCTCCCTAACCTGAATACACCACTCCTAGATCACTACACCGATTTGAAAAAAAAATCTGCACATGTGCCCATGAAGTTGAGGTGCACCGTGGTATGCTGTCCCCAATGGACAATGATTTACAAAATGACACACAAGAAAGTAAGGCTGAATACAGGCTCAGTGGCAGAGTACCCAGCAGAGCTGAGGCTCTGGGTTCCATCCTCAAAACTGGAAAAAAAAAAGGAGAACCAGCAGACAGAGGTGGAGAAGGAGGAGGAGGGGGGAGGTGAGAGGGAGGAGAGGGGGAGGATGGGATATAATAACTTACATGGAGTTGTCTCTACATTGTAAAATTCTCGTATCTCTATGACATGGGAACTACTATTAAGATTTAATCCCATTCCCCTCTACTCTGACTTCTCTACATTTTAGAAGAGGGCACTATTGGTAAGTGTGTCAGTCAGTTTTTCTGAGAAAAAATACCTGAGGTAATAAAAGTAAGATAGGTTGATTTGACTCACAGTTTCAGGAGTTTCAGCCTTTATCACTTGGCACCATTACTCTGGGGCTTCTGATGGTCCAGCACATCACCATGGAAAACAATCTCCTTCAATGGCATGTTCCCAGTCATGTATTTTTTTTCCTACTAGGGCCTATCTCTAAAGGCTCCACCACTGAAACAGCATCTGAAAGCCAAGCCTTTAGCTCATGGGTCTTTGGGGCACATTCCAGATTCAAGCTACAGCAGTCAAAAGAAAAGGCAAGATCAGAGAGACAAGGTTAGAACTTCCAGGCTTGGGGACAGTTCTTCACACTGCACATTGCCATGAGGGTAACATCTTTTGGTCCCCTTTAAATACGTTAAGTGGTTGGGATCAATCCAAGGGTAAAGAAAAATGAGCTAATGTTGTGATAGTATGATACTCTATAATCTAAAGAAATGTCCATATTAAGAGAGCAATTAAATAATATGCATTGATTAACAGACTAAGGTAGTGCTATATGTACTAACATGAAAATTTCTCCAAGGAAAAAAGTAAGTAACTGGATAAGATATGCAGTATAGGAGATCGCTAATACAGCACATGTTCACATACACATGTATATCACACACACATAAAAATAAAAATAAATTAAGTAGTCATGAAGGCAGGAGGGTGACTGCAGAAATAAGAAATTAAAGGGAATTTTTGTTATTTGTTCCGCAGACTTCTTCACTTGGGTTCACATGGAAAATGTGGTTTTGGGTTTTTTTTTGCTGGGGGGAGGTTGCTTTGGGTTTTGATTTTGTTTTAACAAAAGCAGGAAAAACACTTCCACTTCAAGGTAAATGGCCACAAGAATTCCCCAGTGGTTGGGTAATTAAAGATGACAGTATGGAACGGTGGCATGACAGACCATGTCCCAAGTTAGTGTCCCTATTTCAGTGGGCAAGAAGGTGGACTCACGCTCTGAACCTGGATGGAAAATTCCAGCCAGGCATAGCTTGCTTACACTGTATCTGCCAGGCTCCAATTGAGCCTCCTAATAAAATTCACCTCAAGCATCAAAAGAAGAAAATATTTTGCACATCTTGCTGTGGCACCTGGGATAAACATACACTTGCATGGTTACCCGACTAATGAGCTCGCCTGAAGATAGTTTTCCTAAGGAGCCAGGAGGAGGGTGATCACAGACCTTGTATTTCTGTTCACAAAAATGCTGTCTTGTTCAATCAAGTGCACAGAAGTGCCAACTTCAGCTTTTGTGTACCTATTTCTCCCCTTCCTTGAGTGTAGATCAAGATTCTGGTTGCCAGTTTTGTCATAGTTACTTTTCCATTGCTATGACAAAACACCACAGCCAGACAACTGATAAAAGAAAGTATTTAATTTGGTGATCCTGGCTCAAGAAGGTTAGAGTGGAAGGCCATCTTGTCAGGGAACATGGCAGCAGGCACACAGGCATGGCATTGGGACAGTAGCTGAGAACTTACATCTTATCCACAAGTAGGAGGCAGAGAAAGAGAGAGCTAACAGTGAATGGCATAGGCCATTGAAACCTCAATGCCCTCTTCTAGGGACACACATCCTCCAACAAGGCCATACCTCCTAATCCTTTCCAAACCACTCCACCAACTTCAAATCAAGCCCTCAAATACGTAAACCTTTGGAGTCATTCTCATTTGAACTACCACATGGCCCTCTAGGGTAGCTTGCTAATTTTACATTTTGTCCCCAGTCTCCTCCTGTGATGGTGTCCCCAGGCTGAGTCTCTGGGCAACTCCACAGGGATGGTATAATGCCCGGGCCAGAATCCACTTGCTTTTGCCCCCTAAGGTACTTCCAAAATGACAGAACATACATCTCTCCAGGCTCCAGTGGGGCCAACCTACTATACCTAAGGGAAAATCATTTCTATTTCCTTCCTGACCGCTCAGCCAATACTATGTCTCTGGATAACCACTGACTGGAAGAATGAGTATCATTTTGGCAAAACTCTATCCTGGGCAGTCAGAAACTGGGTAGTAAGAATGACTGCAAGACAGGAGTAGTGACTCACACCTGTAATTCCAGTGTGCTTGGGAGAATGAGGCAAGAGGACTGAGTTTGAGATTAACTTGGATTCCATATATAACGAGCTCTAGACTAACCTTGGCTACAATATAAGACCCTGTCTGAAAAAAATAATAGCAGGGCTGAGAAAATGGCTCAATATTTAAAACAACTGCCCTGCAAATGTAGGGTCTGGAGTTTGACTCCACAGAACCCACATAAAGTTTAACACATCAGTACACATCTGTAATCCCAGAGTTCCTCTGCAAAGATAGGCAATGGAGACAGGAGACTCCCAGAGGCTCACAGGCAGCTACTCTGGCAAACAATAAGAAACCCTTAGACAAGGCAGAAAGTGAAGATGGAGAGTGGAGGTTGTCCTCTGACCTCCACACATGTACTGTGTGTATATGCACCTACACTCACACACATAAACATGCATGCACACAGCAATAGTAGTAAAGACACCAGAAAGAATTGCAAAGCACCTGGGAAGGATGGAGGAAGAGGTTTGCTGTTGCTGCACCCAAGTGCACTCTGAATTCTCTGTGGAGCTTGACAATGGAAGAATCAACCAGGAGTTGGTTGCTCTGTATTACACACACACACACACACACACACACACACACACACACACTCTAGCATAGGGCCATTAGGGCGGTCCCTAATCTTATATGAGTGATGTCCTTATATCAAGAAGAAATGTGGACCCAGACATGTGCAGCCCATGTGAAGACTTCAGAAGACTGGTACTACAAGGCAAAAAGAGGCCTCAAAGATTCCTCCTCATAGTCCTCGGGAGACAGCAGCCCTGCCAACACTTGTGCTCTTACTTTGAGCCTTCAAGATTATGAGTAAATACCTAATGTTTAAGCCGTGTGATCTGTGATGCTCTGTCACAGCATGCTAGTAACATGAAATCGCCACTCATTATTTAAAGGGGGCATAGGTGTTGCTGTGAATCAGTGTGATCTGATTCCCCTTTACAAGTGTGGCTTCTGGTTGACCCAGACTACAGTCCATGTAACGCCCCCCACCCCCAGACAGTGGTTTTAATTTCTCATCTTGAGCATCGGGTCTTCCCTGCAGCCATGGGAAGATGAAGGACAGAGGGACAGGAGACTGATGGCAGAGTAGGGATACAGAAGGTAGGTTGTTCTTCCTCCCATTCCCATGCTCTCCGAAATAAAACACAGACTCAAAATATGTTTACAATACCTTGGCCATACAGCTAGGCTCTTCTCTAACTAGGTCAGAACTTAAAACACCTATGCTCATCTACATTTTGCCACATGGCTGGTCACCTGTGCTCAGGTACCAGGTATCTGTCTTGTCACATCTTCCCCAGTGTATCTCCTGCCTGGCACTATCCCAGAATCCTTTCTACCTCCCAGATGTCCTACCTCCTATTTCCTGCCTAAGCTATAGGTCATCAAATTTATTACTGACAGTTGCCACATGCATACAGACATAAGATATTTTCTCTCCGTAGAGATTAATTAGAAGTCAGGAGATGGGATCAGGGTTATATTACTCTCCTAGGGTTCCTCCTTCCTCAAGATTTAGTTTCTATATGTGCACAGTTTAAGCAGGCACAGTCAACTGACTATGAAAGCAGAGACAGCAGGAGAGAAGATGAGTCCAGGGCTGGAGACTGGATACCACTGACTTCTGCTTCTACACGTGGAGCAGATATATACAGTATCCTTGAGGCAGGAGACAGACACTCTCATCCAGGGATATAGCTGACAGAGAAGAGACATCCACCCCCATACACACATCTCATCCCATCGTCTCTAACGTCTGCATACTTGCACTTCACAGCTCACAAGTCTAACCTTCCCAGGTAACTGGCCCATTTGGGTCTGGTGTACCTTCAATCTCTCTTTTTTTATTTTCTTAAAAGAAACATTTGAGAGCTGAGCATCTAAGATGGTTTTGGATTCACACCCACTGTCTGTGGAACAGCTTGAGGCTGACAAGATTAGCTCGCTGGAACACTCTGGGATCCGTTCAGCCTAAGCTGCTGCCCACACACCAGCCTTGCTCACAGAAGCTGCTTTCCGCAAGCAGCAGCCCGCTTCACCTCCTCCATCCTGGCACGTGGAACTGGTCCTTGATGTCTTACCTGGTCTTGAGGACAGTGGCTTCCAGCCTCAACCAGTCTTCATTCCCAAATTCCAGGATGTGACCATGGTGATGTCTCAGCCTCTCCAGAGGAGTCCTAAGGGTGATACTTCTGTCCTTCCTCCTCCCATGTCTAATCACCTGATTTTACAGGACCCAGCATAGCAAGCGGTGCTGCAAGCTTCCTTCCCCTCCCTCAGCTCTCTTCTTATGTCCCTTCTTTCTGTAATATCTAAGAGGACCAGACAGAGTGGGCCTTGATAACACACATTCCCTTGGCTCCAGAGCAGTATCTTCTAAATCTGTAAATAAGACAGCTCTGTGTCCCTGTGTAGACATACACCCCAAGGATAGGCTGGCTCCCTGGTACCTGTCCAGAGTTGAAAGTTCAAAAGACAGACCAGTGGATAGAAATGCTATCATGCCCACCCACCCTGCCAAGCAAGGCCTGCTGGCTCAGTTACCTGGCCAGACATTACATGAGCAACGGGCAGTAATTGTTGTCTAATCTCTTCCCAGAGGTTTCAACTAGTTCCAAACTGTTGTGGCTAATAAAAACAGAGAAGATTCACAAGAAATTCCAGGTGCATCGGAACACTTTGGGGAATTGTGCAACCTGCAGGCAGACGAAACTTAACTCAAATAAACATAAGGTAATATGTGTTGGCAAAAGTAACCTGAAGTGGGAGTATACAACTGTACGCTCCAAATTGGCTGCTGCCTGTAAGGATGGAGATTGGGAGTAGCTCGGAATGGATGAAGTGGTCAGAGCAGCCAATGTGCATCCCAGAATAACCGAGGGAAATCAGATCTCATCTCACACAGACCCCATCAGTGGCCCAAGATGGAGCACATGACAGATTCTGCAGTCCCACTTTCTACTTTAAGGATGAGGAGACATCGTGGAGTGGCCTCCAGATTTAGGGGTCTCCTGTGAGCCAGGAATGTGTGGTCATGTTCTTAATGGAGCGAGTAAAAGAAAGTGTCTGTTTTTGTTCATTGAAGTCATTGACTCCAAGCCCTGGAACCTGCCACGTTACCTCCATCTGTTGCCTAACTCTCAGGGCCACATTTAGATAAAGAGCCGAACTTCTGAACTGCAGCAGCCCTGGACTTCAGTCAGTTCCCTACTCTCTTACAGAAAAGAAAATATTAAAAAGCTGTATTATGGTGTCTTATATGCATGTGCTAGTTTCCAGGATGGGAGGGGCTGTATATCCACCTATATCCACACACATATGCATGTGTACATGTGATATACATTCATGTACACCCTCCTATAGAAATAAGTGTATATATATGTGTGTGTGTGCATGCATATGTGTATATGTGTATGTATGTGTGTGCATATACACATGGGTGTGCATGTGCATGCGTGCATGTACATGTACATGCATGTTCTCTATTGATATGTGTGTGTATGTGTGTGTAGGTGTGTATATACATATATATGTGTGTGTGTACATGTACATGTGAGTATGTGTGTATATGTTTGTACATGTGCATGTGTGTGTATGTGTGAGAATGTGTATATGTGTGTGTATATGTGTATATGTGTGCATGTGTGTGTGGGGGGGGGTGAGTAGGTGTTACTAATTGTGACTCCTATGGCTGTGTCTCCATCTGGCCTAGGTGACAGGTAAGCAACTGCACTGATCTTTCACAGGTAGCAGCCTAATAGGGCAGGAGGAGCCTGGCACCTCTGCACTGGCCGTGACCTTACCTGCAAGCCCCCGAGGAACAGGAGCTTTTTTTCTCCTCCATCTTCTGGCTTCCCAAGCAGGTGCTGATATCTTGACAGGGAAGGGGAAATGCTCTGTTCTGGCCCTCTTGCCTCACAGAACTAAAAGCTAAACATGGCTTCAACTACCTCAGCAGCTTTCTTCTCCCACAACCACATGCAGTAAAGAGGCCTGGCACTGCAGACTACATCTGTGATAGGAGAGGAGAGCTTGGATCTGGAATGTTGTCCCTTCTAGAAAGTGATGGAATAATTTGAAATCCCAACTGTCTAAAGGCTGAAGAAGAAAGGAAGCCATTGCCAAAACCCCACCTGCAGGAAGCAGCCAGGTCCATTTGACCTCTCATCGTTCTTGGCTTTGAGGTTCCATCATTCAGCTGATAAAACAGATGAACAAATGTTACACAGGGAAGTTCACAGGAAAAGGGTCAGTACAGAGTGTGCAGAGCTTCTGGTGGTATAAAAACCAGTCACTGAAAACTAGGGACATGTCCTCAGTCCTTGAGACCTGAAGCCATCTCTTCTCTTCTAAGCATCCATTATACCCAGGATTCCACAGCCTTAGGCCTTCTGGAAACAAACTTCATTTCCCAAAAAAATGTCTGCTACCCTAATGCCACCGGAACAAGTTTTCTAGCTCTTGGGTTATAGCTCAATGATGAAACACTTGCCCAGCATGTACAAGACCCCAGATTCCATCTCCAACAACAACACAAAGCACGCCAGTACATCTCAGCCTGTGCAGAGGCTCAAATTTCGAAGAAAACGGGAAATAGATTCATTCATTAATGTAGTAACTCTTTCTCTTCTGCTGTGTATGAGACACTGTGTTAGGCAACACCAGAAATAAGGTAAAGATATAGCAGGTGACCGCAAACGACAAAGTGCAGTGCGTTCTCCACTTTAATCAGAGCAAGCCAGCAAATAAAATGTTCTCGACAGTTTGTCTTGGCACCAGCCACAAGAATTTACCTGTGACATCCTAATAAAGAGGACACTGAGACATGACATCCACAAGGACTTGATTGGCTCTCCTGGAGCTGATTGTGTACACCAATCCCCAGGAAATAAGGCCAGGAGGTCTGTGGTGAAGCCTGAGTGCCCATGGTCCAACTGGGTCCTGGGTAACATGAAAGCTTTGTGAGTCTTGTCCTCAGAGACATGTATATAGAAAGACTTTAGTTCACCTCACTCTACTGAGCTGCATCTTAGGAAGGGCAATTAAATCCTAGCTATCACCCTGCAGCTGACAGGGCACACAGACACTGCCAGCTCTCTACTAACTGGTCACACCCAGGGGATTTTCAGGCTATTATTATTATTATTATTATATCTCAGAATATTTATATGAATAGCAGAGGAAAAAATATTTATTTACTTCCTTTTAAACATTTTTTTCTAAGTCTAACTTTTCATATTGTTAGGAGGCTACAAACTCAAGATTGTTTCCAAGGGATACCTGGAAAGCTAGGATGTCACCAGAACGCAGGACCATCTGCTACAGCAGATACTACTTCCTCCCATGAGCTGAGAGACTTGGAAGGATTGACCCCAATTAAGAAGATGAGGGAGCAGGCAAGATGAGGAGGGAAGGAGGGAGGCTTTAGATGATGCGATGGTGTATCTAAAGCCACTGATTCGGGAAGAAACACAGAGAGAGAGCACACCAGATCCAGCTGGCCTCTAGCTCTCTTTCCCTCCACCCAGACTGATATGTGTGAGCTGTCCTCTCTCCTCCTCCAGTTGTCTGCACAATGCCACCGCGCAGGTCACCCATGTCACTGTTTCCCTCTGCCCTTGCCAGGGCCCACTGTCTCTCTAGTTCGTTTCACTGCATTTAGCACTGACAGTGACCCACTAGAAGAAAATACAGTAGAGGACACAGCCAATACAAAGCCCCAAGGCAGGAACAGCTACTATCATGTAATCAGTAAGGGCAAGAGGATCCAAAAAAGCCATTAGAGAGAATGCCACGAGGTGGGCCCTCGAGAGTGCTTTGGAGTCTGTACCAGTCATCAGTTGCTGCATGGCAACCACAGATATTCAGTAGTGCCCACCAAGAAGCCTGTTATTTCCACTGCCCAGCAGTGCATGGATAAGGGCAGCTGCCCTTCACGGTCTCAGTCTGGGGCCTGAGAGCAGAATGTAGGAGGAGCAGTTTACAATAGCAGCATCCAAGGACAGCAAACCCAATGGCATAGGCGTCTGTCAATCTTCCATAGAAGTCAAGACCACTCCCATCCTGTGTCGGTGACTAAGTCAAGGTCAAGCAGCAGACAATACAATAGTACTACCTCAAGGCTGTGGCAGGGGAGTATTTTGCCTCACATGGCAAAAATGAGGACAGGAATTCATTCTGCCACAGGCTGTGATGGGGGAGCCACTGTAAATGGGACAAGGAATGTGGGCCAAGAAGGGTCAGGACCAGATACACTTTGTTATTCATTCTTACATTCTACCTGGCCAATGTGTGAATAATAGATCTAGTTTTGGGATTCAGGGTAGAAGCAAAGAGATGCTGCCAGAAAACAGCCAGCGATCAATACTAAAGAACACGGCATGAAACCCATGGACCCGTAGATCAGGCACCAGGCCCTAATCAGAAGGGAGAACACATTCTATTTGAATTCTGTAGGACTCCCAGCTCAAGCACAGCTAGCCAGAAAACAGAGAAGGAAGCATTGGGACCTGCAACATCTTGCTCTGGGGCTGAGCAGATGTTGAAGGTCTCTGTGGACATTGTGAGAGTAGAAGCGATCATGTGATCCAGATGTGAACATTAAGATCCCTGGTGACGCGACTGTGTGCGCTGCTTTCAGATGGAAGCTGAGAGGCTACGGACAGTGAGTGCCTAGTCTCCACTGCAATAAGGCGGAGGGATGGGGAGTCGGAAGCAGCTGGCTTCACAGCTTCCAAAAAAAAAGTATGAAAGGGCTTCCATCCCATCCTGTTCCGTCCAATTCCACTTCGGCACTGCGTTCCTCAGATCTCCCAACAGAGATGGCAAAATGAGACGCTCTGAGAAGGCTGCATTTTGGAACGACCACTTTGTAAAAAGAGCACACTGTAGCCAGGGCTTGTTCTCTGTGGAGAGCTGAGCTCACTCTCTGTTAGACGACACTGGCAGGAGCTGTGGCCCAGAGATGCCTGCTCAGATCAGGCTTGGACTTCATTGTGATTCAGATCTTAGATGTTCCCCAAAACCAAGTACATTAAAGGGTGTGAAAGGCAGCCTGTAATTCTATGCAGAGGCAGAGAACTTTTAGGAGGTGGAGCCTTGTGGAAGTTAAGCCATTTCCCATTTCCTAGTCCCTCTCCTTTTTCTTCTTTTCCACTTCCTGGCACCATGAGGTGCACACATTCACATCATCATATACAATGCCATCATAAGACTGAGACACCTGGGCCAAGCGACCATAGACTGAAACTCCTTTTGAAAAGCTGACCTTCTCCAGGTGTTTGTCATAGCGATGGAAAGCTGGTAGCAACACCTCCTACACGTGGACCAGAGGCTCCTCTCAGCCCTGAATGTGAAGATTAAATTAACCAGAGGTCAGCTGGGCAAGCAGCAACATTTGCACACACACACACACACACACACACACACACACACACACACACACACACACTTCTCAAACACTGTGGAGGATTAGAGAAGGTTTGGATTCTAAGGCCTAAGTTGTTCAAATTTCAGGTAAGTATAAATAGGAGAGAGAGGAGAGAAAGAGAGGGAGAGAGGGGGAGAGAAGAAGAGGAGGAGGAAGAGGAGGAAGAATAGAAGAGGAGGAGGAGGAAGAAGAGGAGGAAGAGGAAAAGGAGGAGGAGGACATATAACCAAAAAGGAAATATGAGCCATGGATCTGATCAGGCTACAGAGCATCCACACTTGTCAATCTTCAAACTGTTGTCTAGAAACAGGCTTCCTCTTATTGTTCTTTCCTTTTAGGAAATTCTGTGATCCATTAAAGAGCACCTCACAAGAAACTCTCCAAAATGTCAAAAACAAAAGCAAGAGACTGAAGGAGTCTGTTGAATGCATGGAGGAATGAAGAAAGAAACAGGAGAGAGATGGTTTGGATATTTTGCCCTTTACCAAGGAAGATGTGTGCCCTTGAAATGGGCAGGTTGTAGCAGTCAGTAGAATTGTGGTAAATGCCCTGAAGGTTCTTGTCTGACAAAATAGATATCAATAAATCATCTGGACAGGATGTGATCCACCAAAGAATTTCAGATGAATGGGTGGAATTGTGGAGCCATCGACTATGATGAGACCAGTTGTTGCAACAGCTGCAGAGCCAGGGGACAGGCAGGAGCCAATGTCAGCCTTGCTCTGGCCCACAGAGGGGACAAGGAGACCACCAGCTGGTTGCGCCTCATGTTCAGACTAGCCAAGTTTCTGGAACCTTTAAATAAAAGTACAGAATTGCAGAAATTAAGTCATCACAACTCAGAGAGACAAAAGTAGACCATGGTTGTCTATAGAATTTGCAAAGGGTATGGCAAAGATATACAAAAATATGCATACCACACCATGTGACTCCACAAACTAAGAAAAATGACAGGGGTGTGGAGCAGCTAGAGATTTGCAGGTCAGGAATGGGATAAGTGGAGTGGACTACAGAGAGGTAGCACCACGGAGCTTTGTGCCAGGAGCATAGCTGGGTATCTTACCTGCAGTGGTGGTTACATGAACCAAAATTACCTCAAGTAATTTGATCAAATTACCAAATTGATTATCAAAGATGATCAAATTACCTCAAGTTGCAAGCACTTCTACAATTGGATGTGCTTAGAACTGGCAAATCACCCCGGATAGCCAATGTCAAGTTCCCAGTCTTGTCGTTCCTCTAAAGTTGTGCAAGATTTTGACATTGGAGGCAAAGATTTCATGAGATTACCCTAGTAAAGTTCTTCTCAAATATCTATGCATTTATAATTATGCCAAAATAAAATGCTTTATGAAAAGAGTTGAAGAGTCAAAAACTAAAGACAATCCTAAGCTGGCTACCTGCTGGAGCCTATGTAAGAAGCTAGTCAACAAAAGAGAGTGAAGGTTGAGGGAATATTTGTGTAGAATATTAAAGGTGTGCTATGATTTAATTCTGCCCTTGGAATGACAACAGGATATTGGCCTGACATCTTAAAATCAATGGCGAGCTTTTGATAGGACCACTCTGAGGATATGCCCCCCCCCCGCCCATAGTTGAAGGGAAACCTACTTGCATCTCACCTCCAAATTGAGAAGATTCAAGAGCAAAAAGGAGAGTGGGCAGCTGCTGAGATATCCAAGCCACAGCAGAGGTAGAGTTGTGGTTCTGTTTGTTAGATGTATGCTTGCTTTCCATGAGCCAAATGTGGACCACACAGACCTGCCTGCAGAGACGAAGAAAGAACAGCAGAAATGGGAGGAGCTGCTAGAGCACGGGACTAAGAGGAGTCTGTGATAAGCTGGAGAGAAAAGTGTTGCCTCTGCCATTGAGCTACAGGAGGAAGGCAAGTCCCTAGGATATCGCAATGTCCCACCCAACAGAGTCAAGAAAAAGCAGTGACTTCCAATACTAACCATGATAGCACTAGGGAAGGAAAGGCATTCCAACACTCTGTGTGTGTGTGTGTGTGTGTGTGTGTGTGTGTGTACGCGCGCACGCTCTCTCTCTCTTCCTGTACTTCACTCTACAGAGGTCAGGAATTGTAGTTAACAAGATGGAGGGAAAGGGAAATCACAAGGTAAAGAATGTAGACACTCACCTTCCCTTCGATCCATCTCCACCTACTACAGGTCACACTCAAGGGGGTGGGGGGAGACAGCTCAATGGAGAATCAGTTCAAAGTCCTACTGTTACCTAGGGCTGAAATTTTAAGTTATTGACCAAAGGACCTCACCTGACTTATTTGAAAACACTCTTATTTTTTGTCCTGAGAATGAACTGAAGAAATGAACTGCCTGCATGGCAGCTTTAAAGGGGCGGTGGGAGGTAAAACATCATTTCATGTAATCTGTGGTCTTGCTTGCCCAAGATGCTGGTCACAGGGACTGGACACGGAAGACATGTGTTCATATCAAGAAAGAGCACGTGCGACCTCAGGGACAACCAAAAGAGCCAGACACAACATCCAGACACAGCATCTGACTTTCAAGAAAAGATTAAAAATGATGACTCCGTAGTGTATTAAATATTTGTCTTGTTGCTGAGATAAAACCTTACCAAGACAAAACCAAAAGAAAAAACAAACAAACAAACAAAAAAGCCAAAAAACAAAAAACAAAAACAAACAACAACAACAAAAAGCGACTTGAGAAGGAAGGGCTTGCTTTGGCTTGCAGTTGCGGGAGCTCCAGCCACCCGTGGTGGGAAGCTGCAATGGCGGGTGCATGAAGTGCCTGCTTATGTTGCATCCACAGTCAGAAAGCAGGGTGCAATGAAGGCTGCTGCTGTTTGCTCACTTTCTTATCTATTAATTATTTTTATTCAGTGCAGGATGCTGGCCTATGGAATGCTACTGCCGATAGTTATCAGGGAGGGGGGTTAGGGGGCTGGGGCACTGTCTTTTCATCTCAATTAACCTAATCTAGACACTCCCTCACAAACAGGCCCAGAGATTTGTTTCCATGCTGATTCTAAATCCCATCAAATTGGCAATCAAGACTAATCATGCCAGCGTGAAAGCAAAGTTTAGACTGGAAATTTTACTGATGTCAATAAACCCACAGGTTGTATGAATAAGATCAGTCAAAAAAAAAAACTTTATTCATACTCCAGGATATCATGATAGGAAGATGACTCTCAAGGTCAGAAAAAAATAAAGGGTCAAATTCTTTTAGGGATGCTACTGCTTTTCAAGAAATGGTATAGAGTTGAATAGATGGCTCAGTGCACAAAGAGCTTGCTGCACAAGCGTGAGGACCTCAGTTCAAGACCCAGGTCCCATTTTTAAAAGATGGTCATGGTGGCATGTATTTATCTCCCTGGAATTGGGGGGTCAAAGACAAGCAGATCCTTAAGACACACTGGACAGCCACCTAAGCAACACACCTCCAGCCAATAAGAGACCCTGTCTCAAAATACAAGGCAAAGGCTGCTGAAATGTCTTAGTGGGTAATGGCACTGCCCATACAAGCCAGAAAACCTGTGTTCAATCCCTAGAACAACATAAAGATGGAAAGAGAAAAATGGCTTCCCACAGTTGCCCTCTGACCTCCACACATGGACATGTGACACACATATCATATACACACACAATAATGATTTTTTATTGGTAAGGCTTCTAAAACACAGCATTTAAAATTTTTTCTTTAACTCTACAGGCACATGCTTACACATGTACCCACAGGAACATGCACATGGGCATGTGTATACATATGCACATACATGTGCACAAAATTGTTTAGGTTAGTAACGTAACTGGATGGCATCTTAGTCACTGTTCTATTGCTATGAAAAGACACCTTTCCAAGGTAATGCTTGTAAAAGAAATCATTTAATTGCAGTTTGCTTACAGTTCCAGAGGTTTAGTCCATTTTTATACAGTGAGGAACATGGCAGCACACTGGCAAACATGATGCTGACACAGTAGCTGAGAACTCTACATCCAAACATACAGGAAGAGAGAGACACTGCGTCTGGCTTGAGCTTTTGAAACCTACCTCAAAGCCCACCCCCAGTGACAATCCAACAAGACCATACCTACTCCAAAAGGCCACACCTCCTAAGACTTCTCAAGTAGTTCCTCTTCCCAAGAACTAACCATTCAAATATATGAGCCTACTGGGGCCTTCCTTATTCAAACCACCACAGGTGGTTTAATTTTTTAATTTATTATTATGAATGTAAAATGTGTGTGTTGGAGGGCTTGTATGCAACATAGTGCATCTGTGAAGGTCAGGGGACACGGATCTGGTCTTTAGAAGTGAAAACTGTGTATCTGTTTATAAACAGCTCCTTTTTTTCTCTACAAGAGCTTCTTTACAGCCCACGTACAGAAGTCCTACTGGTCCTGCCCTGAACTGCTACTTAACACATGTCATTTCTAAGTTCTAGAATCCTGTTCTTTCCCTGACCCCATTCAGCCCAACAATAGCTAAAGCTTACCTGATCCTAGTTCCCAGATATCCTACTGTCCTCCCCTGGTCTCCTTGATTCTCCCTCACTTGTCTCTTTTTCTGTAAGGGTAAAGAGAATACATAGCTCATCCCTGAGCTGAAAGTGGACACGTGTGTTCTGTGCCTTGATTTCACTGACTGGATTCCTGCAGTGTGCTCATCTAAGATGTCTACCTGCATCCTTATTCTGTATCTCCTATGAAGGTTCCTTGGCGACCAGGGTTCTGGTCTTGTGCCAGGATCTGGGGCTGTATCACTAACTTGAAACAGTGTAGCTTACAAGCTCTCCTAGCCAAACAGAAATAGATAAAGCAGAAAGGCTCTCCAGATCTCTAAAGGTGACTAGGTTTCTTTCAGACAGGTCCAACAAGGACTGATTTTTTTTTCCTCCCTTGACGTTGATAGAAGTTTATGTCATTATAAATAGTCTAATGATCATCAGGGTAAGTCTCCCTGTGGCATCTACTGCTGGGGGAATAGAATAAAACACAGAATCAGTATCATTGGTCCTAAGAGGTACTGGAAAACCTTGATGCAGGCAAAAGGAAGAAGGGGCTTTCAATGGTCATGGTTTTTGGTGACATGGCTATCTCTCCTGTTGTCAGTGAGGTAGGGTGAACCAAGCTGTTCTGAGGTTATATTCTGAATGACTCCGTAGAGCCTGCAAAGGCTAAAGACATTTCTTAATTTCTCTGCGTTTCTGTTCCTGGTCCATAAGGCAGAGATCATATCCCATGGGATTTGTGTGAGAATTAAATAAGAAATCACTGGAAAGCACAGGCCCAGGTCCAGCACACAGCAACATCTCAAGTAAATCACACCCAAGGCTGTCAATGAAATTGAACAGCACAATGGATCAGGACACCCAAGATACTTCTATTTCTGTATCTCTCAAGGTTTTCTCTCAATACAAGGGAAGCAGTCCTTGCTCTGCAGGTAACTTTTTGTAATTGCACAGCTTACAGCTCTGAAGGCTGCACAGTTTATAAAACTGAAAATTCCAGGATTCCAGCCCAGGTCTAAAAGTATCAGGCCTCCTGGTCTACCTGCAAGCCATTTTCATGCCTTGATGACTTGTTTTTCTATGGGTGAGTCCAAGAAGGAAGGAGGCTGTCCTTATCCTACAACTGGAGGATAACCCTTTGCTCTGCACCCTAGCTGCTGGGAGTCAGGGTGAATAATCTCCATAGTTCCCCTCTTCACACACACACACACACACACACACACACACACACACTCACCCATACACACACACTCACACTTATACACACTCATACACCACACACTCACACATATACTCATGCACACACACTCACATACACTCACACTCATACACCACACACTCACATTCTTCTACACACACAAACATGCACTTACATACAGACAGACACACTTACATACATACTCATACACACACTAATACACACCACACATACTCAAACACACTTATACCACACACAAACACAATGACATACATTCACACATTCATGCACATGCACACACAGAATATACATACATACTCATGCACACACCACTCAGTCACACATTCTCACTCACACTCTTATACCACACACAAACACACACTATACACACTCAGACACACACTTACATATGTACTCACACATATACTCACATAATCATACACATTCAAACACAGTGACATATACGCATATACCCACACACACTTCATACATGCACTAACATACTCACAACATACACTAACATTCACACTTTCACACTCACACAAATACACCACATACATTCACATGCACAGTCACATACATTCACTCACATACATGCACACACACACACACACACACACAAATACACAAACTAAAAGATGTTCTCCTAGAAAGGGCCTAACCAGGAGCCCACCCAATATCTCCCTGTACTGTCCAGCTGTCTAAGCACGTGTCCAGGCCTACACTCAGCAAATTCTTAGGAGCCAGAGAAGCATCACTGAAGGCTGAGCTAAGAGCCCCTCTGTAAATACTCCCCACCAGCACACCATGTGATCATCCCTGCATTCAAAGGCAAAAAGGGCAGATGACATTCTGCTCCAATTTGCACACTAGTCAAGAAACACAATCTTAGTAACACATGCAGCTTATCTTCCTTCCTTCCTTCCTTCCTTCCTTCCTTCCTTCCTTCCTTCCTTCCTTCCTTTTTATTCTTCTAATTCCCAGGAGCAGCAACAGCAGCAGCAGCAACAACAACACCAACAACACCAACATGCTGTGTATGTTGTAATCCATTATAAAGAAATTGGCCAGGAGCTTAGTGGTTGATCAGTTACCTAGCATGCATAAGACTGTGTGTTCTATCACCAGCACAATGGATGGACGGATGGATGGATGGATGGATGGATGGATGGATGGATGGATGGATGGATCGATGGATCGATGGATCGATGGATAGCTGGGTGGGTAGATGGATGAGTGGATAGCTAGGTGGGTGGGTGGATGGGTGGGTGGATGGATGGGTGCGTGGGTGGATGGTTGAATGGGTGGGTGGATGAATGGATGGATGGATGATTTCATGTAGATAAACAAGTACAGGAAGACAATGCTGGTCTGATGTGGACCCCATTCACGCACCTTCTCAGCCTTAATTCTCAATCTCTGATCTTTGTTTCCTACCTTTGTGAGACAAGAGACTTTTTCCTACTTGCCTCTGTTAGAATGATCTGATCAGTCAACACAGGACAGTCTTAGGGATCAGATTAGCATGAATCAAGGGCCCTGTTCTTTAAAAGAGACAACTCTACAGCTAACATGAATGAAACACTATAAATATATTTTTTTCTGAAAAGTCTGTGGCTATCTTCCAAATGAGCTCTGTAAATAATTAAGCTTTAAGCAATTCATAGTGGCTGGCTAAGTACACACAGCACTGTGTGGGAAAATGAGAACCCTCCTGGGGCTGCTAGGATGTGGAACAGCAGAAGAAGTACTACAGGCTAAACTTTGCCGGCTGGTTCCTGAGGTCTTCTCAGGGATGACAACAGAAACACTGATCCTAACTCAACTCTTCTTGCATTCTTTGTTGCTTCTAAAGAAATTTTAAAATTTTTTTTAAAAAAGGACCTTCTAGGTAACAGAGAAGCCATGCCTACTTCTAGAGATGTCTTCAGGCACATGGCTGATTACGTTCACATTTTTCAGTCTTGCCTGATTCAGAAGGAAGACAGACATTTTATTTCTAGCTGTTGCTCTCACACAGATACAGGCTATTCAACGAGGCCAGTCAGCCATGCAGCAAGACCCCATGAGCCGCTTTCCAAGGCAGGCTCTGTGCATTGCCCAGGCAAGATGGAGGAATAAAACCTGGCTTCGTCCTCAGGACACTCCCAGGGTAGTGAAGTGCCAGCATCAGAGGGAAGCATAAAGAGAGAGTGACCAAGAGGCACTCTTAGGAAGGAGGATCATATCAATCAACTGAACCTAGAACTCCACTTCGGTTCCATACCAGCTAGGCTGAGTTGCCTTGGTCAAGGGTGAATGTCATTACCACAGTGACTTGAATGGCAAGAGCAGAAATTGTTGCTTGCTGCTTTGAAAGCCCTACCTCCTTGTTCACCATCGTGGGAAATTCCAGGCTACTTGGTGGTGACATTTCCCCCGTGATGTGGGAACGTGTGCTCCCATGAGTCACTCCACATGCCTCAGCCATGGTATTTCCAGCTGGGCGTTGACGAGACAGAACTGTTCCCTAATGCTTAAGTAATGGAGTGGGAAATAGTTGATGGAAATATGAAAAGGTTGATTTTGATTACACACACAATCTCTTCTTTCAAGATCAAAATGCATTTGAGCAGGTGTGAGTCATTCCTTCCAGGGCTGAGAAGTGGTTTCTACATTCAGATGGTTAGCTAATTGGTTCATCTTAGAATAATGGCTTTCTTGGTTTTCTGCATGCATATTATAAAGACTCAAGATACAGATAAAAAAGATCAATGCAGGACTCCCCAACACCAATAACTCCTGCCAGTATATTGCTCTATGGGGCGGGGTGGGGGGAGAATGGATCGAGAAACACAAACACTTTCATCACAGTGAGATCCTGTTATAGTCCTTACAAAATAAACATTAGAAATCTAGCCACATATAAATTTAATAGAAAACAAGAGAGACTGAGATTTTTTAAAATTCTAAAACTCAGAATTTGACTCTTCAGAGATGGCTGTATGGATACAAAAGGCAATGGATATCATTAAGATGCTGTTTGTCTAAGTGTTTTCATTTTAGACAATAGGAACTGAGAGATTTTCCTAAAAAAATGAAGTGTCCAGAGCACTTACACTTTCCCATGACTTCCTCATGATACTTCCTGGTTGTCTGGGTATTTTGTCTTGTTTGCTTGGTCAAGGTGTGTGTGTGTGTGTGTGTGTGTATGTATGTGCATGTGTGTGTATTCATGTGTGTGTGCATGTATGCATGTGTGTACGTGCATGTGTGTGTGCATGTATGCATGTGTGTATGTGCATGTGTGCGTATGCATGTATATATGTGTGTGTGCATGTGTGTGTGTCTTATATTCAGCTGTCACATTTCTCTCTGCTGTTGGTTTTGATCATCTTAGCTGTTTATTTGACTCAATACTCCCCTGAGGTCATTTTCATTATTTTTCAGTTAGGTCTTGGTGGGATAGATTTCACACAATGATATATAATATTTGGTGGAACAAACATGTTCATAAGGCATTTACTATGTGGCTGGTACTGTTCTAAGCACTGTAACTACAACTACAGAGATCGCAATAGAGCTAGAGGCAGATAGGTGACAGACAGACAGACAGACAGAAGACACAGTAACTGAATCTCTAAAGACAGCCCAAAGTCTCTATTTAACAGATGAAGCAACCAAGATAAAAAGAAAGGCCAAGCACCTTGCCTGAATTATAGCAATTAGGAAGTGATAAAAAACAGAACCCAAGCCCAGGCAGTCTGCTTCGGAGTGGATCCTTAAAGACTTCCTGCCACAGGAATATTGGGTGCTAATTTACGCATTGCTTTTGTTTTGCAAAGAGTCTCCTTGTTGCCTTTAGACTGGAGCAAAAAATTAACTAGATGAATATATTGTAGACCACGTTCCTTTTCCTGTCTTAGACACTATTCTACTGTTCTCGGGGATTTGGGAGTTGACAAGAAGGCATCTACAGTGTGGCCTCTTAACCTGATAAATCAGCTCTTCTGTCACTTCAGGAAACTTTCTGGTATTATGTTTTCTAATATTTTTCTGCTTTCTCTTGTCAAGTCCACAGCAAGAACGTAAAATATCCTTACACTGAATTATCCTGAGCCACTTAACTACTATCAAATTATTATTTATTCTTCATTCTCTGTGATTTTCTCTTTATCAGTAACTTCTCTGTAATAATACAATTTTCTACTTGTGCTTACTATCTCTGTTTCTAACATATGTTTAAATTGTGTGTATATGCATGTGTGTATGAGTGTGCAGTACCTAAAGAGGCCAGAAGAAGGCATCAGATCCCCTGGAGCTGGAGTGACAGGCAGTTGTGAGTTGCCTGATGTGAGTGCAGAGAACTGAATTCAGGTCTTTAGCAAGAGTAGTTTTTACTCTTAACCACTAAGCCATCTCCCCAGTCCCTTATATTAAAAAAAAAAATCTCTTTTTCTACATTATTCAGAATTTTCTTCTGTGCCTTAAGCTCTTTCCTATCTCGTTCCAGCTCATTTTGTGGTTTGTCATCTTGTTCTGATCTTTTGCTTTATTTGTGTTCTCATTAAATGACTATGTATTGCAAAGCAAACACTGTGCACAGCACAATGCACTTGCCAGGAACCCGCTTAGCATTTTAGTTTTGTCTATAAGGCCAGCATTCTTCGTGTCCCGAACATGGGTTTCCCTCCTTGGAATGTTTGTACAAAGACTGTAGCTTTTTTTTTTTTCATCTTATGCCCAATACAGATGATTTTTTTTACTAGCTATTGGTTGCATAGGATATGGGTTCAGATGAATTTTCCTTGATATCATCCTGCCTCGTATAGAAGTTTTTAATCTTTCCTGCATTGAGCTGAAGCTTGAAGGCTAGTTAGTTTTAGTCCTTTTTTCTGTAGATGAAATATGTTGCAGGAACAAGGCCCGCTGGCCCAGCTAGACCTTAGTGGGGTCTGTTGCAGTAAATCTCCAACCCAAATAAGCCCATGCAAAGAATACACAAGTCAGTTAATATGAATACAAGCTGAGTGCCTAGATCAGTACACTTCCACTACACTGCTATATTCCCATCTGGGAGATCCCTTATAACTTGTGGTTATCTCTAGGCCATGTGCCTCTGCTCCATCTTCCTTCTGCCTCCTCGTCATCCTCTCTTCTTCCCCTCTCCTCCTTCTCCCCAAACTTTTCAGCTCCACCTTCCCTTCTACTACTGCCCAATCACTAGCTGGCTCTAGCCTAACTGTTAGCAACTGCCAATCTGGTCTCTGTTTCTACAAAGCTATTTTAATTTTTAAGAACTACCCCAGTATGTCACATAATCAGAATCATATAACTTGTGGTGTTATGCATGCCTACTTCTATTTGTTTAGCATGTGTCTTCATGGTCCTCTGCAGTGTAGCGCTCATTCGATCTTAGTGACCTGGGAATCCTTAATTTCATGACATTCTTGAGTCCAGTCTTTTCTGTACTCATTCATTTATTTCCTGGATGTTTGGATCATTTTCATCTTTTGGTATTATGAACAATGCTGCTGTAAATATTAGCACACAAACGTGGGAGAGGGGCTCTCCTCAATCCTCATTCTCAATTCTTTGGGGAATGTAGTTTGAGTAGAGTGGCATGGTTGATAAATCAGCTACCTATGGCAATCCTAGATTTAACACTCTGAGTAATAGCAGACACTGTCCCACACAGTATCCATACATCCATTTTTACTGGCAATGTATGACTGGTTAGTTTTTCTATCCATAGTTACTGTTCTCTTTTCAATATCATTGTTGTTATCTAATTCAATTCTTAATTATTTTATTATTGATATTTCCCTGGAAAATAGATATAAATCCCTATTTGCCTCAGTGTTTCCCATCTTAGTTCCTCTGTTTTCTGGGAGAAGATGCTTGTCACGGTTTCCACACACATTGATAAGAGCATTGGTAAGCTCTTTCCTCCAAGTAAACTCAGGGGAGGAGCGAGTCCATTGCTCATCAGAGAACACAGGAAACAAGCAGCATAGCTTTCCCAGTGCTGTCATATCAGATTGTCACAAACTTAGTGGCTTCAGACAACCCTCTGCTATCCCCAAGTTCTCTAGATTAGATGTTTAATGGAGATCCCACCGAGATAGAATGGTTTTCCTTTCTAGAGGTTTAGAGACAAAATTTATTTCCTCATGCATGCCAGGCCCCAGAAACTTCCTGCTGTCTTGGACTGGCAGACAAGGTCAGCCCTGCAGCTCCTCCCTCCCTCTGTTCCGTCCTCCCTCCCACATCCTCCCTCCCAGAGCCTTTCTGACATAGGAGTGGCCACTCCCTTGTGATGCCTGTGATTAGGTTGCAGCCATTTGCATAATCCAGGACACCTCCTCACCGACAAGTTCTCCATTTAATCACATCCCCCAAACCCTTTGCCCTGTAAGATGACATATGTACGGGTGGGGGAAGGTACCAAGGAGCCAGATATGGATGGGTGGAGGGATTATTCTGTCTAATCATGCAAACAAGTAATGATCAAAGCACCCAGCGTTAACTGAGAGCTCCTATGTGCCTGCCGGGAGCCCCTCTAAGAGCTTCCCTGGCATTAAATAATTTTGCCCTTGTGAGGTTTGTCCTCAGAAATTGCAGCTCTTATTCCATGCATTCACAATGTGGAGGGCGCTTTAGTGCCAAGAAGGGAGAAAGCTTATCTGAGGTCTCACAACTGGTACATAATAATGCAAGATTTTAGCCTAGCAGTTGAGCACAGAGGCTTGTACAATTGAAAGGTTCTTTACAATCTTGAAGACTTCCACCCAAAGAAATAACTGTTTCCTAATCAGGCTCCTTCCTTAAGACATAAAAGGGCCCTGCGAGTCCCTTAGGAATGGTTGCATACCCAAGGAAGAAGTTAGAGCCTCGGGCCATGGCAGTATGGATCTGGACTGTTCTCAAAAGGCCAGTTTAGTGTTGAGAGTTTAGTAGCTCAGTCACCACTCTACTGGGTTCATGGAGGATGGTGGAACTTTTAGAGCGTGGATCTAGTTAGATCCCCTGGTCTATGCCATACCCCTTCTTCTACCTGCTTCCCTGCCTCCTCCACCAAACACTTCTGCTATGATGCACTGCTCATCACAGGCAGTAAGCAGCAGAGCAAGGAACCATGGGCCGAAACCTCCAAAACCAGGAGCCAACACAACCTTTTTGTTTTCTCTTGCTAATCATCTTAGGTATTTTGTTACAGGGATGAAAAGTTGACCAACACAGCCAAGCTGGGATTTGGTGCCAACTAAGGATCTGGAATAATGTTTATCGTTTTCTTTATAGATGGTCCCTGACTGAGAAAGATGTAATCTCAAAAAGACATGCTAAAATGTTGAAACTTGTTTAGTAAATTATCTTTACTGGTCAATGTATTCACACATTGGATGTTAGATAATATAGATAAGATCAATCTATGGCCCACAAAACTTGATCTTCATAAAGCACAAAACCAAACAAACAAAAAAGAGGGGTTTTTGCTCACATTTGTGACAAATTAACAGAAACAAATCCTGACCTAATATAACCTGAGGCTCTTCATAGTCTTTATTCCATTAGTAGAGAACACGTCTTTATTTAACTACAAAGATATTAGTGTGTTTGAGTATCAGGTGCTACCCCAGACTCTGTTGGGAATGTTATTAATATGTATATTATTAATATATTCGTCCCATTGCCTCTTTAAAGCCTGAAATGCCCTTTTTCCAAAACACATTTACTCCCAAAGGCCTGGAGTAGAGGCTTGTGGGCCACTGGAGGCGTACAGTTGGTATATACTTGTTGAGTGTACCATCAGTGCTCAGCGAGCCCCAACTCCATCTCCACCTTACCATGGTTCCCTCGTGTGCACATCAGTGTCTAGCCTCCTTAGCCATTTTATCTGGGGTCCTTTGTCCTGATTTCAAATGCATACGCTCCTAGTCCAGGAACTAGTCCATCATCTTTTAAAAGCTAGCTCCCCTCTTTAAAATAATGCTCTCTGACTCTGATGTACCTAAAGGAAACATATGGACATGAGGAGCTACTGTGATATGGCTTATGGACAGTGCAGGATGGTTTGCATGGAATTGCTCAGCGGTATAGATCGCCATGGACAACAACGCCTTAAACAGATTGTTAAAGCTGCTTGGGCAGCTCTTAGAAACTCCATTCCCAAGGAACCAGAAGCAGGGGACAAACTAGCTCAACAAACATCATCCCTGGATCTTAACCCTATCGCCGTCATTTCATGACTAGCAATGGCTAAGGGTGAGTCCTTGCTGGCTGAGGGGGCAGGGCTTTGCTGCCAGACTTCTGTCTCTTCACCCTTAACTGGAGCTGGTTCAGTCTGAAACAACAGACCCTGGGATTCTTAGGAGAACCCTTAGGGGTCAAATATGTACTCATGAACACAAACTCTAATAGCATTCAAAAAAACCCTTCCTCTTCAGCCAGCTCAGCAGCCTGTGGAATGTAATGCATGTTTCATACCGATAAAATGTAATTTGTACAGCTAGTAAAATATGTTCATTTATATGCATGTAGTAACTCATAAATAACCAAAGGAATCAACAGTTTATCAAAATTTCATCTGAGGTCAGTGAGTGAGCAAGTCTCTCCTGCCTTCCCGGGTCTGGGAGCTGCGGAGTCAGCCCAGTTCAGAGCTGACCCATGATGAACTTATTAGTACAGTACTTGCTATGCACGGGACTCTGCTGGGAAAGGCACAGGGGAGGAGGAGGCTGCACAGTTTACATTCACTGACCTGGGCCGCTACTGCATAGCTGTCTAGCTAACACAGAAGGGAGATCTGCTCTTCCCCTAGGTCTGCCAGTAATGAAAGAAGTAGTTGATTGGCATGTCTGGAGAGCCTACCCCCCCCCATCACAAATAAGACACAGTGTTAATGGCAAGAGGGAAGGGGTTATTTTGGAGTCAGATTTTATGTTTTGCTTCTCAAAATCAGAAGTCTTATTTTTAATTTACTATCTGATAGCAAAACATATTACCTTATAATCATCTCTACCCAAGCTCTGGGCATCACTGTGGGATTAAAATATCAACCTCCAGGCCCGAGACTGAACTCGGGTCAAGTCAGAGTTGGGGAGGGCTCTGCCTTGGTCCCAGTACTGCTTGTGCCCTTCCTAGAAGGGTCAGGCAGCATCAACAACCCCAGAGTATGATCCATGGCCAGTGCTAGTGCCCTCTGCCATTCTCCACAGCCACAACAGGAAAATCAGTCACTGGTTTCAGCCACATCCAGCCAATAGGCTGCTTGTGAGATCTGCTAGTTCTGATGAACAGATGGTGACTGAGGCAGGCCGACTGGTGGGGAGGCACCAGGCCCTCTGAGCTTTCTGAACCTTATGATTGCTGGCAAAGAAGGGCCTGGTGCACACTAGGGAGTGAGTGTCTGCTGTGCAGGAGGGTCACCTTTCAGGATCCAAAGCCTGGGGCCCTGGCTACCACCTTGCCCCATTGCATCTTTTCCTGTTCTGCCATCCCAGGTGGATGGCCTAGCTCCAAGTATCAGCGGGTTCTGCTAGATTCAATTCCTAGGACCAGTGAGATGGCTCAGTAAGTGAGCAAGCCTGATACTTTGAGTTTGACCCCTACATGGTGGGAAAGGAGAACAGACTCCTGTAAATGGCCTGAGTGGAGTCGGGAAATTTTCCCAGTGGCTACCCAAAGCTTGCCAGTGTGTTTGCTAAGAAACTTCAGTGCTCATTCCTAGGGTCTGGCTCCTGTCTGCTTTTGATGGGACCAGGTAGAAGTAGCAGCTTCCGGTACAACGGTGACAAGCCTTGCTATGTGGCTTGGTTATTTCCCTACCTCCAACTCCCTCAGACCCTGAGATCCTCCTGATGGGAGGATTGGATGCTAATGTGGGAAACCCCAGAAACTCCCAGTGATCCCACCTCCCATATACACACTCATACACCGCAAACTAACCCATCTCAGCCACTGTGTCTTACCCACAATTGTGGACTGTATTCCTGAACCATGGGCCAAAATAAACATCTCTCCCCATCCGATGCTTCTGTCAGGTATTTGGTCATAACCACAAACCTATTGAACCAATCTAGCAGTTGGTCCTAGAGGAGGCCAGTGACGTCAGGAGACACTGTAATAGCAAATACAAAGGGTCCTTTGGAAACCAGCAAAACAAAAATGGAGGCTATCACCAATCACTGTGGTTCAAGTAGCAAGCGTCCTCCCCAGGCCCTTGTGTTAGATGGGGACTTGGTTACCAGCTGATGACAAGTGATGGGTGGAATCCTGAAGGCTCTGAGTTAATCAATGGATTAATGCACCGATTGATTCATAGTGCAACAGCATTATTGGAAGGTGGGGGAAAGAAGAGGCGAGGCCTGGTTGGGAAAAGTAAGCCACAGAAAGGATATCCTTAGGAGTTACATCTCGCCATGCCCACCCCTATACTGCTTTCCTGGTCCCCAGCCATATTTTATTGGCCCACTTCACGTTGCCTCCCCACTGTGATGGACTGAAAGCGTGAGATACATGAACCTTTTCTCCTTTTCCTCCTCTTCTGTCAGGAATCTCATGTCAGTGATAAGAATGTCTCCCATCCACAGAGGCCATCTTAGGAGCTGCAAACACAAGGCTTGTCTGGGGAGCCGTGCAGAAGTATATCAGACAGTTGGAGATCTAATTCCAGGCCAGTTCCAAGCCTCGGATGGTCTGCTTTTCTGACATTTGGGCCACAGTTATATGGCTGTCAAGTGTTCTGAGGCTCGTGAATCTATAAAGAAAAGTCACTAATTAGGAAGTCTTAACAGCCAGGCTATTTTCTTTCTTTTTCCTAGGAAGAGCTGACTCTGCAGTTAGGAAAGATGCCCTCCCCCGAGACAAGGGAAGAAAGCAAATGACTACTTCCTCTGCGAAGGGGGTTGTGGTGCTGTGTAGAGAAAAGCGACTTTGCCCTGTAGACTTCAGGAGAGACATTCTCCAGAGAACAGTCTTTAATATTAGGTGGGCTCAGCCAGAGGTGCTGTCTACAGCAAAGCCAATGGGGCCTAATCAAGCATTGCTGGATCTGGAGTGGGTGAAGGTGGAGGATTGATTTTGTTTTTTCATTGGTAACAGGCTTACATGCTTTTTCTGGATGAGTGTGTGGTACATGTGAATGTATATACACATTTTAGCATGTGTGGGCATGTATGTACAGGTAGGGGTGTGTGTCCATGCATGTGCGTGTGAGTGAGTGTGTGCATGTATGTATGGGTGTGTGAATGGGAGTGTATGTGAATGTTGTATGATTGTGCATGTGTGTGTTGTTGTGTGATTGTATTATATGTTGTATGTGTGGTTGTGTGGTTGTGTGTACATGTATGTATGTGCGTGTGTGTGAACAAGTGCATGCTTGTGTGTGTGTGCATGTGTGTGTGCATGTATGTGTGTGCATGACAGCATTTGTGTATATGTGTGAGTGTGAATGTGTGTATGTATGTTGTGTGATCATACATGAGTGTATGTGGTTGGTTGCACGTGTGTGATTGTATGTGTATATGTGTGCATATGTTTGGTTGTGTGTACATATATATATTGCATGTGTGTGCATGAGTGTATCTGTACATGTGTGTGTGCTTGTGTGTATGGTTGTGTTGTGTGTGCGTTTGTGTGCATAAGTATGTGTGCTTGTGCGTGTGCCCGTGTCCGTGTCCGTGTCCGTGTCCGTGTCCGTGTCTGTGTGTGCATGATCAAGTAGCAGCCAAGGCTATTCTGGAGAAGCTGAGTCACCTACTCTGTACTGCACACTAAGCCCCATCACCTTGCTTGTTATAGACACAGCTGGACACTTCCCTTACCCTGGCTTCCCCAGAGACTGAAGCTAGAGAGCTGCTGAGCAGAGGGGGCAGCCAGTGCCCTCCCACTGGCAGCAGAGGCCAGAAAGCAGGTTTCCCTTGGAGTGTTTCTGATGGTTTATCTTCACAGGATTCCCCCCACCTCCCTCTACCAGCCTCTCTCTTTGTTAAAGAGAGTTATGTGCTGTGCAGGATTTATTGGCTATATCTAGAAACCTACTTTCTCCAAAGGCAATGTTGCAGATATCTCCTCTCCTCTCCTCTCCTCTCCTCTCCTCTCCTCTCCTCTCCTCTCCTCTCCTCTCCTCTCCTCTCCTCTCCTGGGGTGTAAAGAGATCTGCAATGAATAAGAAATGGGAGAAATTTAAAACCTAAAAGAGAAGGGGGTTGGATAGTACAGGGCAGGCCGCTCTGGGAGTAGCCCCATGGAGGAAAGGAAGATCACTTCAATCAATTTTCCTCTCAGCCCTGCAGAGAACTTGAGTGAGGACCCATTCTGGGTTTGAAAAGAATCTTCTCTCTCTTTATATAATAGGTTCAGGACTTTGGGGGAAAATACAAGCCACGCTACTCTCATGGGACACGGGTTAGGTTTCCAGGGTCCCACTCATTCATTTGGGGAAACTGTGTGGCCCTTGAGATGTGGCCATGAACATGATGGTTTGTTTCGTGCAGTTCCCAGTCGATTAAGGACATCTTAGCAAAAGAGCTCCTGTCAGTCACCCACCACCCCACCCCACCCCTGCCTAAAGTAGCTTCAATATGATCTTAGATCTCCCACCTCCCACTCCTTACTGACATCACATACATACCACAGAACACCCTCTTGTAGTGCACTGTATAGCGGTTCCATCAAATCCATTTTCTTTCTCTGCAGGACCCCTGCCTGTGGGGGACACTTTCCACTGCTGCTGACTTAGAATTGTCCATATGGTACGATCTATAATAAAAGATGGTTAGAATTGGCATGATGCTTCCAGACAGGTTTTCTGAATCAGTGCATGGCTTGTTACATCCCCTTGCCTGCCATCCTGATGTCCCTGTTCCTGAGAGCAGTTGATCCACCATCCTAGCTCCTCCCTTGAATGGAAGTGGAGTAGAGTGCCCAGCTGACCCACAGTGGATAGGAACCACAAGGAGAACGGAAACTGTGCCATTAAAAGCTGCAGAGACACTGGGGGTGTTCACCTACCTTGGTTGATACATTTCCAAAATGGCCTCCTTCTCTCTACCTTGCTCCACCCCCAACCCAATCTTCAAAGAGATGCAGAATTCTCTCAAACATAAATCAAGTTTGCCAGAAATCTTTTGGATTTCCATACCGAAATTTTAACTCACTAACGTGATTCCTGCTTGGGTTTTTGCTTTTTTAATCTAACCTCCTTCTGTGTCACTCAGCCCAACCCTTGCTCAATGCTCCAGTAATCTCATACCCCACCCTCATCTATGGAGTCCCCAGTAAACCAGATACTTAGTGCTGGGTTTTTCCAGTTGTTGTTTCCATTCACTGGGACATGATTTCATCATTTTAGCTTGCTGGCTTCTTCTTATACTTCTGACTTCAGTTGACATTATCATATCTAGCCACTTAAAATTAAGTACCCTGTTCTTATCATTAATAGTCATGTTCTATGCATATGCAGCACTTATAGTCTTTAGTCATGTATCTATGCAGTGGCTCTCTTTTGTACTTATTTTCTATATCTGTGGAGGTATATACCCCATGAAGCTTTGGCCATGCCTGTTTTCTTCACAGAGGTAAATTTAGCTCCTTGAACAGTGCCTGGCATATACATATTGGATGAAGCAACGAACACACACTTGCTTTGAAAGAATCGTGATTAAAGCAGTAGCGATAGGAACTCACATGAACACCCCACATGTCAGAGATGTTCTCAAAGTGGAAAGCATATTTAAGGAGGGACAAATCTGAACTAAAGTGGCTCCAAATAGCAGTGAAAGACTATTTCTGGGTAAGACATAAGGCTGGTTCCAGAATCAATCCAGAATTTGAAGTCACACTCAAAGAGAGACTAGGCTTCATGTTAGAATCTCATGGAGCCGTTCATACAACAGGAACTTCAAGAGGCAGTCCTCCTGCCTCTCCATCTCCTCATGACAAAACACACAGCATCCCAAAGGACTAGGGCCTAATGAGGTCCAGAAATCCTAGAAGAATTGTTAAACTCTTTTTCATTCTACTGACAGAGTTTTAAACTGAGTTAGAGTTCTTGGTAATAAAGTGTCAGTTCATTATAAGTTTTGATGATCGCTAAGCATAAAAGTGAGATTTATTAGAAACACATTTCCGGTTGAGTGGGATGAAGATTCTTTGCTGGACTGACGTTAGTATTTGCTTGAGTGAGATGGCTTCAGAAGCAACTGTTTCTACTTATTGTGCTTTCAGATGTAATTGCCAAGATGGCCTGCTCGCATAAATACATAGGTAAGTACATTTGGAAGGCATATGGCTGTGTTAGAGACATTGCTCAGTCCTTCAAACTCTTTCTGATTTGTATCCCCAGACTAGCAAGTGGTCTGTCATTATGAGTTATTTTTATTGCTGGAGACCTGATAACTCTTACACCCTCCTTCATATTTTTAAAGCTAAGAATTGAAACTCACCCAACTTGCAAACAGATGTGTTGCTCCATCGTCAGATCACCTCTTCTAATATGTCAAGAGGTACACTAATGTGCCTCTATTAAAACATATCAAATGATAGGCCTGGGAGAGGCAGCTCAGTGGTACAACACTCATCAAGTATGAACAAGGCCTTGAGTCTGATCCAAACACACACACACACACACACACACACATATCCAAATACATAATACACATACACATTATATAATATACACATACACAACATATGTATACGTATATATACATATATATACATATATAGAGATATACACACACGCAACATGCACACACATATACATACAACAAATGACTTTCATGTGTATATTTCTTTCTACAGAACATGTTTAATATACATAAAGGATTAGAAAAATTAAGCTGATTCCAATACACTATTTACACTATTTCTTATTCAATATTATCAGATGCTCTGAGTATTGTAATGCAACTTTGGGGTTCACATGTAGTTCATTCATTAGTGGACAATGCCTGTCAAAGTCCCAATCCCAAAGCAGTCAGCCAACTAGACTTACCTTCATTATCCTGCAGCAACTGACAGGAGCTCTCCGTAGGAATATGGAATATGAAAACTACAAGGTTCTTTTTGTAATACCCATGACTCCCTGTGTCGCCCTTTGCCCGGTTCCAGTTTTGTACATGCTAGGCAGTAAATGGCAGGATGAGGTGGGATGGATGAAAGACATACATTCCTTCAGTCGAGTAGCAAGTAGGAGACAGCAGAGGATAAAAAGAATGTGGAAGAGAGAAGCAGTCTTATTTTCAAATCACCTCTACTCAGTTTCTAAAACGTACATATGAAAATTGAGAATCTGGAAATAAACTCCCTCAAATACACTTCATACCTCTTGGAAAGTCCTCAAGTGTCCCAAGTAGTACTGTATTTAATTTTGTTCTTCTCTCTCTCTCTCTCTCTCTCTCTCTCTCTCTCTCTCTCTCTCTCTCTCTGTTTTCTGTTTTGTTTTATGTTTTTGCTTGAGATAAAACCCAATACTAGGCAATAGCTTAACAATAGCTTAGCTAGCAAGCTGTGCCGGCTTTGGAGGCTATGCTCTGACAGGTAGTTAGCTTGGGCTGCAGACTTAACCAAACTTTTCCTCTTGGAAGGATCCAGACAGCTGGGCAAAAATGAAGGTCTTTCAAGTGTTACCCTCCTTGGGGTCCTGCCTTTTGTCTCCTTGGGTTTAGAAAATGAGGCACCCATAGGGCTTTGTGGGCTGTGAGCCTCTTGCGGCAGGTACTTTGGGTTTGGAAGAGGCTGCTCCAGTTGCTGAGAGGTGGCTCTATTTGCCTGGAGGCTCAAGTCCTTGGGGACCAGGCTCACCCCAAGCCACACTGTGCATCCAGCTCCATGCTGTCTTACTTTGAAAGAGTCGGTCTTTTTCAACAAGTCTAAAAGTTACCCAGAAACTCAGTAAAAATGGGATGCAAAATAGAAACAAGATGATTCACTGATCTCCTCATTGGTTGCAACAATGCTGTCTGGGGTTAGAGAGACAGCTAGCTCATTGGTTAAGGCCCTTGCAAAAGACTAGAGTTCAGTTTCCAACATCCTTCTGTAATTCCAGTTTTGCTGACTCAGACACCTTCTTCTGGCCTCTGAGGGTGTACACACACACACACACACACACACACACACACAAATAAAAACTTGAATGCAGTTTGGATATGCCCAATACTTTACATAATGCTTGTAACCCACCAAGGAAGTTATTATTTGCATATCATGTGGTTATGAGATTCTTAACCTTGCCCTGTGGTGCAAGACGCACATCAGACTTCGAAGCCTTTGCAGACACCACCCCGAGTCATTCTTCCCCTCTACATGTTCTACCAGTGGCTCAGTCTTCCAGGCCTCGCTCTAGTTAATGATGGAGATTAAACTATGTGGAGAGATCAAAATGACATGGATCCACAAACAGCAGCTTGGCCAACAGTCCCCTCCTCAGATTCCATGAGGAGTGGTAGAAGAGCTATATCTAATGAGTGACACATTTATCTCCCTCCCTACCCTGCCCTGGGGTAGTGACAGTAGCATATAGAAAAGGCATTTGGAATTTACATCATGGGACCTGAGAGAGAACTCGAGAGCTTAAATGACACCTCTATATAACTGAGCTACCATTGTGCCGTTAGTCTGCACATTCTATGAAGTGACTTAAAGCTGCATCCTCCATTAAGAAGCGCCATCGCACGCAGTGATTGTGCTCACAGGGTCTACAACAAACTGCTGAGAAGCACTGAATTCCAAATCACACAGTCAGGGACTGTGGCAGACACCTCTGCAATCCCATCCCACAGCCCTCCCTGTCCCTACCAGCTCACCTCTGACTGAAGTGAACAGTTAACACCTCATCTAGGCTTCATCTTGCTCTGACTCAGTCCATCTCAAGGCTTAAGACAATTTCAGGCTTTCTCTTCATTGAATTCGGTTAAGGTCTTGTGAGAGTTACCATTGGGCCTTTCTGCAAGGCAGTGGTAGACACAGCATGGAGGACCGAGATCAAGGCCCAACCTAGAATTCAGGTGAGTTATTTGTTATTTGGATAATCCCAGGGATAATCAAATTATACAGCCAAAAAAGATGGAAGCCAGGATGCTCCAAGCTCCCATTCTGCCTATAGATGATTCCGGGATGCAGCTGCACACATTTCTGAAGGCCTGGATAGAATCAAGTCTGCCAGTCTGTATGATCTTGATCACATTCTCAATGTATTAGATGGTCCTCCCTCTCTGTCTCCATCTGGTTTCCCCTCCTGCTCTCTGAGATCACTTCCCAAATAAATAACCTGCTCCAAGGCCTCTCAGAGTCGCCTTGAAAGAGCCCAAGCTAAGAGATAGAATTAATAGGTTGTATTTACATATAGGCCATTCTCCACAGCTGTAGATAAACAAAGTAAAAAAGCCAATAGTCACGCAGATTACTTCAATAAAACAGCAATCCTTAATTCACAAGTGGGAGAGTCAGGAGACAAGGCAGGAGAAAAGCCTCCTGGAGGCCTACTCCAGCTCCGCCCCGGAAGTCTCACGTACAGGGGGTTGCATAATTCCGCCCCTGTAGAGGAATCACAACCTCTTCAAGTCACTGTCTTCTCACCAGTCTGAAGAACTGTGACGTGTAGGGCAGGACAGAGAAAGAAGGCTGCACAATCGCAGCTTTTTAAAGACTTTTTTTTTTTTTTTTTTTAAGATGCAGTTCAGTATCTCGCTCTCCATGGCCCTGGTTATTTTTGATTGTGGTTTAATTTAACTCTGACCCTCTCGTCCCCATGCCTGGCTCATTGGAATTCAATGAAGAGAAAGCCTGAAATTGTCTTCCTTGCACCTGTTTTGCACTTGGAAAGCCCTTGTCATGGCTCGTGCCCCCACTGCTTTCTAGGAGAATGTAGAGATGAGCATGCCATCGAATTGCATCTCCACTCTGACAGCATCAAACTCATGACCTGTTTTTCTATTTCGTCCTCTAAAGAATAACAAAAAATCCTCTTTCCAAGCAACTTTCAAGTGAGAATTTGCCAGCTAAGTGTAACTTGGAATTTGAATGTAATTCCTTTAGCAATCCTCTAGAAACCTGCGAAAAGAATGTATAACTGCCTGGGAGAGTTCCAATTTGCCGAGGGTTTCATCTTTCCCCAGAATAAAATATTCCAAACAATACATTTAAATAAAGCTTTTTGGTGGAGATTGAAGCAGGCTTCACGAGAGCCATATGTTCCTAAACCTATTAGTCGAAACGTAAGGTAAAGACCAACCCTTGTGCACCGACCACTGAAGACATTAATTGCTCACAACTCTCTTTCTCATCAGATCTATAGTTCCTGCGTTCCTTTCCATCCAGACTCAAATCAATTGTGGTTGATAAGCTAATGGAATAAAATCACACACAGGGACTGGAGAGATGGCTCGGAAGCTAAGGGCCACCCTCTGCCAGTTCCAACCAACCATGTTGGGTGATTCATAACCACCTGTAACTCCAACTCCAGGAGATTTGATGCCTTCTTCTGTCCTCTGTGCATAACTATGTGCATAGACTCCCAACACGGACACACGTGCATATGCATAATAGTAAGTAACACAATAGAAGCCATGCAAGATAAACATAAAATAGCATTAAAGATACAATAATAATTTATTTTCATCAAAGCAGACTCTTGACCCTAAGAAGCTGGTTGCTAGTACAGACAATAAAAATTCTGACAAATATATATTTAATATCTAGAGCACGGTTTGGCCAGTGCCTTTTAAATACCTTTTATTGGCCAGCTTTCTATCACTATACTGAACAACTGAGATAATCAGCTTACAGGGAGTTTCATCTTGTCTCGTGGCTTCAAAGGTTCTAATCCATGCTTGTTTGGTCCCATTTCTTCTAAGCCTGTGCCAGATGACAATGAGAAGAAGCAGAAGAAAGATGCTCACCCCATGGTCCAAAAGTGGAAGAGGGGAAGAAGGGGCCAGGGTTCTATCTCTCCTAGGACACACCCATCAACGACCTTGCACCTCCTACCTCTGGAAGCTTCCCGTGGCTCTGATAGCCTAAGCTGTGGACTGCAGTGTCATCACAGGGGAGACAGTTAAGATTCACACTTAAGCACACCTATTTTCTATTTCTCAAAACAGAATACTCAAAATAATAGCCTTTGTCTGGACACATGGCTTCCGAGCTGACGGCGGATCATTTAGAGAGTTCCACTTACAGAGAGAAGACAAACCTTTCTCCCTTCCATCTGCGGTAGAGACGTTGGCTGGTGCGGCCAGAGAGACCCAGCAGCCACCTTAAAAGAGAGAGAGAGAGAGAGAGAGAGAGAGAGAGAGAGAGAGAGAGAGAGAGAGAAGTTGCATCCTAGGCTTTGTGCATCCTTGACAGCTTCAGTCCTCACTAACCACTAGGGCACCCCACCAGACCGTCAATCTCAGACATTTTATTTTACTTTCCAAAAAATCCACCTCATTTAAAGTATGACCTGCCAAGTTTCTGTTGTGTATAACTTAGCCGATTAGCATAAAATATGTACACACCACACATATTAAAGTAGGTATACAATGATGAAATATATGGCCGACACTGAATAACAACTGTTCACTGAACAGAAAACCAGAACAAACAATTGCAGGCTTAAATTTTGATGTTTGGCAGGAATAAAAATACATTTTGTGTGTGGGGGTGGGTCGTAGATTGTGTTTACTGGCAACACCATTTCAGAAAAGTTGCCGTGTTTGCATTGAGTAAATTAATGAATGGTTAAACCACTATTTTAAGTTGAGATACTGTTTCCTGTTTTAAAACACTTTACAGAGCCGTAAATACCCCACCTGCATTGGCTATTTCAAGGGAACCATCCCATCTGCATTTTAGCCCTCTTTGTCTTGTCTCATCCAAGCATCAGCACCATTGAAGTGTCAGTGCTGCAATCCCATCCTCTCGGTTTTAAAACGCCAGTGCCGTGCTCATTTGCATGTTAGTTGGCATAAATCTAAATATTAATTTCAGGACACATTGCCTCTAAATCCAGAAAATAAATATAGCCTTCTGCTGTATTACAAACCAGTATTGAGGGCTCGGGAGTGTCTAAACATTTTAAACCACCTACATTTAGTCAGGCTCAGATTAAATGTAAACATACATGCACCTTACAAATTCATTCACACACTGGTCAAATTCCAGGGTGTGAACCACGAGATGAATGTATTCCACTCATTTATTCTCATGTGTCCAGCTATAAATGCTTCCAGTTTAGACGAGCTGATAATCTAATTTTCAAGGCCGTATTGTCTGGGCCGTATTATCTTTTAGCTAAAGAGCAGAAGAACCCACCTATGACTGCTTTAAACTAAGCTGTGCGTTTATAGGCTCACTCAAGCGGGAGCCCAAGGGTGGTCTTACTTCTGGAACAATTGTGCTGAGGTGTTCAAATGATGTCTCTGTCTCTGTCTTTCAGCCCTGACTCCTCGGGCTTTGCTCTCTTACTGGTCCTCGCACATGTGCTAGGAAGGTATGTTTGGCTTTTTGACCCATGTGCTAGGGGGACATGCCAACCAGTCCCACTGTGGGAGGTGGGGGAGGTTCCTATCCAGTTTCAATCAGGTGCTCATCTTGGTGGATGACAACTTTGCCAGAATCAAAGGCAGTTAGGAAGGTTTGTTTCCAGGAGGGAAAGTAAGAGTAAGTTAAAAAAAAAAAAGTGTTGTATTGCACAGCTGTCGGGGGATGCATGCCTGCCCATTCTTAGGTTTTTGCTGAAAAGAGAATGCACTGAATGGGCTTCCATTCCCAGTGGGCTAGCAACGCTGGTCCTGTCTTTTAAAAATCTGGGCTGCTACCAACAGGGAATTGCTGGGATGTACAAGAGCTGCTTAATCTTTTATGTGCAAACAAATCACCTATAATTAAAAATGTGTGTGCATTTGGATCCAGTAGGTTTAGAACATGGCTGGGGATTGGGTAGTACTGTAAATGCACACTGATCTGTTGTCACACTGTAAAGTCACAGAATTCTGTTGGTCCTCAGACCACAGTGAATAACAAAGGTCGATCTTTGATCACTGCCCCTAAGACCTCAGCGACCTGCCCACACCTTTACAGAACTGTTTTACCATCTGCCTTTGGTCACCACCTCAGGTCCTGTAGTGAGCCACCTTTCCGGCTGCCATTCAAGAATTAAGAATTAGCATAGCAGGGACTGGAGAGATGGCTCAGCTGTTAAGAGCACAGACTGTTCTTCCAGGGGACCCAGGTTCAAATCCCAACACCCACATGCCAGCTCACAACTGTCTGTAACTCCAAGATCTGACTGACACCCTCACACAGACATGCAGGCGCGAAACACTAATGAACATAAATAAATCTTTTTAAATTTGTTTTTTAAAAAAAGAATGAACATGGTAGAAGTCTCTGGCTTGGTTAACTTGGAGCCGTTTTCCCAGCTCCTGCTCTGGCAAGCAGACCCTCCTCTGTGACCAGCACCTGACTGGAGCGATCCACCACGCAGAGCAACTGGGTCCAGGCACTGTAAAACCAGCTTTCAATTTGCATTCTCTTGAATTCTGGAGAGTTCAGGAAAACGGTGCTATAGATAACATTTCTTTCTGGACATGCGAAATGACTCGTCTGCAAAATGTGCAACGGATTCCTACATCTGACTCAGCACCTGGGCATTCTTGCTCATTTAGCACGCAGGTGTGGAGAAGATGGAGAAGGTCTTCCCTGGGATGCTCTCCAGACATGATCCTCAGCTGCAGTCCACGAGAACGAGAGCTGTAGCTGAGTTTACGGACAGGGGTGTGAGAATGGAGACCAGCAGCACCGGGCGTTGTCTGCCGGGATGTTACACTTCTATATCTTCTCCCTGCCCTTTCCCACACGTGGCCTGAGTCCCTTCCTCCACCCACTAGCTTAGACTTCATCCAAATTTTTGCTTTGTCTCGATGAAGAAAAAAGAGAACTCTGGGGAGAACTGAGGAACATCATACTGTGGTCCTTTCTTCAGCATTCTCAATGAATGGAACCAGGTGGGGAGGATGTGAAGGGCGTTGAAGTGGAGGGAACCTTGGCCTGACCTGACTCGGGGAAATCCTGGGAGCGGCTGGATTGGCTGGACATAGACCATTGTGTGTACACATCACCTGGAAAAGCCACTGCATTCTCTTGGAGAGGAGCAAGACACTGAACTCAGGGCTCACCCTTCCCAGGCTAGCCCAGCCCTCCCTCCTCTTCTCTCTGAGCCACACCAAAGTGAGAAAGGGAACCAGAGAGAGGTGTGAGGATGTGCCCTGGCCACCACCCACGGCAGCCCCCAGGTTCAGGACGCTGTTTGTCACTTTCTTGCAACTGTCTTTCCCAGAGTGCTAGCTCAGTACACACTGCCCAAGAAGTGCAAAACACCAGTCTCTTCAGGTGTGTGATTATAGGCACTTTCAGGAGGCACAGGGTTCAATTTCCTACATAGAAAATAAGCCATTCTTGGGGAATCAAAATTTCATATCGCATTTTTGTGTAAATCTGATGGGAAATTTGGTCTGGGGAAATTTTCTCATCTTAAGATATGTAAATTTACTACTTGATTATAATGCCAATCCATGATCCACTGCTGCTACCCTGCCTCTTGTAAGCTGAGAGGCCATAAACACTGCTATATTAAAAATGTACCCACCAAAGTAAAATTAGCACTCAGCGAATGCTTATTTTTCTAGAATTTTATTTCTCAGATGGATTGCTATAATTTTTAGTGGAACATAGTCCCAGCCCATAATAAATATATAAGCCCATCAAAACCTGATAGAAAACCACACCAGAAAATACACTGGGAAGTAGGGAGCAATTCTGCACTCACCTCCAGGGATGTGTGTCGTGATCTAATAGAATATTTCCAATTCTAATTTCTCTGATTCTGTGAAATCAATTTTTTTATAAACTGTAACCAGTACATGAACACATTACAAAAACTAATCGTATTGACATAATAGGTGTGCCGTGTTACGGCGTGATGGGCATTCCGTTGTTCTTTTATTGAAACTAATAGTCTAGCATTAAAAGGACTGAATGTGGTAACAGTTTATGGTCTTGACTTTTTTTTTTTCCTAGCCTTTTAAATTTGATGGTGTGGCCTATTGGCTCTCCATCTCCGTTTATGGGTATTTGAGTTTGACCCTGTTAGAAATGACAAAGAAATGGCCAGGAAGAAGCATTGCCCCACTATCTCACCCTCGGCAGAGCAGTCAAGAAACAGCCATGCGGTGGCATCTTCATCTGCGAAGTTCATATGTCAGCGGCGGCTGCTGGGAAGTTTCAATGAGAGAGAAGAACTATGAGGGTAAGGTACTGCTTTGTAATGCTGACAAATTAGCTGATCGGTGCTCTCTAGCTCAGAAATACTTCTACCGAGGAGAGCCAGATGAAATTGAAGTTGGTCCCGTCAACCCAGAATGACCTTGAGTGAAACAGATCTCCTTGTTTACCAGGCATAAAGATTACAGTGCCGTCATCAATCAGGAAGCCAAGGGTATCCTAGGGTTTCCTTACTAATTTGAATTTCACAGGCCATGGAAGCTAAAGGCTTTATTGTTAATTATTGGTATTATTGTTATGTAATGCAATTTGGATGTCTCCTCCAAAACAGATGGGCTTTCTTCTTAGATGTTTATCACAACTGTAGCCAATAATTAATTTTTGTAATCTTATATTTAATGTTGGTCTCCCCGACTGGGCTATTAAATACTATGAAATCAAGGACCAGATTCATCCCTCTGACCCTTATAGCTCTCTCTAGCTGCTAACTCAGACTCAGTAAATAGAGAAAGCCGTTTGCTCAGTAACTGTTTCTATCTGTTCTTCTAGCCTAATTATTTAAATGTGCAGTCACTCCATCATTAAGATGGATGGGTGAATGAATCAGCACTTAGCCACTCACTGAAAAATGGCAGTGGTCTCAGAGTCAGGAGAAACTACTTCAAGTCCTAGCTTTGCCCTCTATCAGTTAGATGACTTGGACAAATGACTTAAGCTTTGTAAGTTTCTTCATAGTGAATTGAGAAACAAAGATACACGTCAAATATAACACCTGCCATGCAGGAGGAGGAAGAATACTTGGTATTTCTTTTCTTCTCTGTGAAGGGCAGTGCTTTCCAATACAACTTCCTGTAGTGTTGGAAATGTCTGAAAGCCTGTGTGGTCCCATATGGTAGCCTGCGATTTCACATGAACACTGAGCCACAGCCACTGATGGAACAAGTGGGGAGCTGACATCTTAAATCTGTAAAGTTGTAATCAACAAACTTAAGAACATGTTGATAAAGTTGAACATGGTGGTATATGACTTTAATCCCAGCACTTGAAAGGCAGAGGCAGGCAGATTGCTATGGGTTGGCAGCCAGCCTCATTCATATAGCAAGTTCCAGGATAGCCAGGCTACTTAGAAAAAGAAGAAAAGAAAAGAAGAGAAGAGAAGAGAAGAGAAGAGAAGAGAAGAGAAGAGAAGAGAAGAGAAGAGAAGAGAAGAGAAGAGAAGAGAAGAGAAGAAGGAGAAGGCAGAGGAGGAGGGGGAGGAGGAGGAAGAAGGGGAAGTGGACATTTTGTTAGAGGCTACTATTTTGGTCTAAAGAATTCCATAAGTTGGAAAATCAAGTAAATAGCAAGTTTTAATAGAGTTCTCAATAGCTGTTGTATTACTCAGCATCAAGTTTAACAAATGTCTGTTAGTACCTCCTGTGAACACACAGAAGGGGTGGTGTATGGGCTCTCCATCTCCCCTGGTGGGTGTTTGAATTCAACCCCATCAGGAATAATCAAGAAATGGCTGAAAAGGAGCATTATTCATCCTTCTTGCCCTCTGCAGTGTGGTCAAGACATATGTGTGCTGGGGCATCTTCATCTGTGAATCCATGTGTCAGCAGGCATGTGCTGATCAGTTTGCACTAATTTAGGATAATACTCAAGATAGCATATATATAGTGTGATCTCCTCCTCTTCCTCCTCCTCCTCCTCCTCCTCCTCCTCCTCCTCCTCCTCCTCCTCCTCCTCCCTGCTCCCTCTTCTTTGCAGACAGGGTCTCAGTGTGTGCCTCAGGCTGCCCGAGCACACTACCCTTTTGCCTTGGCTCCCCACTTATTAGCATTACAGGTGTGTACCACTGTTGGGACCTAAAAAAGGGGGCCCAGGGAATGCCCTGGTGAAGGGGAGACCCACACCCCACCAGAGTTTTACCTATTCTCTGGTCCGTCAGGTGTGAGAAGGCTGCTATCTACCTTCCACTCATCCCCGGGTGGGCATCTAAGCCTCTGACCCACTCTTGGGGGGAGGAGGGTGGCAAGGGGCAGCCCTACCTGAGATTCCCGGAGATACTTTGCAAAAGCCACCGGGGTTATGGGAGAGAGGGATGAGGGAAGAGGTTCTCAACACTGATGAGAGTGAGTGCAGCTGATCTTGATGAGCAGAAACTCTATGGTTTTAGAGCTTTATTGTAGAAAGGCAGGGAGAAAGAGAGAAGGTAGAAAGAGAGAGAGACAGCTAGAAAGAAAGAAAGAAAGAAAGAAAGAAAGAAAGAAAGAAAGAAAGAAAGAAAGAAAGAGTAAGAGGGAGAGAGGAGAGGAGAGGAGAGGAGAGGAGAGGAGAGGAGAGGAAAGAGGAGAGGAGAAGACAAAGAGAGAGGAGAGAAGACAAAGAGAAGAGGAGAGAAAGGGTGAGAGTGAGGAGTAAGAGGGAGACAGGTAAGAAAGTGAGAAGTAAGAGGTAGGAGAGCAAAGTGGGGGCCTAACAGTCCCTTTTATGGTCTTTACTGTTGCTAGGTAATTGGGGAGGAGTTTAGCCTGAAGGTCAGAAGCTTGGGCCATTGCCTACTGTGACTTCAAGCCATGCTTTTCTTGTGGGGACTGTGGGGGACAGTAACTTAGGCAGGAGCCAGAGTTCCGGGAGCATAAGGGAACGCCTACTGTGTCATGAAGGTGAATTATCACCATTTCCGGGATTCAGACCTCAGCTCAACTGCCTGTCTATGGCTAGCCCAGTTCCCCATATACCACCACACCCAGTTGGTTTTGCTTTCTCTCCACACGTGAGAGAGAGAGCTTCCCAGAGATTCACCATCAACAACACCACCACCACACTAGAACAACACCCATTTTACAAGCTACTTGGTTCCCACCAAAATTGTGAGGCCACCAATTTACTTTTTTTTAACTTATGAAATAAATAACTCACACTTACTTGGACTTTATCCTAGCTGGTGTACAGTATTTTAGGCAGTTTTGAATGTCAACCTGTTTTAATTTTGGATTTAAATTTCAATTGTTGATTTCAATTAAAAAAGAGAGAAGTGTGTTTTGTTCAATTAAGATAATAGGCTGTTCCATTACTCTTTGAGCAACCACTAGTGGTTGGCCCGAGGGGGCAGGAAATCAGGGTGACACATTTGCATTGGATTCTAGAAACATTAAATGGAAGAATGATGTTTTCACTTTACCTGGCTAGGTGACATCTTTAAGCTCAAAGACCACTTTTCTCTGTAGCTCTTCTTTCAACAGTCAGGAGCCATTCATTCCCCTTCATTCATTCCTTGTCATTCATTCACCTTCATTCATTCCATGTCATTCACTCTGTACACAGTAGCAGATAGCATCATGAGTTGATTCTTAAGGCATTTTGTATACACACTAACATGAGAACACACAATCATAATATAGAATGACATGTGTGCTGGTTGCAAAACATTCACTGTTCGAAACTTCAAAAAAGATGAAAAAAGACCAAGTGTGTGCTTTTGATGGGTTTGAATCAGTAGGAAAACTGAGTTTCTCTGCAGACAAAGCAAGTCCTTTTTCATCACCATAGTGTGAGATGGGACCTCCATTTCCTGCTTCTGGAGGTTTGTAGAATACAGCTAAAAGCTATTCTCACTAGAGTTAACTGTCACTTGTCCTTCTGGGTCACCTTATGAGCACTTCTCTTTTTTCTTTGTGGTGTTTGTGTCATATGTGCATGTATTCGTGTGGATGTGTATACCTGTGTGGGTATACGGAGGGCAGAGGAAGATATCAGGTGGCTTAAATTTTGAGACAAGACCTCTCACTGAATCTGATCTCTTCATTAGCTGGCCAAGGGCCTCACAGGCTCCACCTACCTCTCCACTCTCCTAATGCTGGGGTTCAGGCACTTCCAGCCTTTACCTGGCTGATGGGATTCAAACTCTGGTCTCTGCCGTCCCAGCTCATGAGCTTCGTTCTTTGTGCTTGACATCCAGACCAGCCACTGAGAACTCACGGCAAGTCATTGCCACTCTAACTAGAAAAATAAGCTCTATTCTAGAACCAACTCAAACTGTGTGCTTCTGGTGGACAAATCTAAGCTCTTAACTGTCTCCTCAGAAGCCACTGTACCTAGTAGCCAAGTTCTTGCTGATGCAAAGCCAGGAAGTGTTCCCGTGTAGCTCACCAACAGTTAATTATGGACTCCAGTGGAGAGCGGTTCACGAGATTATATGCAGTTACAACATGATTAACTCCCTGTTCATCAATTCCATTTCCTTTTATCAGAACTGTTCCTGCAAATATGGTATAAATTTCCTGGGAGCAGCGTTCAGTTCCACCTTATTATGCAGCACAGCTCTCAGAGATAGGAGGTACCAAGACTAACCTTAATTTAATTTGGAGAGGTGAAGTTGGCACTCTGGCTTGCTACAAGTTACATTCCACATCTGATGTTATCCACCATCTAACTGAGACAGGCTGGAAATACCAGTATCATTGTGGTACAAAGAATAGCCCCAAATCTGTTATAAAAGTAGAGTCTTAGAATTTCCCTGGCACTATGGAGTCTGTGCCTGCAACAAAGGCAGCTGGATTCTCCAGCACAGCTTACGTGGTTATTGGTGCATGTATACCCTCAGAATCTACTAAGAGAACCACTCTGGGCTGACAGCATCTCTCAATTCCCAGAACCAAGCCACTGGCCTTCCAGGAGAGAACACTGTGTTCAGAGAAGTCCCTCTCTATTAGAGGAAATAAATAAGTTGATACCTTTTTAATCTGAGCAGAGGCATGGCGTTTCCTATGGGGATTCTTACAAGGATGTTTGTACTCAAATGTTTTCCTGCAAGAGAGAAGAAAAACCTTGGCATCCTCCTGGATCAAAACCTCGAGCTTTTCATTAACTTGTGATGAATATATATGTATCAAATCCACATCCACTTACCAAGGTGGAAATTACTCTCTCCGTTTATTGGGCTAGGCAGGGCCTGTGAGTCTCATCGGTCCTTAACAGAGGCTCAACAACTCCATAATTGAAGAAATTCTTCCAGGACCATGGATATTAGCTAGCTCTCCTATTACTTAGAATCCACACTGGGAAAACAAAGTGCAGACAGGAATCAGATATTCCCTTGGGAATTATTTTCTGAGTGTTGCCTGGAAAGCCCAGCCCCAGCCCCAGCCCCAGCCCCAGCCCCAGCCCCAGCCCCAGCCCCAGCCCCAGCCCCAGCCCCAGCCCCAGCCCCAGCCCCAGCCCCAGCCCCAGCCCCAGCCCCAGCCCCAGCCCCAGCCCCAGCCCCAGCCCCAGCCCCAGCCCCAGCCCCTCCACCTTCCCAACACCCATTACATCTGGATGAAAATCTAGAAGCCTCAAAGAGACTCATGCTGGTGTTTTTTTGTTTGTTTGTTTCAAGAACAAGGCAGTGGAAAGTGAAACTTCCTATAATCTAAGTAGGTGCTGACTCTTATCACTACATCTTCTTTCAGTTTGTTGGTCAGCCCTCTCTGCTCTTGTTTTTGCTTTCCAGGGATTCTGAAATCCACTGATATGCCAGCCTTTCTCTAACAAGAGAAGACATATATGTACATTTCTGTATGTGGACATTTGCGTGCAAGTGTGCACGTGCTCACGTGTGGGAGCTGAGCCCCTTGCAGCCCTGTCAGGAAAAGATAGCATTGAGGTGGGCGCCCCTTGAATTACAGCTGCAAATGTGTTCTTCCAAGATTGGTAGGAAACACTACAAAATAGGCCTGTTGCTTATCTAGAAAAATAAATAGTTCGGCTTGGGGGGGGGAAGATGTAAAAGAATGGAGAATTTGTTATACTGGTTTTTAAGACTTATTATGAAGCTGGGCAGTGGTGGCACATGCCTTTAATCCCAGCACTTGGACAGCAGAGGCAGGCGGATTTCTGAGTTCGAGGCCAGCCTGGTTTACAGAGTGAGTTCCAGGACAGCCAATGGCAATGGCAATAAATAAAGCAACCTGGTGCCTGTGCAGAGCCTGATCAATGGATCATAATAAAAGCATAGACAAAAAATACATGGGTGGTTTCTGCTGAGGTGAGCGGAGCACTCATGTGCATACATGTGTGCATTCGCGTGTGCATGCATGTGTGTATAACTCATATGTATGATGTATTTTATAGTAATTGAGGCATTCTTAATAGAGTAAGAATAAAAACCTTCAAAGTCTGGATTTGAATTCTGTGTTCACTACTTTCTCGCTGTGTGCTTCTCAACAATGTAATGTCATCACTGAATATTGATTGACTGAAATCTAATAGGGATGAAGACATGTTATCTTTAAGGAGCACGAATTTGCAAATTAATGACATCTTACTAGTAGCAACCAAGATTTTGAGCTGCAAGCCTCGGAGACGGAATTTAGCACACTGAAGCAGAGGAGGGATTCTTCAAGGCACTTGGTTACTTCCAGAGATTCTTAGAATGGTGCAGAAACAAAGTCAGAGATGGGAAGTCAGAGAGGGAAGGGACATAGAAGTCCCTGCTGCTATAGCTCGTTTGTGGATGAGGTTTCTCCTCCATTCTGAATGCCGGATGCCACAGGCAGGGTGCCACCTTTGCTCCTGGCACTGCCACCATCGTTTGGCATGGTCTTTCTGATATGTTACAAAAGATCAGGTAGGCCAATTCCAAGGAGGATTCACTGATCAGTTGCTTCAAAGGGCAGAGGAGACTGTTCAAACAAACTGGTGGCATTCTGTGTGTTGCGGGGGAAGTCTCCTCAACCAGCAGGATTCACTAGATGGAGAATTGACCAAGTCAAAGAAGGAATTTCTGATTCTGGGTCACCTAAGAAATGTGAAACCCCACCACGTAATATATCAAAGCATCTGACACGTGACAGACATTCAGGAAATGGTGATCATGAATATTTTCACAAAACCACAGGGGAAAGGGATGATCTATTATTCAGCAAATAGTACAGGGACCATTTGTTACTTAGGAGAAAAAAAAATATTCCACAATTCACCCGAGCAGTTGCAGCTGGACAGAGGATTTCATAGAGGTTTTTGATTGGGCCTGGTGGAGCAGGCCTGTAATCCTGGTTGCACAGAAGCCTGAAGCCAGAAAGAGGGAGGTTCAAGGCCAGTCTGGGCAACATAAAGAGACCCTGACTCAAAATAAAAGCTAAAGAGAAGCTTAAGAAATAGCTTATTGATGGAATGCCTGCCTAGAATGTGTAAATGTACCAGTTCAATCCCCAGTACAATCATAATTTAATTTAATATGAAGATTAAATTAAAATATAAATCTGTGATATTAGAAGCCCACCTCACTGTGTCAATCGGTTCATCCTCCTGATATACCTGCAAGGTCATAATGTTGACAGACACTCAGAGGGTTTTCTTTCCTATCTATCTATCTATCTATCTATCTATCTATCTATCTATCTATTATTCGTTTTCCCCCTCCAGGCCCCCCCTCTGACAGTTCCTCACACTCCTCCTCCCCACCTCCCTGTCTCTAAGAGGATGTCCCCCACCCCATCCCTGAACCCGCCAGGCCGCCCCATTTCCTGGGGCCTCAAGGGTTAAGTGCATCTTCTCTCACTGAGGCCAGACCAGGCTGTATATGTATATGCTGTATATGTGTTGGGGGCCTCCTACCAGCTGATGTATGCTGCCTGGTTGGTGACTCACTGTCTGAGAGATCTCAGGGGTCCAGGTTAGTTAAGACTGCTGGTCTTCCTATGGCGGCGCCCTCTTCCTCACTTCTTCCAGCCTTTCCCTAGTTCAACCACAGGGATCCTGGGTTCTGTCCATTGGTTGGGTGTAAATATCTGCATCTGTCTGGGTTACCTGCTTGTTGGGCCTTTTGGAGGGCAGCCATGCTGGGCTCCTGTCTGTAAGCACACCATAGCATCAGTAATAGTGTCAGGCCTTGGAGCCTCCCCTTGAGATGGATCCCCCAATTTGGGCCTGTCACTGGACCTTCTTTCCCTCAGTCTCTTCTCCATTCTTGTCCCTGCTGTTCTTGCAGAAAGGAACAATTCTGGGTCAGAGTTTTTGACTGTGAGATGACAACTCCATCCCTCCACTTGGTGCCCTGTCTTTTTACTGGAGTAGACTCTACAAGTTCTTACTGTTGGGCAGTTCATCTAAGGTCCCTCCCTTTGATTCCTGAGTGTTTCCCACCTCCTAGGTCTCTGGTACATTCTAGAGGGTCCCCTCCACCTCCTATCTGGCTGACTTGAAATCTATGTCACCACCAAATTGTAGGTTTCCTGTAGGCAACTTTTTTTCCTTATTTTTTCCCTTCTATCTGCCTGTCACCTTGCACAAAGAAGACTCTCAATTCGTTACTGAGAAAGAAACATGAATTACTGCTTTGCTACTTTGAAATGTCCAGTAAGGGCTTCAGCACTGAGCACTAACTTCGGTAAAGTCATATCTCTGGTTCTCAATTCCCTTCCTTTAAAGGAAGAACACTTACATCTCGCCTTAACTCTCCTGGAACTTCCCATCACATCAAATAATGATTATTTCCAGCTTGACAAAACAATTCAGAGGTGACATAGATGGACAGCTTCTCAGACCATGCCCATAATTGTTTGTCTCCTATGTAAAACCCTATCGTTCCTGCTCTCCTGCTTTCTGCCTGCCAATCTTCCGTGAAGCTCTCTAGGGCCAGGCAGAGGCCTGTGGGGCTGGGTGGAGTCATTTGTATTCTAGCGGTGTGTCTTGCGGTGTGTCTGGCGGTGTGTCTGGCTGCCTTTGGACTTTCTCTTTACTCCTATTCACTGCTGTTAGACTAGCTGTGTGATCTGAAATCATGAACTCCCCATGGCCCGGTGCTTCTTACTTTCCTAGTGGCTGTCTAGATCTTGGTATTATTTATTTATGTTGAGTACTTTGAGACCCGTGGATGCAACCAGCTGAAACTACATACGCTCAGCCTTCACAATTTGGGGGTCTGAGTCTATGGGTTTGAGTAGAGGCAAATATTTTTGGAGCGGGGGAACTTTTATCTGTACTAAACATGTACAAAGTTTTTCCTTATCATTATTCCCCAAACAATACTGCTATTTATATGACCACAATTTATATAACATTTACATTATTAGGCACTATAAGTAAAGGAGAGATTATTTAGATGATATGGAACGATATGCATAGGATGTGTGTGTGTGTGTGTGTGTGTGTGTGTGTGTGCCATTTTATTTAATGTTCTTGTGCATTCACATGTTTCCTGGTACCAAGTCTTACAAAACAGAGGGGTAATGCTGTATTATCATTGTTTCCATTGCCAAAAAGAGGGGGAAATCCTCTGTATATGTATAACACTTTCATTTTTCAAATATTTAGAGAAAAAACCCATTTAGCTGTGATCCATTCCTAAATAACACATGAATAAGATTCGGAGTCTCTGAAATTTCTGCTCAGCTCCAGATCAGAAAAAAAAAAAAAAAAAAAAAAAAGACCATTTGTCTGATTCGTCTCTGAGAATGAAAGGGACCAAAAGTCAGTTCCTTTTAGTAAAAACTCTCTTTCATATTTTAGTTGCTAATGTAAAGCTAAATTCTAAATTAAGAACATTCTCACAAGAAAGGTTAGGAAGTTATTCACACCAATCCATTAGCGAGTCTGTTTTTGATTGAACTTTTAAATAACTTCTGATAATTAGAGCATCTTGGCTTTTGGATTTCAAATAAGATGAAAGAATTCATTTTCTTTTTGATTTAGAATTAGCCCAGTCAAAAATTCTCCCAATGAGGCAAATACTTTGGGGAGTTCCTTAATTTTCCCAAGAAAAAGACATGCTGACCATAGATACTCCCATTGCCAATTTTTAAATGATCAAAGTGGTAAAGTGTATTTGTGATTAGGTCAAAGGTCAGCAAGTTTTTTTTCCTTCTATAATGAGTCACATAGAAATGTTCAACAACTTTAGAGGTCTGCTATGTGCTCTCAACTCCACCACTGTCACAGCAGCTAGAGATGGGGCTGGGATCTAGAATGTGCCAAGTCCAGCGTTCATTTCTCCCTCATCTTTCAAGAAAAAGGAGAGATGGGTGGGGGAGAGAAAAAGAAAGAGAAAGGAGGAAAGACAGAGACAGAAAGAGAGGAAGAAGAAAGGAAAGGATGGAAGGAGGGAGGGAGGGAAGGAGGGACCAAGCGACTGAAAGGACAATTTACATGACATAGTAAAATGTCATGAAATAGTCTTCTTTTGATTTTTTAAATCAGTATATATACACTATAACTCATAAGCTACTTCAAAATAAGTGGCGGGCTGGTGAGATGGCTCAGTGGGTAAGAACACCCGACTGCTCTTCCGAAGGTCCAGAGTTCAACTCCCAGCAACCACATGGTGGCTCACAACCATCCGTAAGGAGATCTGACGCCCTCTTCTGGAGTGTCTGAAGACAGCTACAGTGTACTTACATATAATAAATAAATCTTAAAAAAAAAATAATAAGTGGCAAGAGAGACTTCACCAGTAGTCATAGGTTGCTGGCCTCTACTTCAGATAAATTATAGATGGGTTTAAATCTAATCAATTTAATCAATTCACTCTTGAAAAGAATAAGACACCCAGGAGATAAGGAATAAAGATCCAAAGTTCAAGGCTAGCCTGTTCAACATAGTGAGTTTGAGGACAGCTGAAGCTGCACAGCACGAGCAACCGTGCTCAGAAAACATGACAACCACAAAAGAAGAGGAGGAGGGGGAGAGGAGGAGGAGGGAGAGGGAGAGGGAGAGGGAGAGGGAGAGGGAGAGGGAGAGGGAGAGGGAGAGGGAGAAGGAGAGAAGGAAAAGAAGAAAGAAGGAGAAGAAGAAGAAAGGAGAAGACAAGAGGAGAAGCAGGAGGGGAAGATAGGGCTGTGTGTGCGTTAGGGATGAGTAATGTTGAGAGACATGGACAATGGGCCCTGTTTATAGATAAATGAGAAAGATCTTCTATGTGCAAAGATCTCATGAGGAATGTGTCAGACACAGAGAGAAGTTTCGAGGACAATGAGGGCAAGAGTGGACAAGTGTCCTAAATTTGACTATATTCCATCTGGTCTCTTTTGACTTTTGCATCACTTAAATTAACTTAATATCTTTAATGCTGAAAGGAATGACTAGAAGAAGCTAAAGCCAGAACTTAGTCTCCTTTGCATTAGAAAAACAAATACAAAATACAAACAAAACACTTAGAAGGTCCAGGGCCTTGAAAGAATTCATTGGGACAGCTTGAGATTCACCTGTGTGAGACGCAGTGTCTGCTCCCCAGGCCTGCATTGCCAGATCTGGCTATGTCCCATAAGATAGCTGATGAAAGGAGTTTGTATTAAAACCACAACGATAGCCTGGATAAGGAAGATATGTGTGGACATAAATGTGGACAACACACAGTATTTCCAAGACAAGAAATCTTTCTAAATGCAGAACAGATTTTTCTTTCAAATGCCTATCTTAAATCTACTCATGACCTAAAGAGTGTCACAGGATTTTCCCTGTTCAATTACATTAGTGCAAAGGAGGCCTGTGATTGGCCAGGGAAACAGGAGGTGGAGCTAAGAGTTGCAGAGACAGGGAATATCAGAAGGTAGGAGAGGAAGGACGATGGCTGTGGTTGTGAACCTGCATGGCGTTTACCAGCCATAAGAAGTTGTGGTATGGTAAGGTTAGATTAATTGGGATAAAGCTTTTATCATTATCAATTGGCTCTGAAATTATTAAGTTGGCATCTTGTAAATTGTGATAGTGTTGATACATAAATCTGATTGGTTAATTAAGCTTTAAGAGTCTTGATTTTACCGGGTATGGTAATATACAACCTCGAGGTTGGAGGTTCCATTTAGTTACTAGAATGTGGGAGAGCTGACTACGTGGGTTTATGGCTGAGGAAGAACTAGCAGTGTCAGGGACAAGAGAACAAGAAGTGGGAGCACAGAGACTGGGCTCAGCAGGGGCTAGCTGGAGAGAGTTGCAAATGGTGGCAGGAGCAGGGGAGCGTGGTCCAGCCCTGCAGAGAGCTGGTGGGTTCATTTTTTAATATTTCCTGCAACAAAAGAGTTTTAGGAAAGAGAAAAAAAACAACGATACACACCAATGTAGAAAAGCAGATCCAGTAACACTTCCTAAATATTGTCACTAATTAGAATATGAAAATCTGAGAAACACCAGATCAGTTGGCAAGGCACTGTCCCAGAGAATCAAGCACATGTGGAACCTGGGGTCTTCCTGATCAAGAATAGAAAAGAAGGTCTTGTCTATGCACCCACTTTTTTCCCTCCTGCTCTTTTCAGGACCACAGGGCCTACACCCCTGAAGATAGTCTCCATGCCTGAGTGCCATGCACCTCCCCTCCACTCCATGCAAAGATCAACCCCTCAGCCACCTCATAAGAACAAGGATGTGCACATCATGCATAATTGGGGACAGAGAATTCTAGATAGATGCTCAAAGCCCAAGTATCAGAAGCGTGGATGTGGCATGGGGATCTTGGCTGACTGCTTGTTCGCTGTGGCTTGACTGAATCGGTTAAGGTAGGTGGGGCTATCCTGGGGAAGGAAGGCAGCTCTACACTGCAGGTCTGTAGGCTAGGGTAAGTGGGGCTATCCTGGGGAAGGAAGGTGGCTCTACACTGCAGGTCTATAGGTTAAGGAGTGGGGCTATCCTGGGGAAGGAAGGCAGCTCTACACTGCAGGTCTGGATCTGAATCTTTACCATCCTATACCCTCCTTGGGTCAGTGGGCTAGCCAAAATGAGATCTTCTCTTGGGGTCCAAAGAGGAGAAATGTGTAAGCAGCGCTTAGCAGTAGATTCAGAACTCAACTCATTGCCTCCTCTCCTCAATGCCACTGATCAAAGCAAGCCGCAAGGTACAGCCCGAAGTGAAACATCTAGTCAACGATCATGTGACTTACTGAGGGTAGAGACTCAGGCTCAATAATGCAAATGGAAACATTCAGTCCTTCCTCAGCACCCACTGGCCCAGTCAATGGAGGAGCTAGGGATTTCTCAGCAAAAGGAGACTGGTTCCAGTCCTGCCGTGGAGCTCAGTTCTAATGGGATGTAGAAGAAATTTAATATTCAGGACAATCCCTTCCTGCCCAGTTTGCTTTGCTTCACTGGGGGGATGGGCAGCTAGCACAAGGGTTCCTGGAAGACGAGGCTGTCAGCCATGACCAGCTTTATGCCCCCTGCATTCAGAACTGAGCTGTGGATAAGGTGTGTGCTCTGTATCACGTAGGTAGGTGGGTGAGTGAGTGAGGCCTTCCTGTCTTTCCTTTCTGGGAGACACGGGATCTCTGTCATTTCGTCTGCAGACAGAAAGAGTGAAATGACAGAAATTCAGATCTCCAGATTATCAGCCGACACAAAGCTGGGATGCAGAGCAAATGACAAGTGACAGTGAGACCGGGCTTCCGAGAATAGGACTCACTGGGGCGAGAGTCCACAGATGGCAGGCACATGCCTCTGAGGCCACAGAAGTGGGTCATTCACCCAAATCACCACGCAGCCTGGGAGATGAGGGGAAGCAGAGCCCCTGCAGGAAGCTAGCTGGGGAAGGCTGCAGATGGATTGGTAGACACTCCACACTGTCAGGGCAGCACCCAGATGTTCCACCCCATGCCAGGACAGCAAACCAAACTCAAGAGGGATTGTCATGCACAATGAAGTCCTGACCTTCACCTCCCTGGCTCGAACAGGGTAGCACTGCACAGCAGAGGACCTGGTGGGGTGGGCCAGTAAGGGAACACAGTCCTATTGCCACTTTGGAACCTCAAATCTGGAGCCCAGGCCCACCATGCTGGGGTTAGTTATACTGAGTGACAACTGCTCTGCTCAGTCCAAGCTGTTCATTCCAGTTCCAGGGCTGCTCCTTAACCTTAGTTTCTTCATCTGTGAAAATGGGTATAAAAATACTAGACCAGGCTAGGTGAGATGGCTCAACAGCTAAAGACAATTGTCACTGGCCTGAATACCTACCTGAGTTTGATTCCTGGGACCCATATTGTAGGATGAGCACTGATGCCTGTAAGTTGTCCCATTGGTCTTAGCCATGCACTAGCAGTCTCAGGCTCTGCTCTGCTCTGCTCTGCTCTGCTCTGCTCTGCTCTGCTCTGCTCTGCTCTGCTCTTCTCTTCTCTTCTCTTCTCTTCTCTTCTCTTCTCTTCTCTTCTCTCTCTCTCTCTCTCCCCCCCCTCCCTCTCCCTCTCCCTCTCCCCCCCTCTCTGTCTTACACACAATAAATAAACAAGGGTAATAAAAAATTTAAAGATATCAGACCCACCCAATTCACATGATTTTATGTAGGAAATGAAAAAGGTAAATGAAGAACTGACGACCCTTAACCAAACTAAGGCCTACTCAGGTAAGATGTGCAGGAGTTGGTCTTGAGCAAGCCAGTGAGGCTCTGAGCTTGGAGAGGGGATAGAAAACATTAGGGTAAAGAAGTCTTTAGAACCATGAAAGAAATTGTTTCCAAAGCTAAAAGTGCTACATAGATGGCCATTATAGTCTAGAATGCAGGGGCTGGGAGTTCCAGATTCTGTTGTCCCAGAACAAAGAACTTGGCCAAGACCATGTAGACAGTGGTAGACATAGAGGCAGTATATTAAGAAAAATAGCACTTCTCAGGAAGTGCATTGGAGATCTGTTCTAAGCAGATCGAGGCATTTGTACAGCAAGCACTTTTCTGCGCATGTTCTATTACACATCAGCCTTGTGGGGAGGAGTTTGCAGACCCGCTGTTTCTTTCCTCTTATTGCCCCCCCTGCCCCTCCCCACCCCCCCACCCCTCCTCCCACTCTTCTGCCACAAAAGTAAGATACCCTTTCTGCCAGGAAGAATAACTGTGAGAATGCTTCTGCACAGCATGAGGAATGAAAGTTTCAGAGGCTCAAGTCCTCTCAGGAGGGTAATAAATATGGGAGATAAGTTACCCTGGAAGGTAATTGAAACAGAGTGTGAATGAATTCGAAACACAACTCTGTGTTGTTATAGATGAAGCCAATAGAGACAGTAAGAGAAAGGAGAGCATAGGACCAAGGCCAGTGCTTAAAGGGCAAACATGTTCATTTTCTCAGAGACCCGTAACTGCAGACCTCGGGGAGACTGGCTACCCCTAGTCCCCTGCAGCAGCAGCCGCAGCAGCCGCAGCAGCCGCAGTTGCACAGATGCCAGCATGGGAAAGGCACAGTTTCCCTGTAGTCAAGCCGAGGCTCTTCAAGAGCCGTCATCTGTCGCCACTTCTGTCTCTAGCCCACCTCTCCCTCTCTCTGACCCATGAGACACTAAGAAGAGGGTGAGGTGGAACAACAGTGTGCAGACAGTGCTCACTATCCACTGGGCTGAAGGCAGCCACAACACCACTTAACATGAGCCTTGAAAGCATTGAGCTGGGCAAGAAAACTCGAAAAATCATTTCTCTTTCTCAAGTGAATTCTCCCCTACTCAGTGTGTTGCAGGTGAAGAACTGGGCTCTTCAGCTGGCCACACCTGACTCTCTAATCCCCGACTCCATGAAGGGCATCATTGAGAAGTGTGCAAACACCAGCAGTATTTGTGCATCTGGGTAAGACATCAAGTGTCAGGAGGTGTCTCCAGGCATGACTTACAAGGCCTCTAAAAGCAATGAGTCTTTTATGGGGTTGTAGATAATGGTGACTTTCCGTAAATCCTGCCAGAGCCACACAATAGGCCAAGAGCAATTAACATTAATTAAATGATCCCCATAAAGAGGTTGCTTTGCTGACATGTTGATAACCTCTAAATGCTCTTAGCAGGTTCACATTCTTAAAGGTGTCTCTATAGCCGCACCAGGGACTCCGAAGGCTTCTGTTGCCCCAGATGGTTGCACACACACATGCTCCACTCAGCTGCAAAGACAGTCCTAAGGGCATCCAGTCAGCACACAAAATGTGTGCCTAAGACTCCAGAGACAATGTTGAAACAAGGTTCTGATTCGGTAGATCAAGGGGCCTGGGAATCTGAATTAAGTTCCTTTACTGGGGATACTAGCCTGTTCTACTCAGCCAAACACTTTGCAAAGCAATTCTGCACAAAAGTTTTGCAAACAGCCCTTCTTAGATGCCTAGAGAGGTGACCCAGAACATCTGGGGCATTCCAATACACTGACCTTTCTACCCTGTCTGCTTGCTATTCCTTTCACATTCATTTGTTGGTGGGCACACACACACCACACACGTTGAGATCATGAACAACTTGGGAAGTTGGTTCCCTCCGCCACTGAAATGGGTTCCAGGCATCAAACTTAGGTCATCAGGCTTGGCAGCAGTAGCTCTAGCTCACTGAGCCACCTTGCCAGTGCCGCTGTCTGGCTTTTCCAATCCCAGGGAGGAGAAGCTGGTGTGCATAGGGCAGGCAGAACATTGTGAAGACAGTGGTCTCAGAGCCATCCCAGAACTGCAAGCTTCTAATGAGAGGAGAAGAAATGGAGACCTTCTCAGGATCTGTGAGTCCAGGGACACATCCAGCCTTTGACCTCTGCATTCTGTATCTACTGGTTTTTGAGAAGTTACCTGGGAGAAGTTACCATTATAAGGAACTGGAGGTAGGTCTCTTTTCCAAGACGAAAGAATTAGAGATCAGAATATGAGTCTCTGTGGTGGAGCCAGGACCCCTGTTCCTAGACAAAGCTCACCATCCCCATCCCCATTACACTGTGGGGCACAAAAGCAGGATCTGGACTGTATAACTGCCACATAGCCAATGATGAGGCCTAGGGTAGGAAGGTCTCAGGGTGAACAGAGAGGTGGGAAGAATGTGAACTGTGGAGCAGTGGGGACTAGAAAGGGTCAAACACTTGAAAAATAGCCCAGGAAGTTCTGGCAGGGACTTACTGACTATGGAGTGGTGAC